>NC_065427.1:7316670-7634503 GCF_024362695.1 Pectinophora gossypiella | reverse complement strand
TAAATAATTGTAGTAGGTAATTTACTAAAACGCAAACAAATTGTTGGAAGAACAATTTTGTATTTAAATATTTGTTTTTAGAACAATCATTTCTTACTATTGTTCGATTTTTCACACGTTTAAGTTAACTATTGTTTTTTAGCCTAACAAAAAAATTGGATGATTTCGCCATTAGAGTTAAAATTGCAGAATACTGTTTAATATGGGATCATTGATCTTATGTACTTAGCATGATATTTTCAATGATTTATTGCACTATAGTTGGAGTAAAGTACTGAGAAACGGTCCTCTCTACCTGTCCGACCAAGTAGTTAATGCAATCCGAGGCAAATCAAGAGGCAATAACTCATTTGATTCATCATAACCATGTGAGGACTCCGTATCAACATTGGCTGCAAGTTATCTTCGATTACTTATTGCTCTGCCCACCCCATTAGGGATTACGGGCGTGAGTTTATGTATGTAGTCACATCAATAAAAGGTTCGTGGCTTTGATTACGGCCACGTGTTTTCTTCATCTTGTCAAAATACACTCATACATACATCATTAATATTATAGAAAGCCGTGGTATCCCAGTTGGTAGAACGCTTGCCTCTTGCTTTGAGGTCGCAGGTTCGAATCCAGCACAGGCCTAAACCAATAATTGTCGAATTTGTCTTCGAATTCATGTTTGGATCATAAATGATTACCTATCACGTGCTAAGCGGTGAAGGAAAACATTGTGAGGAAACCCACGTTCCCGAGAAATGCATTTTCGGAGGTATGTGACCTAACCTATATTGGGTTGGAAGGTCAGACAGGCAGTCGCTTGTGTAAAAAACTGGACCTGTCAAATCTTCAGGTTAGGTAAGCGGACCCAGGAGCAGGATAATGCTAGGGAGATGATGACATATTTCTTTAATAATTGACATACATGTACATAATATCACGTTACTATTTCCCGTTGGGGTAGGCAGAAATAAGTTTTTTTTAACGTGACTTATTGTAGATTTGCCGCATATGGCATTAACTACTTGGCCGGACGAATGGGGAGCGCTGAAGGCTCTCACCCGGTACAACGTTTGGTTTGGCGGGTGTAAAAACAAAATATTAATGGACTGTATATGCGGTTACGATAAATTCGAAATTCAACTGGTATGTCACGCTGGATGGACTAGTACGGTCACGAGCATTAATAGGTACCATGTCACATTTACTTTTTTGACGAATTAAACCGTAAGTCTCATTAAATGTCAAATATGATAGTGCGACAGGGTTCTACAGTGGGTACATGATATTGCTCACGACTGTACAAACTGCTGCGGATATGGAACAAAAGAAATACAGTTTGCAAGGGTAAGGAAAGGCACAGTACCTGGTGGCGGCGCGTCTGACCTCAGCCGGCGGGTTCATAAAACACTGATTGATGATGATACACTTCGATCAAACACACAAACAACACAGTGCGGCGAGGTAAACCTTATTACAGCTAATTTGTCGAATTAATCACCGGTACATGTCCTTTTACGCGAAATTTGAATTTTATTTTTACCAGCGCGTGCGTGTTGACAAGAGATTTTTCGCCATCTTCTTTTTCTTGACTAGCGCCTCCAAGCGACGAAACGCGGAACTATCGCGTTATCTTCCTTCTCGTTCGCGCAGAGACGATAGGTGTGTGCGGGAAAAGGATGGGAACAGGAAGTGGCGCGAACATACCAGTCAAAATTCAAATTTCAAACATATAATAATTATGGCGCAACCAACGTTTAAGACAACAGTCCTGAGGGAAACTTACTACCGACACATCACTTTCGCTTCAACCACTCTCATCGAAATCTTCATAATAATATTAAGTACTTACATGAAATTGTATTACCTATGAAGTACCGAAATCTAGACATGCTCCAAATTGATAATCAGCTAAGTACCTGCCGATTATCGCAATAGCTATTTACTGATCACGTGATACTTTTAGGTACATAATATTTTTGCCAATTGCGTTTTAAAAATCACACTTTAGTATCATGATTACAGTTATAAATAGGTATTATCAAAGGAAAAACTGATAGAATAAGAAATTGTGTGATAAGGGAATGTGATGAGGAGCTCGGTGGCGCAGCAGTAAACGCGCTCGGTCTGCGATTGTTAAAGTTAAGCAACTTTCGCAAAGGCCGGTCATAGGATGGGAGACCACAAAAAAAAAGTTTTCATCTCGAGCTCCTCCGTGCTTAGGAAGGCACGTTAAGCCGTTGGTCCCGGCTGCATTAGCAGTCGTTAATAACCACCAATCCGCACTGGGCCCGCGTGATGGTTTAAGGCCCGATCTCCCTATCCATCCATAGGGAAGGCCTGTGCCCCAGCAGTGGGGACGTTAATGGGCTGGTGATGATGAAGGGAATTATAGGTGTTAAAGAAAACGTAGTGACAAGAATAGGGTCGTTTCCAACTAGTCAAATCAGTTACTTTTTATTAAACGTCAAGACACGAAATTACTATGGAATTTGTATGAAAAAGCACACTGTGATGTCATAGAAAAACGTGACCGAATGTCGCACTTATTTTATTACACTTTTCTTTATTAAAATTCATAAATAAGTTAAATAGAAAAAAGAAAACGTTTTTTGTCACCTTTAGATCTGTCTTTATTTAGTATTCAGAATTTCTCAATTTATCTTTGACCTAGGAAACTACACAATTGAGAAAGGGATTGTGCCGATGGTTCGGACATTTAGATTCAAATTCAAATTCAAAAATATCTTTATTCAATAGGTAACATAGTTACACTTTGAATCGTCAATTTTACATAACGAACGTCTCATCCGCCTAAAACTAATGCAGCTTCTCACAACCTGTATAGCCGGGGAAAAGAAGCTGCAAGAAAAACCTCGGCACAGGGCCCTAGAGAATGAATGAAAGTAGACTTACGAAAAAAATAAATTATTGGGGGTGTAAGTGGTGGAGTTGGAAGAGGAAAGCCTATACCGCGATCAGATCCACGATGTTTTAAAGAAATGCCAGGTCTTCTTCTTCTACCGTGTGGGTTATGAGGTGAATTACCAACCTCATCAACCCTGGTGTCAGGGTTATAATTGAGCCGCCAAAGGCCCCTGACATGGCTCATGTAACGACTACTTACTTACATCAGTTAGTAGTAGCCGGGACCAACGGATTGACGTGCCTTCCGAAGCACGGATCATCTTACTTTTTGGACTATCAGGTGATCAGCCTGTAATGTCCTAACCAAACTAGGGATCACAAAGTGATTAGTTCCCGGTGGATTCGAACCCGGGACCTCCGGATCGTGAGCAGAACGCTCAATCACTGGACCACAGAGGCCGAATTCCAGGTAAAGAGTACTCTAAATCGTCGAGCATACGTGAAGTCTTTGATGATAGTGGAAAAAGCGAAAGTGTTGTGCAGGATCGTAGGATTCCGTAGTCACTGCCTACCCTAACGGGAAATCAGCGTGATCTTATATATATTCAAAGGAACCCGTTCAAACTAAGCATGTGATATGAAACTGATCATAATGCTTTGACAATGCGTCATTTTAATTTAAACAAACATTCTATTATCAAAGCGATACTTATGATAGTGTAAACAAATAATTATATTAGCGTAAATATCGGACCTCCAACGACCACTAATATTACTATAACACAAACATTTAAATCAACTCAGCTCTTTATCTATACCTGCATGTTCTGCACGGCAACTATACCGCGTGCGGTTCGAATTATAAGATTTCCACCAATAGACGCATCGAATGCTATCTACGTGGATTGACGTCGTACGGATATTGGTCAAAGCCCTCGATATAGTTCGCGCGCGGCGCAGTTACCGTGCCTTGAGGGCAGGGGCCTGAGCCAAGTTGTAAACTATTCCGAACGATTTTGAAAAGCGTAAAATTTTCTTCGGGATTCAAACCTGTGACTATTGAGTCTAACAAAAGTTCGTTTGTCGACAGGTAACCTGGACATGTGCTTAGCATCGAGATTGTCGACACAGGCGAACCTGGGCAACATGGAGTCAGGGAAGGAGGTCATATCCATGGTGGTCGGAAACATATCACTAGTACAGGTAAGGCTTCTATGCAATTTATTATTATTTTTAAATCGAGAGAGCTCGAAGTAATTCAGCTCGAATGGCCACTGCGACCTAGTCAGATCTATTGTGGCCAAATCCCTATACATATATTTAAAACTCCTCATCTAGACCGATCCGTTCGATTAGATCGAGCGTCTTTTCGGGAGGAAGATCCATGACCTCCTGGGGATCCATTATGTAGCCCCCAGTGTTCGGTTTCTACTGTGTATGAGAGCCTCACAGCTGCACAGCAGGTGTAATGGCGTCTCATCCTCCTTTAAACAGAATCTGCATAAAGGGGACTCAGTCAGCTCCATTCTATGTAGGTGTTTGTTGAGTCTGCAATGCCCCGTGAGGGCCCTTATTAAGATTCTTAATAATAATTCGCACCCTAGTAGAAGTAAGGGAAGGACCTCTGATTTCTATGCAGTTACAATTATACATAAAACTTACAGAGTATACATAACAATAGCGAAACGGATAGCAGCGGAACCTGCACAAACCACAGATTATGCTGGGCTCATGGGCTGGGACATTTTTATTGAAATAGTATACTTACTTTAAGAACAGACAGACAAAAACCCCGGACACTTCATACAAAAAATCTCGCTTTACACAAATACTACAGATTGACGTTATTGTACACGCGCATGTGTTTGTGACGTGTGACGCCCATACGATTGAAGTCTAAAGTAAGACCGTGAGGGGTGAGGTAAACATAGTTCAGCCGCTGGTGGGGAGCGGAGATTTGCCGTTAATATTCCTTATTCTATGCATTGGTTTACTTAATGAATTGTGTATACAATTCCGCAATTCAGCTGCACTTCATATTGAAGAACGCATAATCACATTACCTATGTAATGTGATTAAGACCTGGGTTGATGAAATCATCTTATATTTCGGACAATTACGTGATTTCAACCGACAATGTCCTGACCAATCCAGGGACAGTCTCACAAAGTGATTTTTTTGGAATCGGGAATCGAACCAAAAACCTCCAGATCATGAGTTTAACGCTCAACCACTGGACCACAGAGTTCGTAAATAAGCAATAAAAAACGCGTTTCTGTCTTTTTTTACTTCTATACTACATCCGATACAGATCTCGCCCAACTGGGCACCCTCAGGCCTGTTGTCTTAAACGTTGTACCGGGTGAGAGCCTTCAGCGCTCCCCATTTGTCCGGCCAAGTAGTTAATGGCATCTGCGGCAAATCTACAATAAGTCACGTCAAAAAAAAACGATACAGATCTCAATGTATGAAATGACGTATAACTTTATGTAGTACCTGTGCATAAACAAATGACAATAGACGCGTACAACGGGTAATTAGAGACAAAACACGACCGTGCATGATGACGGCATTATAAACATCCACGCTATGATTACTTCGGATTCATATGTCATTAGCGAAGATTACAGGTTGTGTTCAGCCCGTATTGAATTATCCAAGCAAGACCTAAATTTGTGAGTTATGGCACGGCTAGGACACTTCATACAAAAATCTCTTACCGTCTTTTGACGCGAGTGAGACAGTCAAGGCACGCTCTCTTGCTCCCCCTTGCAGCTTAAATTTACTAAAGTGGCTCACATTATAGGTTACATAAGTCAAGCTCGCTCCAAGCTCGTTTTGGTACAGGGCGGAGTGTCCCTTCTATACGTAGTATTGCTGTTTAGTCTATGATGGTCATAGCCCTGCTCTGGACAATGTGTGTTTTGAAAAATGAATCGTAAGCATGACAAGAAGTAACTTATGACATTAACTCATGAACAATTGATAGCCAAAATCACAACTCAGTTGTCTTTCCAGGCGTGTCGGGAAAATTGACATAGGAGATTGAACCAGCATAATACACCATTTTACCAGCGATAGGTTGATCACCCACCACCATACTTTTCGTACTCATCTTAGGACTGCCCACCCCATTTGAGATAACAGACGTGAGTTTGATAATGTACTTACAGGTCTCCTCTATCGCTTTTTGAGTCTACCTCATCCTTTGCGTCCAAGAGATGTCCACTCTGTCAGTATTTCAAATCAAATTCTGCATTCAGCCTGTTAGTAGGCATACGAATACTTAGTGGTTTATAGACACGTGGTCGCCACTCCAGAACCTTTCCGCCCCAGCGGCCATCGATTCTCCTCGCTATGTGCCCTGCACACTGCCACTTCAGCTTTGCAATTCTCCGAGCTATGTCGGTGACTTTAGTTCTCCTGCGGATCTCCTCATTTCTGATTCGATCCAGCAGGGAAATACCGAGCATAGCTCTCTCCATTGCCCGCTGAGCGACACCGAGCCTCCTCACGAGGCCCATAGTATAGTTTATGTAATATTAATAAATTCAAAATTTTAAACCATAGGGAAATAAGCAAAGAATATAAAGTCAATGATGCTGATTCCTTTTCACACCATCTAAATTTATTTTAAGTTATACTGTCATTTTCGTATACGCTGAAAAAGAATTTATTGGCCAATAACCCGAGATAATCAAGTTGATAGCACATGTTATTATGAAACGGGTTGCATAACAGCGAGATGCCTGTATAATTCGCCCGGGTTATTCATTCATTTTAAATTCAACAGTTGTCAATCTCCCGTTCCTTTCCTTTTCGGTGGATAAGATAATGACGGATATAACCTAAAATAAAATTAGGAGGTGTATGCAGTAATCGGGACTAATATTGATAGTTTTAAGCTGTGTACTTATGTTATTTATATTCACCGTTATATTTCCTATCTTTACAGGTTCAAGCGATAGTGGCAGCGACAGTAGTGTCGATATTTGCGATCGTCATCAACACGATCACAGATAGAACCTTCAACGGGTCCTACGTGCTGCTGTTGACATCATCTGCCGTCTTCACCGCCACCACCACATGCTTCATTCTAGGTAAGGCTATCACTTTCTTCTTTATTATTATCATAACGGCTCACAATCTGAACGTCCCGAGTTCGAATCACAGGAACTTATCACAAAGTCACTTTTCTATTTTCACTTCACACAGAGGCCCTAGTTTGGTTAGGACACTGCAGACTGATCATGCAGACTGATCACCGCATTTTTCGAAAGTAAAATGATCCGTTCACGTTAAGCCGTTGTTCCCGGTTGTAGTCGTAGACGTAATCGTAACATGAGCCATGTCGGGGCCTTTGGTGACTCAATAATAACCACTCGATAGAAGAAGATCTTTTTCTTAATTTATTATTGTTATTTTATCAACTAATTTATCATCGTCATGATTATTATCTTGTCTATCGTCTTCACAGCCGTCATCACCTGCTTCGTGTTAGGTTACTTTGTCATTTACTTAATTCCCATCATCGTCTTCTTCAATATCTTCTTTGACATTTTTATCATCATCATACCTCCTCGTTGCTTCTGGTGTTTACCTTCTTCGCCTGTCTACAGTTCTAGGAAACCTGCCATTTTCTTTCATTACAATCATCTTTACGTAGTTTTTCTAAATCTGCTTTACCATCCCTTTCCTTCCTCTTGATTTTGTTGCCTTGTTGGAATACGAGTATAAACGTATTGCTATGTTATTTTATGCTATGCTTTACCATCGAAATGAAATATTTTTGAAGAAATATCTATTTAAAGAACACAACACACATAACAAACATAAGCTTACGAATATAACCCAATTTGGGTAGTCCTCAGACTACCTTTGGGGTGTACCTCTACACATCCATCGCAAGATGAACTTCGATTTCTAATTTCCAAATTTTTTCGCAGACTTCGTGATGGTGATGGTGATCTACGGGTCGCACAAGTTAAAGGTGAACCCGGACAACGTAGCGACTCCTCTAGCAGCATCCATCGGAGACATCGTCAGCAACTCTGTACTCGCTGTCACTGCGCAGTACATGTTCGAACAGATAAGTAAGTAAAACATCGTTTATTTCCAAAGTAGTATTCTTTAAGAAGGTACTATAGATATGCTTTAGCAACACAACATAACATAAGCTGAAGCTATATCCCAATTGGGTTAGTCAGAGGTACATCCATCGAGCTTTAAAACAAGTTAATATTACCCTGATATCTGATCTGAGATCCACTGAGTATCCATAAGTAGTCTCAGCCGTAGGTTAATGAAATATTAAAAAAAAAAAAACATTTAAAACAACGATAAAATTTTACATAAGGTTTAGTTTCAACTTTGACACGGAAATTCATACGTTATTTATATCCGAAATATGTCAGACCTAGGCAAACTTAAGACAAAAAATCTGTTTTACTGACAAAGCGGTTCATATTTCTCGTTCGCCCAAATTGCGCAGGTATTTTATAGTTGACTTTGACTTTTCCAAAACTCAAAAAAGGGGCTGACGGCGATGATGAATGTGGTGAGTGGAATTAGCCGGCTTTTAATATTTTTTTTATTTTCGGTTTTAACGTATTAGAGAAAAAAAAGCATGTTTGTCTAATGCCCGTATAAAATCAAGTTAGAAATTTTACACCTTTTCTTGTCTGTGTTAAAAATAATTTTATTGAACTTTGCTTAGCCTTCAAATTAGCTGTTTTATTTTCTGTTAAGGCTACAACACAGTCAGTTTTTCAAAAGAATCAGTGTAGTAGTTTCCTTAAGTTTGATGTCAAAAGTAGTTTCTCTAATATTTTATATAAGCTTCATCATCAGTCAATCATTCAACTATTATTTAAGAGCGACTGCAAATTTCCTGTCACCGTACTGTTCATAATATCCATCTTATGACTTCTTAGTATTGAGAATGACTGCAAAATCTCTTTTTTGTAGATTATGTCTCAGCTAAATTTAAATTTTACTCTTTACGTCAGTTACTGTTGTCTTTAGTTTCAGTTTTACTTTGTTCATGTATTTAATATGTGAGCAACATAAATATACTTAGTCATTCATTCATTCTATTATTTTTTCCTTGCAGAAGTGTCGCTGTGGCAACCGATCACGCTGATGTGCGTGTACTACAGTCTTCTCCCGTTCTGGGTGTTCGTCGTCTACAGAAACAAGTATACGAAGAAGGTGCTCACCACAGGCTGGACGCCGGTCATCTCCGCGCTGTTTATTAGCGGGTATGTTCACTGCCACTTCATTAGTTTAATTCCCAAGAAAATGACATCCAGAGGGGGCAAAAAGGACACAGAAACAATTCTACTAAAAAGCAATATTGCAATTTGCGCATATAAAAGTAAGTGCGCAATGTCAACAAATGTAAAAAGCAATATTGTTTTCTTAGGAATTGCTTCAATGTGGCCTTTTCAACCCTCTAGGATTGCGTCTTCTTCACTCAATGCGTAAAAGGTGAAAATGGTGGAGAGATATGTATTTTGCCCTCTTAGACGGATCCATCGCCGGCGACATTTAATGTCCATTACCCACTTGAATCCTAAATACTTGACAGAAAGATATAAGCACTTAGATATTAGTTGATATTATTTCACTTCTCTTTACTCATCATCACAACATTCACAACCTTAAACCTAACCAAAATTTCCCCCAACAGTATCGGAGGCATCGTGTTAGACCAAGCAGTCGACCACTTCAGAGGCTACGAAGTGTTCCAGCCAATAGTCAACGGCATTGGAGGGAACCTGGTGTGCGTGCAGTCATCGAGACTGGCCACGCATCTTCATCAGACAGCCATCCCTGGAGTACTTCCTGAGAATACCAGGATGCTAGAGTGGCCGTGGAAGACGCTGTTCTTTGGAAGTAAGTTCTTGAAAGTAATTCAATTCTTCTATCGTGTGGGTTTTGAGATGGATTACCAACCTCGTCGCCTCTGGTGTCAGGGTTATTACTACTTACTTACATCAGCAAGTAACCAAGACTGATGGGTTGCCGATACCAATACCAATGATCTTACAATACATATAACTGCGAAATTGCTATGTTACTAAGAGGTCAAATTTGAAGACTCATAGAGGAAACAATTGTGGTGTCTCAGACAGTTCCCTTCAAGCCAGCCAATAATGACAGTTAAACAATAATTGCAAACGCACTCGAATTGCAATTGCACAAAAATATAATATGGTACCTAGTAGCCACTTGTTGCTTGGAAAGAAAGTCAGTTGAAAATGTTCTATCCATTCAACCCAGCACAGAAGTAAATAACAGTGAAAAGAATTGAAAGAAGACTTCCCAAGCAGGTTGTAAAATTGAGTTAAATATAGGAGGCTTTGTTTGTAGGATCTTCCAAAGGTGTAGCTTTTGCCCTAATTTGCTAACGTTTTCCATTATCTATTATTTCAGCTGCTGCAGCAAAAGTGGCGAGGATGCTGATAGTGCTCGCCGTATGCGGGCAGATCATCTTCATGATCGTCGCAGACTTCGTCTATCAAGGATTCGTGTCAATTCAAGTGCCCTTCGGCATCACATACGTTATGTGCTCTGTGCTACAGGTATGTTTTTGAAAATTTTTTCGTTATTTACAATCCACAGTTTTCCTGCTTCAGGGAGGTATTTTTAATCAAAAATGCCCCAATTTTTTTGAAGTTCTTCAGAAACCGTGTCAATTAAACTGACTGAATTTGAAATATATCGTTTCTCACATGACTTTGTCTTCGTTCCAGGTGATGGTGCTATTGTACCTAGCTTACATCCTCATCCACTACATGTGGAAGAAGAAGAAGGATCCTGATAACGCGGCCATTCCTTACCTGACCGCCCTTGGAGATCTTCTAGGATCAGTCTTCTTAGGCCTAGCCTTTGTGATTCTATCTCTCTTCAATATGGAATACGGCAATAATGTTTGAAGAGTATCGTCGACGGTACGGAGGAACGAATACACTAAGCTAAGAGCATTTATTTTGTGAAAATGGAGAATGGAGATGTGTTTGACGGAATTTTAATCGTCTCCTAGAGATACGTATTGTAGTTGTTTGAAGACGTAAACGCCAACTCTAGAATTTTGATTGTTTTATGGTCAGAGATTCGTGAGCATTTCATTTTTCAAAATAGATGACATTCAAAATTATTTTTCGCCTTTTTGCATCCAAGAAAGTTGGGGCCAAAGATATTTTGACGTCATATATTGATTTGCCATGCGTATTTTAGCAAATAAAGTTACCAACGGAAGGAATACCCGTAGGGTCCGGCACGGATTCTGCTAACGTTCTGTTTTACGTTTTTCATACGTAACTGTACCGTACCGCTACATGTATGTACTATGTTTTGTAATCAATGGGCTTTATTAAAACTAAACACAAAATAATGAATTTAGGGATCGTCAGTATTTTATCTAGCTTACATTTTAAAACCAGTTTTTTTTTTCTAAGTATACTTGGTGCCAAAGTTACCTACAATGACTTTGTCTGTTCGCGTTGAGATTTGATAGTATATTTTTCTATCAAGCGATGTCTTGTGTTGTAGCGTATTTAATTTTATGAATGGTGTGTGCGTACTTGATGTTTAATTATCTGACTTGTATTAAGGGCAACTCTGGCGTATGATACCTATTGTAAAAATTGTTGAACAGCTCGAAAAATAGTGTTGTCCTTTACTAACGCCAACGCAAGAAAGAGATAACGCTAGTTTTAGAACTGCCAAACAAATTTCAAAATAGTTTCGGACGCCAGAACACCCGACTAACACTAAGGTTGTATTTCGTACAGCGGGATGGGTAGGCGAAGTGAAAAAAATGCCAATTTTAAATTCTTAAAAAACAAGCAAATTAAAAACCATAATCGTTGCTTAAGACTGAAAAAATCAGAATCAATAAGTGAGAATTTCAATCTTATTATTATAAAGTTAAAGGCATACTAAATCATATACTTAATTACCCCCATGCCGCCGTCACGAAAGTACACCTTGAGAACGTAAAAACATTAAACTCTATAAGTATAGACAATGTAAACTTTGTGTGATCAATTCGATTGTATTCCGTATGTTAGGTGAATGATAAGTGCCCGATAAATACCACAGGCTTATGAAATCGTAGAAGTCGATTAGCTCGAACTGTGATATGTATCCAAAAATGTGATTATTGTATCATTTTAAATATGATGCCGTTCTCAATGACATGTCGGTAGACAATAAATTGGGCATTTGGTCAAATTCCTATTTTGACAGCTGTTAGTATTAAGTACGTCCATTTAGTCAGTTCAGATTGTGGCAATTATTTGAGCAAAGTTATGACATCATTTTGCCGAAGAATGAGCACGTTCAAAAACGTCACGATATCTGAAAATATGATCATTTTTACAACAAGATGCTGATCTAAATCAAATGAGAATAAGACCAAATGCGACTAAATGTTTTATACTTAATAGTGGTGATGATAATGAAAGTGTGACAATGAAAAGTGCTAGTGTGAGCGACTTGGATGTCAATTTTGTGTTGTATTTATGCTTCAGACTCCTACCATGAACTGTTATTGCTATCCTCTTTAGAACAAATTATCTAAGTGGAGTTTGTATTTGTCACCTAAGCAGAGCGGTTCAAACGCCAGAATAGCTTTCATTAGTTGGTGGTAGGCGTCTTGGTTTTTGTTCCTTGTCGTTCATTATTTAGGTACTTATTAGTATTAAAACACCCCTTCTGTTTCTGGGTTCTCTAAAATGAGATTAGTTACCGCAAATGTAATCAAGTCAAAGCAGTATTAGCAAAGGTTTTCCAATTTTCATTATACATTTTCAATGATATATTATTGTATTGTTTACACTTTTACACACACAAATTAAATAATTAAATAACTCAATGGACTAAAGGCATTGTATATTATTGTAAAGTCCAAAGAGGCTAAATAGGCATTTAAAAGTGCAAATAATTGAGTTTTAACAATCCAAAATCTTTTTCTTATTTAAGTTGTGTAAATATAAGTTTTTTGTCTGTGTTACTTAGTTATTGTATACTTACTTTCTAAAATATTCGTGCTAAATATTCTAATTCCCAAAATATCTAGAAACATTATTATTCGATTTTTATTTAAAGAAAATTGAAAATGTTTCTCTATTTGCTTTATAAACATCTAACTAGATGTCTTGTGAATCCGTATGAGAATATTAATATTTAATCGCTATTAGAATGTTCAATGCAAGTATTTAGATAAGTAGAATAGGTATTGACACCAGGTTTCTTGTAGATATTGATGTAAATAGAATTATATTGTGTTATAATTGTATTGTATACATAGGTATAGGTAAACTAGTTTGTATAGCACGTTGTTGAATATCACAGCAGCCGTAGCGGAATGAATTGACGCATATTTTATTAGAACCAAAAACTATACCTACTGATTATAAACTCCAAAATTATAAAAAAACTTGAAATATAAATGCAAAACGCTTCCTAGATTACCTACTTTTTTTTCACCGAAAATGTACTTCAAAAGTATTTATGATGGTTGAGATATTTTCGGATTACAAATATTAGTACCTAATGAACTCATTCATTATGGGAAATGACAACGATATACATTTCGTCCTCGAATTAATTTTCCAAGTTACTAAGGTATTAAATAATGATAAATTCAGATTAAGAATGTTCCTAAGTATAACGTCAATTATATTGAATATTCATAAAAAATGCGCCAATTGATTCCACAATTTTACATTCCTTGTGTAGTGTAGCAAAATGAGTACAATAAATAACTAGCATTAAGTTAAAGGCCTCTTAGTAATTTATTAAATATATTGAAATAATCGACTGTTACCATTATTAGTAAATAATCGATTCAAATACCTAATTGAAAAATCGATTGTGTATTTCTAGGCATGACTGCATTATATAGCAAATAAGTGATTTAATATACAATATTTTAAGGTCCCGGCATTAAAATAAATTAAAATTTTACTTTTAGTACTATTCTGGTTTCTTTTTTTGTATTTTTTTCTAATATATAACGATATTAGTGAAAACATATCGAATGCTTTGCATTAAATAACATTTAATGCATTATTTCCTAAGTACATTCGAATCTTAAATCCATTCAATTTCATAAAATAATACACTTCTCATCAAAAAAATCGAAACACTTCCGTTTTCATTGTTTCTGTCCGAATTTAACACAAAAAAGAATTCATACGATGAAAAAAAATACATAAATGTATAGCTGGCAGTTAGGCCATTACAGTAATAAGCGAAAATTCTAAATTCAAAATTAGAATTTCATTTGTTTATCTTATAAACGAAATGAATCACTGTTTTGAGACAAATGTGTGTTTAGGGTTGGAGTACATTTAGCGTTTAAAAACTAAAAATTGGCGCCTATCCTTAAACTTTTTGTTTTTTATTTCAATACTGTGACTTTGGGACGTCTGAAAAAAGGTTTTTTTTTCTAAAACGTATGGATACTTCGCCCACAGAAGCCGCCCAAGTTGTGGCATTGCTGGATTCTGGCCTTAGTCAGCGTGTTGTGGCTGCAAGACTGCATCTAAGCCTGTCATCTGTTCATAGAGTCTATAAACGTTATCGGGAGACTGGTTTGTTCACGCGCCGTTCAGGATCTGGCAGGAATCGGGTCACTTCTGAGCGAGATGATCGATTTATTGTAACAACTTCTTTAAGAAATCGACGCCTTAACGCTTTTCAACTGCAGCAGCGGCTTCGTGTTGTATGAAGGGTGGCTGTAAGTGACTCTACAATTAGAAGAAGGTTGAAGGATCGTGGACTGGTACCGCATAAGCCAGCAAATGGGCCGAAATTAACTGCAGACCATCGAAGAGCGCGCCTTAACTTTGCACGTGAGCACCTAAATTGGTCATACCTACAGTGGAGCAAAGTTCTCTTTTCTGATGAGTGTAAAATTATGCTGTATGGTAACGACGGAAGGAACAAGGTCTACAGAAGAGACGGAGAACGCTATGCACAATGCTGCATTGAAGAAAAGGTCAGCTATGGTGGCGGTTCGTGGACGGTTTGGGGAGGAATCAGCGCCGACGGTAAGACAGAGCTTGCTTTCGTGTCTGGGCCACGTCTGCCTGCACTAAACTGTCATCGGTACGTCGAAGAGTGTCTCGAGCCTCATGTGATGCCCTATGCACATTTTATTGGCAACGGCTTCATATTCATGCACGACAATGCTAGGGCTCACACCGCGGGCGTCGTACGAGATTATCTTAACGAAGTCGATATCTCTATTATGGAATGGCCAGCAAGAAGCCCGGACATGAATCCCATTGAACATCTGTGGGATGAATTAAAGAGACGAATTGGAGCAAGAGATCCTGCCCCAGAAACACTTAGCCAGCTGCAAGATGCAATCCAAGAGGAATGAGACAATATACCACAGCATGTGATCGTGACTCTCATCCGATCGATGAAGAACCGTATGGAAGCAGTAATTAGAGCTCGGGGAGGGAATACAAGTTATTAAATAAACGTTTTTTAGCTTTTTTTTTCATTTACGTGTGTTGTTTTATCCATTTCCTTTATACTCCATACGGAATAAAAATGACTCATTTAACAAAATACGAAACCTATGAAAAATTCATTAAAATTTAGAACATTAACATTAAGATTTGATAAGCTCATATTACTCACTATAAAACGACATTTAACATTTATTCCTAAATGTACACATTTTTCTGATAATCCTGACAAAACGTAAACTTGCAAGGTGTTTCGATTTTTTTGATGAGAAGTGTATTTGTTCACAAACAGAAGTTGATCTTAAAAATACTAAACTCACTCTAGGCAGCTGTACGTCTTACTATAGTTACGTCTCAAAATAATTCTTGTAAATAAGGTATATTTTTGAATGAATGATGTGATAAATGATGAGATTTTAATTGTAAATAATGAAATTGTTATGTAGTACGTAATTATTTAGTGGAATAGCCTTATAGTCCTAGAAAATATAATTTTAGAACTAGGTCGGTACATAAAACTATACTTTAGTGTATTTTGGTGAGATTCAAATGGCAACATTATTTTAGTAGTCCTTACTATTGGTCAGTGGAGGATAATGTTATCAATGCTAAAAAATCTAGCCTTGTGTGGCTAAGTACTTCGGCGAAAATAATTACGATTTTTAAAATATACTTAGCATATCAATAAACCTGGTAGTGATTACGTTATTTTTATCACCTAAACAAAAAAAATATATATCAAAAATGCCAGGCTAGATTATAGACCTCAGCACTCCCCATATGATCCAATTTAAAACGATGCTAGAAAATAGTAAGAGAATTTATTTCTTTGGTTGCGCTTATGGTATAAGAAAACCAGGTATGCTCAAAAGTGACAGCTAACATTTCAAGGTTAGCCCAGCTAAAGTCATCCCGCTCTGCGTTGCCATTTCGTAAAAAATATATTACCCACGACCATAAATTATTTTGCAAGGAATTTTGAACTTTTAGCTAAAGATTTACTTACAATTTTAATTATTTTTATATATGTCACAGTAATTCACTTAATTTTTAATAATACAATTTATGTTCTTGGAATGTTGGAGATACCAATTGAATGGTAACATTTACGTCATCAATGGGCTAGCAATGGCGGCTTGTCATAGGATTGAGCATGAGCATACCTGCTTTTCTAATACCGTGGTTCCGCTGACTTGCGCTGTAATTTTTTACATGCCCATCACACCCCACCACGCTACTCTACGAAGGGTTGGTGGAGATGATTTTTTGGTTGTCGCATATATAGAAGAGTCACGCCTATATCCTATTGGAGTAGATAGAGAACATGGAATACCGAATGCACGCCATATATCATAAATATGCATTAGCAATATATTTAATAAATTCACTAGCAATGTCTATTCGGTCTATGTAGGCTACGTAATAAAGAAATAAACCAATAATTTGATTGTGCATTTTTATAAAACGAATGTATTTAGGTAAAATTTGAGTTTCATGCCACACAGTGCTATTTGTACATTTACATCGATTCAGCTTCGACATGAATAAAATACTTATTTAAGTACAATAAATTATTGTCAGTCTGATGGTAAAATATTTTTTTGAAAAAAATCGTTCTTTTGCTATCAAACACAATCAGTAGAATTACTTCATACCTACTTAATAATTGACTAAAAAAAGAATAAAAATGTATAAATAAATAATAATTTTATTAATAACCTTGACAATTTAGTTTAAAAGTAAAGCTAACCACCAAATTATTATTTAAAATCGAGCATAGGAATTGACCGAGATGTATAAAATTTTGAAACTGTCAACTGCTGTTTGTAACTTCGCCAAGTAAACGCACCTAATTCAACCTAATTCAAGTTGATTAACATAATAATACTTAATAGCATAATTATACATCAATGAAGATAAGTATTTCGCATTTGGGTGGTAAGTATCCGAAAATTTTCTATCGTTTGGTAATATTGCTACGTTATTAGGGCAACACATTTTTCATTTTGTTTTATGGCAATTCTAATAATGCTTTGTCAGTGCCTCAGGGGCGCCAAAAGCGCCGGTTGAAAAAGAACCTTTTCTCTTTTATTCACAATTTAAAGTTAACCACAAAAAAGTGTTTTCGACTAGCGATAAAAAGCGAAGGTAAGGAAATATTGTCTATTTTCCGTTACGTTCTTTATTTTTATAAAATGACGCGGTTTCGTTTTTTTTTAATAGTTGGATAGTGTTTTGAGAACTTTCTCGATACAATAAGCCTATATAGGGTTACCATTTGTGAAATTCAAAAGTATTTTATCATGTAGGTAATACCTATTTACTTATTAAATATTTTTCGCGCATTTTTCACGTTATGACATCTAAAGTTCCTAGTAGGAAATAAATTATGTTCCTGTTTTAAGTTGATATTTTCTTACCATAAAATTTTTTGTTAAAACCAATGTTTATTGGAATATTTTTCGTAAGGACATCTTAAATTTGCAACTTCACAAGAAAAGCCAGAATATTTAAATGAATCAGAATCATGTGCGTCTCAACATAACGTTTATGACTGTAAAAATTAGCTTTTAAAGCTATAAAGACTTAAAAGGCTTCATAAATATTTCATAAAAACGTCAAGTCCCGTGCAAAGTTACAGCAGTCTAGGGAAATAAAAATATTATACGGTAAAAAAATAATAGACTTAGAGCTATTTGCCACCTGACACACGTCATTTAAATAAGGCTAACATTTTTAGTGTGGATTTTAAAATAAGAAACTACTATTTTATGTAAAGATTTTTAGATCTCAATTTGAGACTTCGTGACATAATTAGCCGCAGTTTTCTTGATTATTTTCGACTCTGCACTTCCATAATAAGTCGTCTGGGGTATGTGTTTATGAATTCAGTACTTATATTGAAATTCGCGTCAGTCAATACCGGTGCCTTATATTCGAACTCTTTCAACTCACGTTCGAAAGCATACAGGGTGTTAGTGACATCATAACAAAATTTGAGGGGGATGATTCAGTACATGATTCTCAGTTTGATCAAGTGGATTTTCCTATCGGAAAATTTATTTTCGCACGTGAGTTGAAGGCGAGCGATTCAAAAATAAGGCCTCCAGTCTTGTTAAATGACGTAAGCATGGCTCTTAGCTCTTAGATCATTTATTTATTTATAAAGGTACATACAGCATTTACAGTGTAACCTAATGCATCATCCTTTTTGTAATCACAGAACAATTAAGCACTAAGTGCATCTAACTAAGTTTTTTTTAAGTTAATAAGTGAATATAATGTGATGTCCAGTGAGTAGGTAGTGTAAATTGTAATTTTAATTTGAAAATAAAATTGAGTTAAATACGTAAGTCGTATTATTTTTAATGAAACTAAATGTAAGTATAAAAAAATAATAAAATACTCTTTACAGAAAATAATAATTATGATCCAAACATGAATTCGAAAAGTATTAGACAAGTAAAAAAAGTATTGAAAATAATATATATTGAAAAGTAAGAAAAGTATTGCTGGATCGAACCTGCGACCTCACAGTAAGAGTCGAGCGTTCTTCGAACTTGGCTGCCACCGGTCCCCAGTAATCCCCTATATGGAAACAGGTAACATAACATAAGCTCCCCCGTTTCCGTTTACTCCTACTGGGCGCTAGTAGTAGCTGGGTCCTAGTTGGAGCGTGATGTTCTTTTTTTTCTTTTGGAATAAGTACAATAAGCTTAATAATGTAATTTACTGAAATCAAAATTTTACAAATTCATCGGTGCATTTCCAAAAAAGTACCAACATTAATATCATCATGTAAAAGAGACATTTGTGTATTCATAATCAATGTATCGGTGACGAGATCCTCTCGACGCCGTGCTATCGGAACATCTTTGTCGGCTGTAGGCTTTTCGAGAAAATTCAGCAATTTTAATAAAGTAACATTTTTGACTTCCTTGTTTAAGACTGAATTCCAGCTTGCAGCTAAGTACATTGACTAAATCCCAATTGAAGTAGTCAGAGGTACAACGCAAGATGAACTATAGGCCCGCAACTGACTGAGCTTTCTGTTAAACCCAACACGTTAAGCTCTTATATAATTTACAGGCACAACATTGTTACTAAGTATTAAATTATATTTATATTTATTTCCAAGACAACGTTATTCTTCACATGGTGTTCTTTTTAGCGAGCGCCAACATTAGTTTACATTTCCATCACTAGACGGCGCAACCGAAAGAATACAGCTTTGCTTTCCCAACGACATAGTTCGGCGTTTTTCTAGCCGGTGGCGCCACTTGAATGTGTTCAGCTGATTATCAGACGCTTGTCAAAAATGCAAATATGTAGATTCAAATATACTTGCTGTAGCCTATAATACAGTAAAAGCTCATGAGGACCAACATTCTATCAACGAGTCACAACAAACTTTGGCATTATACAATGAGTTAGTCCGTGAAGAAAATTGCCAAAATAATGAGTCCATGACCATAGATCTCACTTCAATGAGCGATAAATATAGTGATGATGATGAAGGTTATGAAGAAAAATATAAATTACGGCAAGAAAATTGTGAGCTCCAACGCCAATTAGCCCGAATACAGCAACTATATGACAATGCACAGAAGGAAATTGGTGAACACATCAAGGCAACAGAGTCCCTAGTAATTAACACGGAACGGCTTGAGTCTCTGGTGCACGACCGAAACCTGGAGCTGGAAACACTCCGCGCCAAAACACGCAGCGAGTCTAGCGAGGATTTGCAGCGCGGGGGGCTGGTCGCAGATTCTGGAGCCTCACCGTCCACCAGCGCCGCGTGTACCACGCGCCGCGAGACCGCGCCGCGAGGTACCACGCCCCATAGGGCTGTGAGACGCGGCGCCGCGCCGCCCAGTGCCGCGGCGCCTAGTGCTGCGCCGGCCAGGGCCAAATCGCGCAGGGTTGCGACACGCAGAGCCGCGCCGCCCATCGCCGCGTCGCCTATTGCTGCGCCGGCCAGGGCTGCATCGCGTAGGGCTGCGACACGCAGAGCCCCGCCGCCCAGTGCCGCGTCGCCTATTGCTGCGCCGGCCGGGGCCGCATCGCGTAGGGTTGCGACACGCAGAGCCGCGCCGCCCAGTGTCGCGTCGCCTAGTGCTGCGCCGGCAGGGGCCACGCCGCGTAGGGCAGCGTCACGCAGAGCTGCGAAACGCAGTGCCGTGCTCCCCGCCGGTGCGCCGCTGGCCGCAGTGATGTGCGACACCGCACCGCCCAACAACGAGCCGCTGTGTGCCGCGCTGCCGAGTGTCGCGCCGGCCGGTGATGTGCCGCCGGGAGCCGAGCCGCGGAGGGTCGGAACTCGCGGAGCCCCGAGGCGCAGGGCGTCAGCGACAGCGCCGCCGCCCGCGGCACCCGCGCCCGCTGCGCCGCCAGGTGGGGCGCTGCGAGGGCCCGAAAAGGTCGCGACCGCATTGCCAAACATCGTCGCGCCCCAGAAAGACTGTGTCCCACGTCTAACGAAAAAGACTGTTGTGTTCTCGGACGATATAGGCATAGGTTTAGGACTACTTCTAAAAAACTCCTTTGATCATGACATTGTTAATGTGTGCATGCCTGGCGCGTCATATTCGCAAATCATCACAAAATTATTCCAGTGTAAATATGATGCAAACACTACCGTTATTCTTTTAGTAGGCAATAGTACAGGGCTCACAAAACAGCAATTGACTAGGTATCATAGGTCACTAATGACTGTTGAGTGTGGAAACTTAATTATTTGTTCATTTCCATATTCAAATTCATTAGCTAGTGAGGAAAATAATTATATATTTTCTCTCAACCAACACCTTTACAACAGAACCTGTCATCATAGTAATATTATTTATTTAGATTTGAATAAGTTTATTCAAAATTGTATAATAACGACAGATAGAATATATCTATCTAAGTACTTTAAAAAAATTATATGTTCGGTACTACTTTTTTATATTAAAGAGACATCTGCCAGACCAGGCAGTAAACTTATTGACTGTACTGTCTTCTACAGTACAAAATCTTTTATTGACGGTAGTCAGCCATGTACCACGAATGGTACTTCATCTTTAAACTAGACAATAAGACAAAAGAGAAGCTTGGAATATTAAAACTAGTTCACCAAAATATTCAAGGCTTCTCTGGCAAAGAATTAGACGTAGAATTATTTTTAGAGACATTTTTTATTGACATTTTATGTATTACTGAGCACTGGTTGAAGGATTATGAATTGTTATTCGGTTTTAAAAATTATCATTTCGCTAGCGCTTTCTGTCGAAAGATCAAAATACGCGGTGGCTCCCTTATTTTTATCAGAAATAGTTTAAAATATAAAGAACGCAAAGATATTACTGGACTTTCGATAGAGGGCACTATGGAGATTTCATGTATAGAAACAGAGAAACATATTGTTGTGGCCGTATACAGACCCCCATACAGTGCTAACTTCACAGTTTTTGAATCAGTGATGGAAAATGTACTGAAGGTCATATCTAAAAGTAATAAAGCCATTATAGTGTGTGGAGATTTTAACGTTGATTTATATGAAGTAGATTCAATTACAACTAGATTTCTAAGTTTGTTTACATCATTTAACCTTGTTAATATATTTATGGAGCCAACTAGAATTACAGAAACAACTGCCTCATGTTTAGATAACGTTTTTTGCAATTGTGACTTCCAAGATAACAGTATGCTTAACTGTTTTAAGTCAGATCACAGTGGGCAGCTGGTCAGTTTCCCAGTACTTAAAAATGTTCAGAAAATTAAATTTCGTACACGACCCATCACTGATTATTACACGTGTAAGCAAATACTGACAGTTTGGCTAAAACAACAGAACTATGACAAGGTTGAAAATTTGTTTGTGACAGTAAAATAAGAATGGTCTGATGATTGTTTGTGATGAACCAAGGAGGTCCCTGTTGCTCTATGCTCTATGTTTGTGATGCTTGCTTATTGTTTTCCTGGTCCATATACTGCGCTTTATACTCACTCTGTTTGTTACGCATTGTATTTATATTGTACACAAGGAAGGGACTAGTATCTGAGATACAGGCTCGGCCTAGTTCAGATACTAGTGAACACTAGACTAAGTTTATAAAGCGTTACTTATACTAAGAAATTATGTCTGAACCCTGTTTTAAGTAAATAAAGTTATTATTAAGTAAATAAAGTTATTATTATTATTACTGATACTCGGATAGATAAATATCGAAATAGTCTTATTAGTAACTTACCTTGTCCAAACTTTGATACAGACAATCCTGACGATTTTTACAGGGATTTCTTTACTATAATCCATAAAGAATTTGAAAATAATTTTCCTCAAAAGGTAGTTACCAACAGTCAATCATTCAAGTTCAGTGACTGGGCTACCGTAGGCATTCGCAAAAGTAGAAATACTCTTTATTCTTTATATGAGGAAAAAACGTATACACACACTGATAGTTTTAAAAGCTACGTCAAAAATTATTCTAAAATATTTCGAAGCGTGTGTTATACAGCCAAACAGATGCATATTAGTAGTAAAATAAAGACCGCGGATAATAAAATAAAGGCAGTTTGGCAAGTAATAAATAGTGAAACAAAGGCTTCGAAACCGCGTGAATTAGAATACAATATAGAATCGGGCACTGGGTTAGTTAAACAAGATAAAGATGTAGCTGAAGTTTTTGATAAATTCTTTACGAACATCCCTGTAAAAACTACAGAATCTCTCAGGTCCTCTCCTGTTCAAGCTGATATATTGTTGAAAAGTAATGTTACTGCTTGCACTGAATTATTTGATTTTAAACGCGTTGATCCGAGTAGTATTGTTAAAGTATTCAAACAGCTGAAACTTAAAACCTCGAAAGATTTATGGGGATTGTCTGTCAAATTGATGAGCTCTGTTATTGATATCTTAGCACCATATCTAGCATACATTTTTAATATGAGTGTTGAAAATGGCACTTTTCCAAATTTAATGAAAATCAGTAAAGTTATACCTCTTTTTAAATCGGGCACAAAATCAGACCCCACCAATTATAGACCGGTTTCTATTCTACCAGTACTTAGTAAAATTTTCGAGAAAATTATTCTCGACCAACTGCTATGTCATTTTAATTTAAATAACTTACTTCACAGCCAGCAGTTTGGTTTTACTAAGGGTCGGTCTACAACAGACGCGAGTGTCACATTTGTTCGACACATTTTCGATGCTTGGGAGGAGTCGCAGAATGCCGTAGGAGTATTCTGTGACTTGTCTAAGGCGTTCGACTGCGTGGATCACGAGACCTTGCTTTTGAAATTGAGGCACTATGGACTAAATAATGGAGCTCTCAGTTTGTTAAATTCATATCTAGGTGATAGGATACAAAAGGTACAAATCAATAGTACAACTTCTTCGGGCTCTCATGTTCAAATGGGAGTTCCTCAAGGATCCATTTTGGGGCCGTTTCTTTTTTTAGTGTACATAAATGATTTACCTTATGTAGTACAGAACCAAGCTGACATTGTACTGTTCGCGGATGACACTTCTCTTATATTTAAAATCGATAGAAAGTTAGAGGAACTTGACGAAGCAAACAGCGCTGTGTCGCAGGTTCTGAGCTGGTTTACAGTAAATAACCTAGTTCTAAATGCTAAGAAAACGAAGTGTATTAAATTTGCTCTACCAAACGTAAAGAAAGTAAATAATAACATTAAAATTAACGACGAGAATTTAGATTTTGTTGAACACACCGTTTTCTTAGGAATTACTGTAGATTCAAAACTTCAATGGGGCCCACATATTGTATCACTAGCGGGCAAGCTAAGTTCAGCAGCATATGCCGTCAGAAGAATCCGACAACTCACAGATGTACCCACTGCTAGACTTGTCTACTTCAGCTACTTCCACAGCGTAATGTCTTACGGTATTTTATTGTGGGGTCGAGCCGCTGATGTAGAAACTATTTTCATCATTCAAAAAAGGGCAGTTCGCGCTATTTATAATCTGCGTTGTCGGGACTCTTTAAGGGAGCTGTTTAAAGAAATAAATATACTGACGGTCGCAAGTCAATATATTTATGAAAACATTATGTATGTGCGTAAGAATGTATCTCTCCTTCCGAGAAACTGTGAAAGGCATACTTACAATACAAGGAATAAAAATAAAATTGTTGTTCAAAATTCTAGATTAAGTAAATTAAATTCATCTTTTTTGGGGTTATGTATACGTTTTTACAATAAAATACCAGATAATATTTTAAATTTGTCAGAGAATAAATTTAAAGCTCACGTGAAGCTTACTTTATGTAAAAAAGCTTATTATAAGATTAATGATTACCTAAATGATAAACATGTCTGGTATTAAATGTGTTCCTCTAGTTATTAAATAACTTGTAACTTGTTGTAATAACCCTCATTGATTTAAAAGATGTGTTGCTGTTGCAGTTTCTTGTCATTTCTTCTCCTCAGCCATAACACCTTGCGAAATGACGTAAATTCAAAATGTTACATTGACCTTCAACAAGTTTATCCATGATAATTACGTTGAATAAATGATTCTGATTCTGATTCTGACTTTATTGCACCTAAAAAAAACACTGTTATGCAACCGCGGTTCGGATATAGTCGGTCTTTTTCTATCGTGTGGGTTGTGAGGTGAATTACCAACATAATCAACCCTAGTGTCAGAGTTACTATTGAACCGCCAAAGGCCCCTGACATAGCCTGATGTAGTAAGTGGTCTATTATTAGGATTTTTTTTAAAAAACATCTTACTTCTTACTAATATTATAAATGTGAAAATTTTGTGAGTATGGATGTTTGTTACACTTTCACGCAAAAACTACTGAAAGGATTTTAATGACACTTAACAATACCGTAGCTTATACATCAGAAAAACACACAAGCTTTAACAATTAAAAAAATCCACGCGGACGAAGTCGCTGGTGGCCGCTAGTACATACATACATAAATAAACTCACGCTCGCAACCCCTAATGGCGTGAACAGAGCTATAAGTATTAAGTAAGTACTTAATTTAGGGGAGGTCTGTGCCCAGCAGTGGGACGTATATAGGCAATTTATGTAAGTACTTAATTATCAATATGTAGTCACTTTTGATAAAGTGGACTGACTAGATGGACTGACCAAGTGAAAGACGCGTCGTCATCCAAGTTCTACACAATAGTAAGGGAAGCGCTGGACAGGAACCGGTGGAGGCAGATCATACGCTCCAGGTGCAACCCTGATGCTGACCACGATCCTCAGATATGAGGGACCGACCAAGAGAGAGAGTCACTTTTGATAAAGTCCTAAGATGAATATGACGAACCGTATCCAGCCTATAGATTGGCCAATAACGGTCCATTATGTAAGAAAGAACACAAACCCTCTGTCGCTTTTCCCGACATACCAGAGCTGAATGTCTTCTTTGTTTTTTATTCGTTTCCAGTCCAGCATAGAAGTACTTAAAATATCAATATGTTTTAAAAACTTAGTTATTACTAAAAAAACAGAGTCTCTGGAATGAGAGTAAAGAAAAATCACATAATATGCATCTTTTATCTTTGTTTTTGGGTACAAATGATGACTCGTATGACGCCTATGCCTCATACGTCTGGTTCAGACGATTCATGGCTATCATTGACGCGAAGTGCAAGGTAAGTCCGGCCACTCATTATACGGTTAATCAAGTCCATCTTGGGATTTCGTAGCCAAAGTGGCTTCAAGTAGTCTTCTTATTGTTTGCGGCTCTGCCCACCCCATCAGGGATTAGAGTGAGTTTATGTATGTAATTTCAACAAAGCAAACTCGCAACGTCAGCTTCGCCTTTATGTGTCGATAATAATAATTATCCAATATTGTCATATCTTTCCAAGTTTAACTTTTCACGGTTCAATTTTCCAATCTATACCTACAGGTTTTCCCAAATTTCGCAGGGTTTTCTACTGTCATGTGGGTTGTGTGTAGGTCGATGACCGACCACATCAACTTTGATGTCAGCATTATTATTGAGCCACCAGACACATCTAACAAGGCTCATGTTACGATAACTTACGTTTTAAGTAGTTACCGGGGCCGACGGCTTAACTAGACAGAGGGTGCGATAATGGTGATGTGGAGCCCGGTAGCCGACCAGCTGTTCTGGGCGCGTCTGGGCGCGCCTGGGCGGCCGTGGCCGCGTGTCGATCGTTAGCAGGGGAGGGTGGCGCACGCGCGCTGGGCCGCGCTGGGCGGCCGCGCCGCAGTCGGTCGCGAGCCACGGGCGCCGCCGGTCACCCGCCCTCCCCCCGACGCGCCGCCCCGCACGCATGCGCGTATCGATCCACGCTCGCAATGTACCAGTATCTAGGTTAGCCGGCTAAAATTAAAGGTGCGTTCCCGTTTCAAGGTTGCCATCGCACGCGCAGACCCAAAATAGCTATCGTGCATGGAAAAATGGAAAATATGCACTCTATGTTGTTTGTGTTTAGGGGCGAGTATCGCGTGCGTGCCGAGCGCTAATGGCGGACTCGGAATTATGTAAGATCGCTCGTTATTGTTTCGGTAAAAAAAAGATTTTCTTTTTGGTTTTTGGCCCTATATCCGTAGGTTCCCCTGCTCTGGGTAGAGTATTGACGTAACCGCGTGTGCTCGTGTTTAGTACCTACATCCTAAGTGGGAGTGACAGTGGAAATCGGTCAGTAAGTACGTAAAGAATGTGCTTCGCATCCCTAAGGATAAATATAAACTGAGCTCGTTTCTAGGCACGACACTATCCCGCGACTACGGCGAAAAGCCTGAAAACTGTCGACTTCGTTCGACTACACAGCACACGTGTCCTGTAATTACATTCTGAAAGGTTACACAGGCCTGTATTACCATTCTAAACGACCTTACAGCCGCCTTAAGGCTCAAACACCCCCGTTTTTCCCAGTAAAACATTTGAAAGTCGACTCTATAGTCCCGAGTCAAAACTTCCCTTGAGCCCTCCAAAATCGATTGCCAATTGTTTCCCATACAGATTAGTAACAAAATACGCCTCCTTTATTGACTTAGACGAAAAACTCCCTCGATAACAACTAGATATTCACCTAACACCCAAATACTTATTACGTGACACTATTTATTTCAAAAGTTTAAGTGTTCAGTCTATTTTATAAGTGTCTCTGGTGAATACAAAAGTTATATTTTAATGAAAATATCCCTGAAAACTGTAAGCGCGGTAAGAGATAATTTTAGTAGGACTAACCTAGAAAGCTCTGGGATTCCGCATCGTCCCACTAGATGGCGTTAGAAGTGGCTATTGACTTTTTTCAACCCGGAAAAATTTAGATTTTTCACCTTTTCATTATATATTTTTTTTATATTTTTTCGAACGAAATAGCTAAAGTTTAACATATTATTATGTTAAGTAATTAGATTGTTTTCAACAACATACTTATGGTAGATTAAAAACTTTTTGGAGAGTGGTTGCTTACGAGGAAGTACCCAATACCGATAAACATCTTATCTTTTCTATATTGTCCCGCTTTATCATACATACCATTCATAATTAGTAAACTACCCTTTTGACACATGGCATCACTTTTAGACCGTTTAGAAAAAAATATTTAATTATTTTTTATTTATTAAGGTTTTTATGAGATAATTATGTGAGATTATCGGACTTTCATACATATTCTCATCTAATAAAATATAGTTTGGTATAACTTCCTACCCACTACAGAGCAGCGTGACGAATAAATAAAATAAATAAATAAAGAGTTTATTGACATAAAAAACTAAAAAGATAATTATACAACCATTTAAAACTCCACCAGAAGCATATTTATTCAAAAACCATTTATTTACCGTAACTCAAGTGTAGGTACCAGTTTACTACTTATTAAGAATACTTATACCCTTTTTAATAAAAACGTACTCGGTACCTAAATTTGGGCCATATTTAGACGAATTTTAGCACTTAACCCTATCCAATCTAAAATTCACTTAAACAAAAACTAAGTTTACGGATTGTCTTTATTATTAGTAAAGGTCAGACGAGATTTCCAAGTAGCTAAATATTAAATAATATAATATTAATATTTTAATAAATCTTGTCTAGGGAATACAATAACGTAAAAAATAATAATAAAGAAAGTAATTGAGGACAAACTTATTATATTATAATTATTATCTCCAAGATAATTAATTATGGCTAATGACGGTGCCGTGGTCGAGTGGTTGAACCTTCGGCTTACGATTGGAAGTCGTGGGTTCGATTCCCGGTGGGGACAAGTATAAGATAACGACAGTTAATATAATATAGACAGATAAAGACTGATCAGTGGGTTGGACTCGTAAAGGTCACAGGTCACAGGGCGTTGCTACGCGGAGTTTTAGACCTCCACCGGTTAAATCTACTGCTATAAGTTAGAATAGATATTACTTACAGGTTTTATAAACTCAAACTCAAAAGTATCTTTATTCAGTTGGTAACATTGTTAATTACCCTTTGAATCGTCAATATTTCTTGTCGAACGATTCATCCGTCTAAAACTACTGCAGCTTCTCAGATAAAATGTCTATAGGCTGTTGACATCTAGTAAGAAGTTCTGCAAAATATTATTTTATTTAAAAACTTCGATGTAAAAATTATACTTTTTAAATTAATTAAATCTAATTAATATCTGTTTTCAAAGATTGAATAATTAATGAAACGTTGCTATGATACACGTTGCTATTTCAATTACTTATTCTATATGTAATTTTGTGTAACGCGAGTAATTAAGTTTTTTACTAAATTACTTACAGAAAAAACCAAATGCACCAACCACCACTAACCACATCATACCACCACCAAACCACCACACCACCAACCACCACACCACCACCATATACTACCAACCCCCACCACCAACCCCCTCCATATTAAATTTCAGATAACGCCATTTTGAAATGAAAAATATAAATCTCTAATTAACGAGATCACGATTTTGTCGAAATATTCATAAACAACTCAGAAATCAGAATTTAAACAGTTTTGTTTTTGTGTAATTGAAAATATACAATAGTAATATTGTTATTTGGCATTAAGTATTTATCCTTGAAATTGTCTTATACATGTATAAACTGTCGACCATCTTTTTTTAAATAATATAAACTCGCGATTCAAGAGAAAACAGTCTATCAGCTCTAATATTTTAAAGTTACCTCTAGAATTATAATTATAACTAAATACAGAACTCTACAATTACAAGTAGAACTAAATAAAGAACTGAAGTGCAATATATAGTCTATTTATAGTCAGGGACACTTAGGTTCTAGGTTCCATATAGCCTAGCCTAGAGGCTAACTAGATTTGCTACGGCGTAACGGCCGGGTTAAGGTCTCGCTACGTGTTACGTGTCGTAGCCGCGTAGCACTAGGTTTGAAATAAAAGAGGAGGTTAGTGGAAAAGTACTTACTCTGAACTATCGCGCGCGTGTATGAAACGAGTGATGAATGTGGAGGAAGCCAAAGAGGTATGTTATGTCAGGAATTCGTGATCGAAGCAAATGGAATTACATTCCGCTCACCCCGGTGCGAAATAAGCGTAGGTTTATGTATGTTTAGATTTATTTTTGATAGAATTAATTTCATCTTTCCAGTTATAACGCATAAATTGCCAGAGAACGTGTTGTTTTTACCTTGATAGCTCATAATATGGTCTAATTTAATCACCTTAACTATTTGTATCAAAACTGGCTGCAATTTGTCTTCTGGACATTATTCTCTAGCCACCCTATTAAAGACTATTGTTTTAATCCTCTCCTAATAGGTACTGTTCTCGAATGGACTTTTTTGACGTGATTTATTGTAGATTTGCCGCAGATCGCATTAACTACTTGGCCGGACAAATGGGGAGCGCTGAAGGCTCTCACCCGGTACCACGTTTAAGACGCCAGGCCTGAAAGTGCCCAGTTGGGCGCGAACCTCGGCTCACTTTGAAAGAATTAATCGACCCTAGTAGGTCGATGGTGTAGTCATGAGTAATAATTACCATGTACCCACTTTAGAACTGTGTCGCATTGACATATTTGACATTTAGTGAGACTTACAGTTCAATTTGTCAGAAAAATAAAGTGACATAGTACTTAAGGAATCCGACAGAGGGATTGTACCCTTTCTAACATGATGGACAAACGTTTGACTGATCCCCCACCGTAAAGTGCATCGTATCCACCTTAGGACTTCGTATTAACAGTGGCTGCAAGTTGTCTTTGGTTACCTCTGCCTATCCTGTTACGGATTGCGGGCGCGAGTTTATATGTATGCGTGTTATGTATAAATCAACAGAGAATTAACTGTAAATAGAGCTGAGATCACCAACAGATGGCGCTGTTTCACATCACCCGCTATTTATTTGTTCAACCAGATATAACCGGTTTATGCGCCATTTCACTTTTATTGTAACTTTCGGTATGTGGTTTACTACGACATGATTCACTAAATACACACTAAAATACGGAAATAGGTGCATAGTGCTATTAGTTGGACAAGTACAGGTTGCTATAGTACTTAACAATAATTTGTCCAAATATGTAAGCTCACGCAACCCGCATTGGAGCAGCGTGGTGGAGTATGCTCCATACCCCCTCCGGTTGATTGAGGGGAGGCCTGTGCCCAGCAGTGGGACGTATATAGGCTGTTTATGTTATACATGTTATGTTATATCAGCTCACGACTATATCCTTATTAGGGTAGTCAGAGGTACATCCACCGCAAGAAAACCTAAATACCCACACCTCACCGTGTATTCTGTTAGGCCTCCTACTGGATGACAACGGCAGCGGAGCGGCGGCGGCGGCGGTGCGGGGAGCGGCGCGTTCAAATGCTAAGATTTATATTGAAGTGTTCTCGATGGCAGCGGCGCGGGGAGCGGGGTACGAGCGGTGCGCTCTAGTCGAGCGGTGTCTCTGCGTTTGAAACTCGCCTTTTTGTTTCCTATGTTTATTATAGGGATTCAGATCTTCATTTGCCCATAATAAATCGTACGAAACAAAAGAACTACAATCGAAAATGCGTTGTCGCCGTTTCGACATCGCGTTCATTTGAGACACAACTTTATACCGCCGCAACACCGCGCGATTTGGCCGCTGGCATCGAGAACGGAACAGCGGCCGCCGCGCCGCTATCGCAGCCGCGCCGCTGGCTCTGTCATCCAGTTTGAGCCCTTACACCAACGTCATACAACATGAGGCTGAGGTCCCTGTGGTCCTGTGGTACGCCGGCTTGCTTCTCAAACGGAAAACGCGGATTCGAACCCCGGTACCTCGGCGTCCGAAGGACGTAATATACGATCCCGACGACCCGATTACTTTAGCCATAGAGGCAGCCAATCAGCTCGCGACACCAAACACTTCAGAACCCCGATACCGACCCCACCGGCGTGGTCGACGATTTCCCTCATTCAGCGGTTATCGCTATCGACCCACTAGGGTCGATTAATCCTTTCAATATTCTTCCTCTCAGACGACGCCCTGAGCCGAGGTTCGCGCCCAACTGGGCACCCTCAGGCCTGTTGTCTTAAACGTTGTACCGGGTGAGAGCCTTCAGCGCTCCCCATTTGTCCGGCCAAGTAGTTAATGCCATCTGCGGCAAATCTACAACAAGTCACGTCAAAAAAAAAAAAAAAAGAACCCCGGTACCGGACTTGCACCCCTATCACCTAGGTTAGCTATAATATGTGTTAGTAAAACATACCTACTATTAAATTATTATTTTTTAGGTTATGGCACCGGGTCACTTAGGAGTACGTCCATTCTGCCAGTGTCGAAGTGATCAGAAAACAAACTGTAAAAAATTGACAGGTTGAATAATTTTAAACTGTAGCATGCTTTAAGCGATAAGGCCGCCATTTGCCATGTACTTAGTTAAGAGACTTTTTGTAATTATTTCTTTTTATTTTGGTGCAATAAAGTGTATTTGTATTGTATTGTATGCTTTCCGAAGCACGGATCATCTTACTTTAGGACAATCAGGTGATCAGCCTGTAATGTCCTAACCAAAGTAGGAATCACAAAGTGATTTTTGTGATATGTTCCCACCGGGATTTGAAACCGGGACCTCCGGATCGTGAGCCCAACGCTCAAACCACTGGACCACGGAGGCCGTGGAGGAGGAGGAGGGTTTTCGTTAATACAACTTTTAATAAAAAATTGTCCAAAGACAACTTGTAACAAGTGGTCAAAAGACAACTAATGTTTCCAGAACCGTGTTTCAGTCCGTCGAGTTTCATAACAGTTTATTATTAGTAATATATTAATATAAACATCCACTCTAGACACATAAATATAGCTGTCAAACAGTTACAAATACGACAATAATGAAAACCTTGCGAAGGCCTGCATTTTTAATTACCCCCACGTAAGGTCAGTTTCGCCTTGACCGTGCTCATAACCTTGGCTACAAGGTCACTTTACTATTCAGTGCACAAAAACATTTTACACGTTTCAGGATTATTGATAAAACTTTAATACTAAAATTATAGTATTATTGTTATTCTATAGTCTCTGCTTACCCCGGTGGGAAATAGGCGTGAGTTTATTTATGTATGTATATTAATAGAAATGTAAAATTCTTCTGTGGAACTTCCGTTATCACAGTAAAAGTCCGTCCGTAGATTTTGATTTCTATTTGTCAGTTTTCATCCAAATCGGTTCAGCGATTTAGGCGTAAAAAAGTAGTAGACTCTTACCACAGAGTTAACTTAGCAAATGTACGCTTTTCTGTATATAAGTAATTATATAAGTTTACTTAACCATTAGTGCAAAACTAATAAAAAAAAAACATATTTAAGTATGCTAAGCTTAGGTTTTGACGCGCGACCAATTTATCGAGAACCAAACACGCTAACAACTAAACCACCCTGTCACCACAAACATCAAGCACAAATTAAACAGTCGCTATACCCTTGCCAGAGACAATAAAATTAATCAATTAGTTAATTGCATCGAGATGATTGTCGTCGATATCGATTCGAAGATCGATTGCACGAATCGATTCGGGTCATTACGCACCAAATTGGTTGGTGAAAAAATCAGTGAAGTCACTGACAGTGAACGTTTAGAACACATACATAACATCACGCTTATTTCCCACTGGGGGTAAACAGAGTAACTACGCCGGGAACCAGCTTCCCCCAGTGGCCGTTGAGCGTAGGCTAGGCGGGAATATAATCATGGGAATAATGTTTCAAAATGTAAAATGACTTTTACCAAGGGTTCGCGCGGGAACCAAAAATATCACTCACCACTTTTCGAATGTTTGTAGTGTTATGATGTATTTTTGAGTTGTTGTGTGTACAATAGTTCTATTTGTGGCCCAAAGGGGATGAATAATGTCAGCGGTTTAAAAAAAAAAAACAAAATTGCGGGGTGCGGTAAAGTTAGAAGGCGCGGATTGTGGCCATTTTTAAACTGGAGGAAAAAAGTAGTTCTCGTCAGAGGGCGCTGCCGTAGTGAGACCACAAGTAAAAAAATAATAATGCGATAACGTTAAAAATAACTAACGGTTATAATGGGCGTTATTATAGTGAAAATGGATACTAATCTACTTACTACGATCCTGATACATAATTATCAAAAACACTCCCATTTCACTTCCATCAAAAACTTCGTAAACAGTAGGTGTTCATGAACCTTGTTAGGTACCGACCTTAATGATCTGTTCTGTGAGTAGAACCTAAGTTTACATACCTCTTTTTAAACGTGACTGATGGCAAAAATGTACAACTTACATACAGGTAAGTCGTGAGTGAATATCAAGTAGAATTTTAACCCAAATAAAAACATGAATTTTATGACGGAAAATTCCACCAGAATCATGGTCTGTATCATCCCCCTCAGTATTCGTTACGGTGTCACTAACACCCATACGTACTCATATGGCTACCAGTACGTACTTGTACGGGATGATGAAATTTCCTGTCTTTCCGACTAATGAAATTTTTGATGTTATTTTTAATTAATTTAGTGCCATACTTTTGCGACGGAAGATATCAAGTCAGATTCATGGTCCGAATATCCCTCAAAGTTTTCGTTACCATGTCACTAACACTTTGTGTAAAAGCTCGGCTAAGGCCCTATTAGGTAGGTACATTACGCGATCATCGGCCGCGATGCGTCGGCATTGGTCGGTGTACATTTAATATACTTACCAGCCTACATAGTCTAGTTAGAGCGTTGGGCTCACGCAGTATGCCTCATACCCCCTCCGGTTGATTGAGGAGAAGCCTGTGCCCAGCATTGGGACGTATATAGGCTGTTTATGTTATATATACTTACTTACGGCGGCTGATGAATAGCGTAATATATTAAAACCTTTATAGTCTGTAAGGCAAAGAAAAACATATACTTACAATAGTGCTTCACTCTTCTTTCACTATCTGTCCTCTTCACATCTGAACAAGTCAATTGTATTGCAGTTCACGTTACACTTGGCTTTCTCAGTTAAATGTCAGCCTGACCTTTTCTAATGTAACAAAGTGTTGATAGAAAACAGCAGAGACTTACAATACAAAGCTCTTAACTGTTACTACTTCCCTGTTGCACTGAGAGTTTATAGTCACTGTGATCCGGTTTACTGACTTGCTTCTCAAACGGGGAGCGCCAGTTCGAACCCCGGTACTGGACTTACACCAATGAGTTATTAATTTACCTTAAGTGCAAATTGGCTCGACCATTACAGACGGCGATACGGCTCACCACCTATCACGTTGGTCTAACAGAACGCTCGGTGGGGTGTGGGTACTTAGTTTGACTGGTCGAATGATCGGACTAACCGGAGATATCCTTTCCCATTTGTTAGATTAGTATAGCGAAATCACACCCCGGACACGTCATATAAACAATCTCGTTGTTTGTCTAACAGAGCTCGGTGAGGTGTGGGTACTTAGATCAACTTGCCACGGATGCACCTATTATAAAATTAATGATTACCTAAATTATGATAATGCCAGGTATTAAATGTGTTCCTCTAATTATTAAATAACTCGTAATGTATACCTACATTTATTGAAAAGACGTGTTGCTCTTGAATTTTCCTGTCATTTCTTCTCCTCGGCCATAACACCTTGCGAAATGACGTAGATTCTAAAATTAAATTTACCTTCAACAGTCGATAATCATTCATGATAATTACTTAGAAACAATGATTTTGAATTTATATAATCCTTAAATTTTTAACCTCGTAACCAGGTAACACCTACTTCAACAACATGTCATACGAAATGCTATCACAAAAGCTTTAGACTACGATCTATTTTCATTTATCTATACTAAACTTATCTACAGTACATTCATCGCTCTATAACCGATAGTCGATGTCGTGACAATCAGGATACACATCAGCCAACTTATCGTGACCCTAGAAACATCCCCATTTACAACTTTTCTGTAACAAAACAGCAAATGGGGCGGTTCTAGTTACGTTGGTAGGTGTACAAAGCACCTAGCCACAATAGGTTTATCGCCGTTGGTGCCATCTACTTCCCTTGTAGAATGAAAGGCTTTTTGTTCAGGAAAATTTAGAGGGTGTTTAGTAGATAAAATGAGTTTTACTGAATCGGGTATAAACCGGGTTAAAAATTTTATATGTACGTGGTCTGCCAGAATTTGTGCCACTGGCATACGCGCCTGTGTTCCTGAGGTGTATAGTATTATCTTTTCCACTCTGTCCACGCCAGATAGAGCGCACGCGCACAATGGAAAATCAACTTAAACTTTCGTCTTCTATCGTTTGGGTTGTGAGGTAGATTACCGACCCCATCAACCCTTGTGTCAGGGTTACTATTGAGCCGCCAAAGGCCTGACATGGCTCATGAAAACAACTGAAAATTCACCTTTCAAAAAAAAATAGTGAAGCGTTCAATAAATAGCGCAGGTTGTAATTTTCCGTTTTTCCATGCAAATATTTAGAACTTTTATTTATGTGAATCATAATACTTTACTTATTTGTGATTAATTATGAATTAAGTAATGAAAGTGAAAATCATTATTTTATAATTTTCAGGTAAGTACCTTCACTCCAGCATCATTTTATCCAAGTTACAATTACAATAAGGACACAGGTAAATAATTATTAAGATTATTTATATTACTAATACATAATGTACTAATAATTAAGTTTTTTTTTAACAAAGTATTTTATTAAACAAAATAATATACTATCAAAAAATACAAAAAAAAATACTTAAAAATAATAATAATAAAAAACGGAAAATATCTTAAATTAATATTATCACTTTTTTTACCTTTGATGGGTTTGCTCTTGGACCCAGACTTGCCTGAAGGCATTGATGAGGCCTAAGATGGAGCTCGCTCGCCCAGAAGGTGCCTGTTCACTCTGGCCTTGAAAGCACCCGGGTTATATGCATTCGGAAATACAGAAGACGGCAGAGAATTCGTCTCCCTGTAGGTATAAGAACGATATAATATCTACTTATACATATATTTTGTTCCCGCATTCAACGCTTATAGCCATCGGCCCACTAGAGTCGATTATAATTCTTTCAAATACTTACAATCATTATCCTCTCAGACGAATTGAGCCGAAATTCGCGCCCAACTGGGCACCTCCAAGGCTGTTGTCTTAAATTTTGTACCGGGTGCCAGCCGTCAGCGCTCCCCATTTGTCATACCAAGTAATACCAACAACAGAATGCTTTCAGCTGTAGTCCACCATAAAACCTTTAATCTATTTTTTTTATTAGAAAATTTTAGTACGTTTGACCACGATACTGCCTGGTTTTAAGCAGTGGTGTGGTCTAAGGTGGAGCGCGCAAGCTTAAATAGTGCCTATAATTGGGTTGTGTACAGTCATGAGCAATAAAATGTATTACCCACTTTAGGACTCTGTCGCACTAACATATTTGACATCTAGTTCTTCTTCTTCTATCGAGTGGGTTGTGAGGTGAATTACCAACCTCATCAACCCTGGTGTCAGGGTTACTATTGAGCCGCCAAGGGCCATCTAGTGAGACTTACAGTTCAATTTGTCAAAAAAGTTAATGTGACATGGTGCCAAAGTGTATACATATATTAATGCTCGTGACCGTACTAGGTTCAAAATAAATTATGATATTCTGATTAATACTAAATAAAGACAGATCTAAAACTAACGAAAAACTTTTTCTTTTTTCTATTTATAACTTATTTATGAATTTTAATCAAGAAAACGTAATAATAAGTCCGACATTTTATCATGTGTTTCTATGACGTCACAGTGTGCTTTTTCATAATAAATTTCATAGCAATTTAGTGTTATTATGAATTTTAATCAACAAAACTTAATAATAAGTCCGACATTTTATCACTTTCATGACGTCACAGCGTGCTTTTTCGTGTTTTGACGTTAAGTAAAAAGTAACTGATTCGACTAGTTGGAAAGTAGCCTATTATGATACAGCAAACAGAACGACAATAAAAATAGAATTATAAATGCGCTAGTAAGGGCAATTAAAGCGTATGGCCAGTGTCGTAGAGTCGTTGTGTCGCGACTATTTCTGGCGCGAGTGTTGGAGAGACGCCAGGGAGTTTCAACATGAAGCGAACACAGTTTTGTGGTTACTGACCACTCGTGAGCGATGATGTTTGGGTGGTCTACATGCTCTTAGGGCTATCTTCTTCTATCGTGTGAGTTGTGAGGTGGATTACCAACTCCATCAACCCTGGTGTCAGGGTTATTATTGCGCCGCCAAGGGACATGGCTCATGTAACGACTACTTACTTACATCAGTAAGTAGTACCCGGGACCAACAGCTTAACGTGCCTTCCGAAGCACGGATCATTTTAATTCCGGACAATCAGGTGATCAGTCTGTAATGTCCTAACCAAACTAGGGATCACAAAGTGATTTTTGTGATATGTCCCCACCGGGATTTGAACCCGGGATCGCTATGGAAGCCTGCTAATAATGCGTAATATAATACTTGGATTATTGTGGTAAAGCCATTTTTCCAGAAGGTCTAGACAAGCCGGTGACAACGCAAACGTTATGGTGCGGGGAGCAATACCCGTAACATGCCGCGCATATCGCTCGCGACGCGATAACTCTATTGGCCACGCGAAACGTAAAGTAATTCTGTTGCGTCATTGTATCGTGCAGCATGCTACGGGTTTGGTATGAAACGGAGATTTCTGTGTAAATGTGTGTGTATACAAATCGATCGCTTCGTAAAAAATTCCGACCAAAACCATTCGCTTGTATATAAGTATTTAATCCACATAAACTCCACAGCTCAACCGACAGATAAGCTGTTAAGGCAATTTATCATTTTTGTATACTGGTAGGCCTTCTCACTAAAATAATGTAATATTGTCAGAATATACGTACAATTATTAATTTGTCCGGGCGGACTTCGGTTATCACGGCACGGCTTTTTAAAATAGAATAGAATATAAATTGTTTATGATAAAAAGACGCCACACACAAAAACAATACAATAACTACATTTGAAAATGTCAGAAAAACAATTACATACACATACATACATAAACTCACGCCTATTTCCCACCGGGGTAAGCAGAGACTATAGAATTCCATTTGCTTCGATCCTGACACACTAACAAACAAAACAAAAACAAAACAATTAGAAAAATGCAAAAGGGATTTTCGTTTACCTTTTCCATTACCTTTTCATCCACTTAGTGGGTGATTTTTAGGGATAAAAACTATCCTATTTTCTTTCCTAGGTCTCATCCCATCTCCATATCAAACGTCTAAATTGGTTCGAAGGTTTACTTTCAACAGACGGAAGATTTACTTTCGCATTTATACCTCATAAGTTTGGATTTTAAAAGAAGTAATGATACCTTATTTCGCTAACAAATACCGGAAAGCATGACATATTTCCTGCTAGTGAATATTAATAGGAAAACGTTATAAAAAACTATTTACAAGAAATTATTATGGTCTAATCAAACCACATCCGTTGCAAAACAAATCCAATAGAAAATTGATAGGTACTTATTTTCTCTGGACTGGTAGTTTATTTAAAAATATAAGGATTAAAACGTGTTTACCAATCCTTGCATATTAGTTTCACGGGTTCGAATCCCGGAAACGGCTCCACAGTATTTGACTTTTATTTTGTTCAGTTTGAAAAATTCTGTGCGACTAACAAACAAACAACATAACATATACGCTAACGACTACACCACAATTGCGGTAGTCAGAAGTACATTTAAAGGCAAGATAAACTAAGTACCCACACCTCACCGAGCTTTCTATTAGACCAACGTGATAGAAAGAAAGAAGAAACGTTTATTATAAAGGGACACCACAGTAACAAATATAAATATAAAGAAAATAATAAATATATATAATATAAAACACGGAGTAACACATAACTTACAATCAAACAAAATTCATAATAAAAACAACATACACGAGAAATACAAATAATTGAGTGTATGGACTGGTCAACGATGGTGGTGGTGTCCTTTATAAAAGGGCCTCACTCAGCATAAGCCGCGGCGCGAGCCACGACGCTGGTATTCTGTGGACCCTGCGAGGTGAGGCACGGAAGCAATACATAATAATATTTACTTATACTTACTATGAAAATAAAGTAGTTTACAAAAACATATATTAAAATGATAGATGGTGAGCCGTATCGCCGTCTAATAATGGTTGAGCCAACTGTGTTAGTGAAAACTGTACTGTGGATTTTCAAACACCGCATATTGAGTGACATCAATTGCATTGAATATAAACTTACAAAAGAGCGCTAGTTTTTATAAAGCTCTAGTTTTTATAAAGCGCTAGTTTTTATAAAGCGCTAGTTTTTATAAAGCGCTAGTTTTTTTATAAAGCGCTAAAGCCGCTGAATGGCATGCCAAGATAGAGACTGTCCAGAGTTATTGTTACAGAAATAGCGCCGGTTCGATCCCTGTGTAGGCATTGTTACAGATTTATAGTGGAAGCCGCTGTTTCGGGGGAATAATTGATTTCTGACGTGCGAGGTACTAGGAATAGAAAACAGGTGGATGTAAAAACGACAGACGCGATCCTCACATGACACGTTGTACCACATCGTATGTGATCTGCTGATACCCATGGTATAAGAAGACCAGGTATGCTCAAAAGTGACAGCTAGCATTCTAAGGTTAGCCCAGCTGACGTCATGTCACCTTACGTTGTGTATTTGGAACAACTGACTTTTCTAAATAAGCCATAAATAAATCGTTATTTTATAAGTATAAGTACCAAATATAATATTAAATAATAGGGAGTGCATGTTATATAAAATGTGTACAGTGTGTACAGTCATGAGCAATATAATGTACCCACTTTAGGACTCTGGCGCACTAACATATTTGACATTTAGTGAGACTTACAATTCATTTTGTCAAAAAAGTTAATGTGATATGGTACTAAAGTGTATACATATTAATGCTCGTGACCGTACTACCCATAATTACTAGTATGGCTACCTGCGCGTACTTGTACGGGGTGTAAGTAACATCGCAACGAATACTGAGAGGGATGATTCAGCTCATTATTCTGAGTTAATGTCAAGTGGTAACAACCTCCGTGGTCTAGTGGTTAGAGCGTTACGCTCACGATCTGGGGGTCCGGGTTCGATTTCCGATGGGGACATTGTCGAAATCACTTTGTGAGACTATCCTTTGTTTGATACGGACTTTTCAGGCTTGAATCACCTGATTGTCCGAAAAAATAAGATGATGCCGTGCTTCGAAGGGCACGTTAAGCCGTTGGTACCGGCTATTAGCCGTAAAAACACCTCCACCAACCCGCAGTGGAGCAGCGTGGTGGAGTATGCTCCATACCCCCTCCGGTTGATTGAGGGGGCCTGTGCCCAGCAGTGGGACGTATACGTATAGGCTGTTTATCTATGTATGTAATGTCAAGTGGATTTTTCCATCGTAAAAGCATACAATTGAAAATAAAAGAACATGAATTTTGCGCCGGAAAATTCCACTTCATATTAACTCAGAATCATCCCCATAAGTATTCGTTACGATGTCACTAACACCCTCTTTAATAAAAAACTATAAAAAAATATATCATCTTTAGACTGACTTTTTCTGTCTTACCTACTCGCGAAACAGCACAGCCCTAGTAGGAAATATTTGTGAGAATTAATTGATAATTTCAGCGAGTAGCGCCAACTCACGTGATGGAATCCCGGCCAACAACCATGACTACATTCGCGATTTTTCAAGCCGTGACCTCTACTCGTGGTGTGGTGACGTCATTATAATGATTACGAGTGCGAATTGACACGTGTTTCTTTTTTTTAAACAACGGCTCACTTGGTGAACGCCCTTTGCCAAGTTTGTAGCCAACGTACATTTTTATTTATACTTACTTTTTATTAATTTGGAGTCGCTCTATTTTTATTCACCTCATTTCTTGTGGGTGGAGAATTAGAGATCAATTTATAGGTTACTTACTAACTTTACAATAGTATGGGAGTCCCCAGCGCTCCCCATTTGTCCGGCCAAGTAGAGTCTCTCAAAATTGTCGGGATAAACACCTGTTAGGCCAGGCGCGCACTACGAGTTTTTCGCCGCGCGGCAGAAAAAAGCAGCGGCAAAATGTCGCACTGTAATACTGCGCCGCTCTGCCGTGTTTAAATCTAGTTAGACCCCACCGGCGGTGTCGATGTTTTCCCTGGTAATGCGGCGTCATGTGTCTTCTTCGCCATAATCCACTCAAACAAATCTCTCAGTGCTCCTCATTCAGACGGCCAAGTAGTGAATGCCATCTAAGATAATAACTCACATAAAAAACATCATAATTCCACTCCATTTACAGGCCATTATTCCGCACTATTCCCGTTGTTTGTGTGGGCCGATTTTGGCAATGGTCGACTTTTTTGTATCAATTTTGAATGATAATTAACATGATGATGGTACCATTTACGACATAATCAGTGATGACGGTGCGATGACGTCAATGACACGTCACTTGGCAGCTGCTCGCGGCGTCATGTGGAAAACTGGAGTTAGGGGCCCGCAGGGATTGGCGGGAACCCTGTTGCTATCGAATATAAACAATCGCCATTATTATTTTCCGCCCATTAATATCCATTACTGGATGTAGGCCTCTTCCATTTCCGCCTTCGAACTCCCATCCATCGTTGATTACTGATCGATCAGATAGACAGATGGACTACAAACTTTCCGATGCTCACATTATTATTCATCATCATCAGCCCATAAACGTCCCCACTGCTGGGGCACGGGCCTTCTCTATGTATGGATAGGGAGATCGGGCCTTAAACCATCACGCGGGCCCAGTGCGACTGATGGTTATTAACGACTGCTAATGCAGCCGGGACCAACAGCTTAACGTGCCTCCCGAAGCACGGAGGAGCTCGAGATGAAAACTTTTTTATTTTTTTTATTACACATTATTCGCGCTGGGATTTGAACCTGCGACCTCACAATGAGAGTCAAGCGTTCTTCCAACTGGGTAACCACGGCTCCCAGTTGTATTAAATTAAGTAGTATTTTATAAGGACTGAGTATTTAAGATAGGTAATATGCAGCTTTTAGATGTCGAAAATTGAAGAAGAAACAATGTAATTTATGAGTTTCGTAAATAACTGAGTGACGTGGCGTTTATTTTACACGTGGATATTTTTCATTAATAATTCATAAATATGTACAATTAGATAATACTAGAAGATTAACAATTTTAAAGTACTGCTGGAACTTACTGGGTACAACCTGTGCTATAAGTACTTATATGTACATTATAATTATAAAATAAAAATTAATACTTTCAGCATTTTAGTTACAGCAGCTTAAACTGTAGGTACCTATGTCAGTCAGTCAATTTCCCCCTTACATTATTTAGAAAATGTACGGAACATATAGAATGACTTCCTTATATCACTTGACCACATTTTATAGTCGCGCGATGGCCGGTGCTATAATATCTTTTATTATCTGTACCGAGATACGTAGTGACGTCATTGAGTGAATATTAAATTTATGACGTAGCATTGTCGGAATGTTCCACTGCCAAATATTTTGCAATTTAAATGACAATGGATATATTGAATAATACGCAGGGTGGCCCAGAGGTTCACGTTCAAAATTAAAAATTAGATTCTCATTGGCTACCAGAAACACCCCTTGTATGTTCAGCGATTATTTACGGTTTAGGAGATATGGCTCATTTTGTTCCTTTTTTATGATTTTCTACTTTACTTCAGAAATCATTACTTTGTCGATATCCCTTAATGAAAAACTTTATTTACACCATAAACAAAACAGTTACTTACAGAACAAAAATATCAAACAAAACAAAAATTAAATTGAATAAAACTAAAACTAAGAGATTCAATATAAAAGACATCAACCAAAAAGAATTTAACTTTTTTTAAGCTATACTTTTTGTTTCACCTTTCTTTCATCCTCGAATTGCAGGTAAAAAGTAAGATTATCCCATGCTTCCATGATCCCGGCCATTATTCGTTAAACACCTCCACCAACCCGTGGTGGAGTATACTCCACATCCCCCTCCGGTTGATAGAGGGGATGACTGTCCACAGCAGTCGGACGTGTGAGGTATATGGGCTGTAAAAACTCCCACGACACAATCGAAATGATGTCATATCTATCCTATTCGTAACAGACCAAAAATAAAATGCTTTCTGAAATTCTGCAATGAAAACAAAAGCTGAAATTCTGAAAACTCTTTGAAACCGTCGCTTGTACATCTTTCGTGGAAACACATTTAAAAAAAATCCAGCACAGGTTAATGATATATGACATCATGGAACGTTTTTAAAACAAACTAATCATCATAAATTTAAGAGCCACGCTCTTGTCGGTGTAGCATTCTCCATTCTTGTCTATCAAAGGCCAATTCTTTGATTAATAAGACATGATGTTCGCCTTCTCTTTAATATGGTCCATGTAAGCTCTCTTGGTCTTTCCCTTCCTATATCGTAATGTATGTTTTTATTAAACATCTTAATTTTCGGATAATCAGAAGATTTCGGCCTGCAATGCCTTAAATGCCTTAAAGGACAATCCCACAAAGTAACTTTTGTTACAAATGTCCCCATCGGAAATCGAACTCAGGGTCTCTGGACCCATTTCAATTGTGCCACAGAGGCACGTTTAAACACCTATTTTTTAGCATTTACCACAGCTCAGTGGTAAATCTTAAGATAACCAGGTACCTGCCGGTATAAGTCGGAAATGAACGGTTATTGAAGAACGATTCAGACTTTTATCATTATCACTTGGTAAATCGTAAGATAATGATAATAATGTGAAAGTGAATGTGTGTAAACATATATCCGAGAAATGCGTTGCGGAAGTATGTGACCTAACCTGTATTGGGCTGGTTTTCACTTCGCGGGTTGGAAGGTCAGACTGGCCGTTTCTGTAAAAAACCGGACCTGTCTTCAGTTTAGGTAAGCGGACCCTGTGATAAACGGGATAACACTAATCAGATGATGATGACTTGGTAAATCTCAAGATTTATCGTAGTTCGGGCTTTTACAGTAACATATGTACGTACTTATGTAACCTGACACGTTTTCAACACAAACAACTCCATGTGAACACTCGTTTGCGAATCAAAGATTCAATTCAGGAACGCGCTTAAATGCATAATTGAAGAGAGAGAGCTTAAGAACACTTCTTGAAGCTTTACCTGGGAAAAGGGTAAACTGTACAATAAATTACACTGAATCGAACATACCATGTACATTGTACATGTCGTGGCCAGATCTTAGAATTGATAATTTCCAGATGTGCTCGATCATTTCACGAAGTGGCCATATCTCCCTCATTCAGCGCTTATCGCTATCGAGGCTAGTGGGTACAGGGTAGGCTCGATTAATTCTTTCAAATATTTTTCCTGAGCCGAGGTTCGCGCCCAACTGGGCACCCTCAGGCCTGTTACTTGTCTTAAACGTTGTACCGGGTGAGAGCCTTCACGCTCCCCTTTTGTTTTTATTGTAGTACTTAGTCCAGTTTAAGATAAATTGCTTATTAACTTGTAGAATAGATTGCAATATTATGAAGCATATTTAAGTATTCTAATGCTGTTAGTGACATCGTAACGAATACTGAGGGGGATGATTCAAACCATGATTCTGAATATCTGAGTTGTTATCAAGTGGAATTTCCTGTCGGAAACCTTGACTAGTCAATGCCTTCGGGCGTGTCTGGGGCCAAGAGCGAACCCATCAAAGGTAAAAAAAGTTTCATACTTTCAACTCCGAATCATGGTCTGAATCATCCCCCTCAGTATTCGTTACGCTGTCAGTAACACCTTGTATATACTAGGTCAAATCCATACCGACGACTGTTGTCTTTGAAAGACGCCCTTAAATCGTCTACCTGTAGAAACTAAACCCTTCTGTGTATTACGTAAGTAAGTCATTGTATGTATGTATGTCAAGGAAGCGAGCCTACTCCTTCAAAGTGGTGTCTCGCGTTGAATGATTCACGGTCCAGAGTTTGTTCTGCTGCATAATTGAACACTTAAGGGAGGCGCCGACTTCAATTACAAAGTAACCCTTTCGGATAGGAAGCAGAATCGTTTTAAAAACGGTCATTCGAAATGAGTGCAGGCACAAGTCGCGATATTAAGCTTCCCGGGATGATAAAACTCAACTTACACAACATAGACTGCGGCGAAGCAAAACGGAAGGTTATGTGTTTATTTGTGTATCCAGGACTCTCTCTCCAGTGCTTCCTCCGGCCAGCCTTCCAGGAAAGCATCTCCGCCTCGGTCTGCCATGCTTGCGTCTGTCTATTCGGAGCTTTTCCTCATGAAGTAAAAAGAGATTTGAAATTCAAATTATTTATTCATCATACCAAGTAATAAGAATTCAATAAAAATCAAAAACCTAACTCAAATAAAGAGAGCACTTTTCTAACCAGATTCATAAAATTCAGCTCACATCCAACCACTATTCACAGACTATAAATTCGCGAGTACCCGCAACCGTGGCCGGAAACGCAGGTGCCAGACACTTCCGGCCGCCATGTTGGATTTCCGGCGGTTAATACGTAACGCCTTGACACTTGACTGGCAGACGGCGGGATTTTTTATAGGGCTTACTTATTATTTTTAGGGATTAGGCCTTAGACTCAAAGGGATTATGTCCTGTCCAACTCGATAAAGTAAACTATACGGGCGATGGGCTGGTCTTCCTGTTTCATGTGTATTAACGATGGTTTTATTACGACCCCGGCGACCCGATTACCCGACCCGACACCAAACACTTCAGGACTCCGATACCGACCCCGCCGGCGTGGTCGACGAATTCGGTTTCGACGAAGCGCTTATTGCTATCGACCCACTAGGGTCGATTAATTCTTTCAAATAGTTTTCCTCTCAGACGAGAGAGACTCCGGCACCCTCAGGCCTGTTGTCTTAAACGTTGTACCGGGTGAAAGCCTTCAGCGCTCCCCATTTGTCCGGCCAAGTAGTTAATGCCACCTGCGGCAAATCTACAATAAGTCACGTCCAAAAAGAGATGGTTTTATTAAGTTGTTTTATGTCATTTTTATTATGGCATTATCAAGTTTTAATAAAATTCAGCATGGAATGTTTATTACCAAAATCCCTTTTTCGAATGAGTGCTACTAGGGTGGGGAGTGGTTTTATTAAGTTTTTTTAGATGTAATTTTTATTAAGTATCATAAATCATAACATAACAAATACTTTATTTCAGAAACAGGAAAACACAAAATGCAAAATAAAAAAGAAATAGAAAGAGCACAATAGGCGGCCTTATTACTAAGTAGCAATCTCTTCCAGGCAACCTTTAAGTTTTAGGAGATATTAAATATTATATTCTATTGTTTTTTTTTGCATTGTCAAGTTTTCAATAAAAATCGTCACGGAATGTTTTTTGCTTGCGATATTCGATTATTCGATGTAGATATGCACATTCACACCAATGTGGGTTGTGAAGTGAATTACCAACCTCATCATCCCTGGTGTCAGGGTTATTATTTAGCCGCCAAAAGTTCCTGATATGACTTATGTAACGATGTATTTCCATCAGTATGTAGTAAGCGGCTTAACGTACCTTCTGAAGCAGGGATCATCTTCCATTTAGACTGGCTTCACAGAGTGATTTTTGTGATAAGTCCCCATCGGGAATAGAAGCCGCCCCTCCAGATCGACAAACGCTCTAACCACTAAACTAGGCTATGAAAAGAATAATTTAATATAATAACCGAGCTACACTTTACCTCGAAAACTGTACAGTCATTGAATGTTTCCTGAGACCTCCACACCCCCCTTGTTATCGCGGTGAAACATGCGATGATCTAATATTTCTACAGAACTAAAAGCTTAAATGCAGCCTTTGATGTGATTTATTGGGTACCTACTTGAATGGTGTTCAATCGCGAGGCGAGTATCGGTGAGAAATTATACCAGTGGTGCAAAATTTGAAGTAAAAAATATAAAATGGAACGTAGCAAAGCTGGAGGTGTAAAAAACATTGTAGCAATCCATCTAAAACGTAATATGACCTAGATTTTAAAACCCAAAACCCGTTGTCAAATCAGCGTTTATTTGATACAAAAACTACACGAATCAAGTAACAAACATTATAGACATAGAAACCCGTTGTTAACTAAGTATTACTACTGGAAATCCGGGCTTTACTAGATTATTGCAATTTAAAAAACGATGTATCGTAATGTAGTATTGCCCTCTGTGGATGTGAAACTTGGACACTAACGCAGAAAGACAGATAAAGACTCGAGGCCTTTTAAACGTGTTATTCTTTCCATCCTCCTCTAACATAGAGGAGACATAGAAGTTGAACTGAAAGGGGAAAGAGGCAAATATTATAATAAAACACGATGAATATATTAAAACCAGCATAGAAGGGAAGCTACAAGGAAACACAGGAAGGGGAAGACCAAGAAGAGCTTACAGGGAACAGATTTAAGGGAAGGTGAACATCGTATCTTGTAAGGAACAGAAAGATGTACGTCCTTCCAGGTCTTCCCCTGTCAGTCCTACTAACAACTTTCGCCTTATATACCGCTTTCGTAATCTTATTATCCTTCAAAGGCTCTATGTGTCCAAACCATCTTGTCCTTCTCAATCTTAGTCAATATCGTCTTTTACACCACATCTCTCTCTTCTCACACTGTTTCTTACTCTATCACTCAATTTAACACCGCAGATTCTACGCAACGACTTCTACGGCATAAAACCTAGTTTCATGCTTCTTCTGCCGTACCCAACATTCACTTCCAAGCCATCACGCGTGATACATTGACTACTAACAACTGCATGCATAGCCCCATTCACTGAATTACCCAATTTTACTCTCCTTTCTATATCTTCATCACATTTACCATCCCTTGTAAACATAGCACCCAAAGAGAATACTCGTAAAATAGGCAGAATAACGGTCTTACTTAATGTAAAAAAGCTCTTAGTCAGCGGTGGCAGTACAATTAAAAACCGGTAAGTACATCTATTTAAAAGTATAATGTAGGCAGTGTGCATGTCACAGAGCAGTAACTATTGTAATTAATACGATATGAAACGGTATGTGTTGGTCACGCGTGTTGCAGGCATGTATTTAGGGGCCTTTAGTTCCATAGACTACTTCCCATAAGGTCCACTTCCCATAAAGACCACTTCCCATTTGGACCACTTCTCGTAAGGTCCACTTCCCATATGTTGCGTTCACTTTATTTTCCCTCTACGTCGAGCGAGTTTTACTCATTATCCCAATAGCATTATCCCGTTCATCACAGGGTCCGCTTACCTAACCTGAATATTTGACAGGTCCGATTTAGTACAGACGTGACTGCCTTTCTGACCTTTTAACCCGCGAAGGGAAAATCAACCCAATAATACATCAGGTCACATACCTCCAAAAATCCATTCGTTAATTTGAGTTTCCTCGCGATGTTTTCCTTCACCGCTGAGCACGTTATAATCATTTATGATCCAAACATGAATTCGAAAACAATTCGACAATCATTGGTTTAGGCCTGTGCTGGATTGAAAGGCAAAGCGTTCTACCAACTGGTCTACAACGCGAGCGAGTAAGCGAGTTGCACTAATTCACTATTTATAAACGCCGTAGCGGGAATCGACGTTCGGGGAATCGCTGTCAAAACCATAACTCCTAAAAATACGTCTCTGGCATACCACGTTGCTTCAGGAAGGACGCAATTGTGTTAAACTTATTCCGTAATTACACAGCATAATAATAAATGTTAATGTATTCTAATTTATTTATCTTCATGCCGTCCCTTTTTACTTCCCTGCTGGCTTGGAAGTAAAAGAAACAAAATGCTTTCAATTCCTTATCATCCCTAAGTTGACTAAGAAATTATGCAATTTCCAACATGATGGATTAAGATTTGCTGGTAATCTGACACCGTACGGCTCATCACATGTATCTAAAGACGTCAATACGAGTAATTATGGTCATGTGTGTTCCAGTCTTGCATTGAACACAGCCAGCTCGACCATTATAGACGGCGATACGGCTCATCACCTATCAGGTTTGGCTAACAGAAAGCTCGGTGTGAGTACTTAGTTCATCTTGCGACGAATGTACCTTTGTGTACCCAATTGGAGATATAGTCGTGAGCCCTTATGCGGGACTGAACAGATTCAAGAATCTGCCCAATCCATTAATTTGCCAAATCCAGAATCTGTCCAATCCCGAATCTGTCCAATCCTGACTCTGTCCAATCCCGAATCTCTCCAATCCCGAATCTGTCCAATCCCGAATCTGTCCAATCCCGAATCTATCCAATCCCGAATCTGTCCAATCCCGAATCTGCCCAATCCCGAATCTGTCCAATCCCGAATCTGTCCCCGTCCCCGTCCCGAATCCCGAAGCTTTGCCGGTAAAGTAGTAAATAGGAAATCACCACATAATCTATGCATACAGGCAGGCTATATCACGCCTACTTTACTAGTACATTACTTCCATAACGTCACCCCACATAGCTAAGATTGGATATGTCTTGGAAGATTTAATTAAGTACATTAATAATATTCATATCACACTTACTGAAAAGCGCGATGGCCCAATGGGATCATGCGTGCCTTGCATTATAAAGTCTTAATTTTAATTCCACGAAGTCAAGTATATGAATCATTTCAATTGATATTGCTCATAGCTTTGCCATAGACCAAGGAATAATACTAAGTATAGTGTTTAGTATTCATTCAAAGGATTCATACTAAAATTCATTCTTTCCTTCATTCTCTCTCTGTTCGCCCAACCTCCGCAGCGTCAATACGTGTAATATGTGTAGTGTCTATTTTCTATCATTTAAATAAAAAAACAAGTGAATTATAAAAGTGACTTTTTGTTTATAACGCCCCGCTGAATTAGAACATTCTTTAGAAACCAAAATAGTGAACATATAGAACGGCAACTCTCCGCTCCCCACCAGCTGCTGAGTTAGGTTTACCTCAACCCCTCGGACTTACTTTAGTCTTCAATCGTATGGCGTCAGACGTCACACACAAAGATGCGCGTCTACGATTACGTCATTATATTTTTTTATGGTAATTTGCCTTTTAATTTTTATTTTTGCTAATTTTCGTGTATTTTTAGTCAGTGTTTATTTTGTATGTTAGTTTACATGTTGTTTTCAGCGCATTAGGTGTTACTCTGTAATGCTGTATGTATAAACAATCATAACAATGCCCAGCAATGGGACATAAAAATGGGAAAGAAGATAATGAAGATAATGGGAAGTAAGATGACCCGTGTTTCGGAAGGCACGTTGATGATACTGATGTAAGTAAGTGGTCGTTACATGAGTCATGTCATGGGCCTTAGGCGGCTCAATAATAACCTTAACATTCACCTCACGACCCACACGATAGAAGAATAAGACTGGGAATAGGGCTATATAATCCACCGCTCCGCTTGTCGCTCTGCTACTCGCTGTATAACAAGCCAAGCGAGACTCGTTTCCGCGTTTGCATAGTGACGTCATAGCCACCGCCCTCGGCGTGCAATAGGGCTGCCGTTACGTTACAACATGGCTCGAACCAGCCCGATTTCTATAGATGTATATGTATACACCTGTAGAAATCAGTTCTACAAATGTAAATGTATACATCTGTACGTATGTACGTATAAAAGGTATCTAATAGGTAGTGATCAGATATTCTACCGTTTATTTATCTAAACTTCATAAAGTGCTTTGAATGTATGAATGCGGCTTCTGAAAACGCGGCGGTCTTTTTATTTTGTACATAAAAATCATGGAATCGAATAATAGTTTAAACATAAACTGCCTATATACGTCCCACTACTGGGCACAGGCCTCCCCTCAATCAACCGGAGGGGGTCTAGAGCATACTCCACCACGCTGCTCCACTGCGGGTTGGTGGAGGTGTTTTTACGGCTAATAGCCGGGACCAACGGCTTAACGTGCCCTCCGAAGCACGGAATCATCTTACTTTTTCGGACAATCAGGTGATTCAAGCCTGAAAATTCCTTACCAAACAAGGGACAGTCTCACAAAGTGATTTCGACAATGTCCCCATCGGGAATCGAACCCGGACCTCCAGATCGTGAGCCTAACGCTCTAACCACTAGACCACGGAGGCTGTTAATAGTTAATAAGTAGTTTAAAAAATTTAAATATTTTTGTATTGTTAGTCCCGCTTTCGCGGGTGTTTTCAAATACAAAAGTGCTATGCATATAAATAAGTTCCCGAACATTCGATCACTGGAAACATAGAAAAAATGTATACATTTATAAAAAGGGACAGTTCCATGTTCATGTGAGCCATGTCAGGGGCCTTTGGCGGCTCAATAGTAACCCGGACACCAGGGTGGATGAGGTTGGTAATTCAGCTCACAACCTAGACGATAGAAGAAGAAGGGACAGTTTACACTTTGTTGAAACAAACAGAAAAAATGTTTCAAATATTCTGTTTAGTAAGTAACTTTAAATACGCGTTTTTCTTTTCAGAAAAACTACGTGCTAACCCTACCTTACAAAATGAATAGAATACTCTTTAATCAATACCATAGAAGTACATAATTACGGCTTCACGTTAACGTTTTGGCATATTGTTGAGTAGGCCCATAACTAGGTCACGACCTTGGGTGTATGAGGAGTGGTTGAACTGGGGGGGGGGCACTAAAATACTTATTCAACAAAATGCCTAAGTAATTTAACTAACTACACACATAAACAGCCTATATACGCCCCACTGCTGGGCACAGGCCTCCCCTCAATCAACCGGAGGGGATATGGAGCATACTCCACCACGCTGCTCCACTGCGGGTTGGTGGAGGTGTTTTTACGGCTAATAGCCGGGACCAACAGCTTAACGTGCCCTCCGAAACACGGAATCATCTTACTTTTTCAGACAATCACGTGATTCAACCCTGAAAAGTCTTTACCAAACAAAGGACAGTCTCACGAAGTGATTTCGACCATGTCCCCATCGGGAATCGAACCCGGACCTCCAGATCGTGAGCCTGACGCTCTAACCACTAGACCACGAAGGCTGTTACTACTCATACCTACTACTCATATAAAAAATGGGGTACTCAGAGGTACAGTCATCGCATGATGAACTAAGTACCCGCGTTTCACCGAATCAGAATCATTTATTCAACGTAATTATCATAAACTTGAAGATCAATTTAACATTTTTGAATCTACGTCACTTTGCAAGGTGTTATGGCTGAGGAGAAGAAATAACACTTCTTTTAAATTTACGGGCCTTAAACCATCACGCGGGCCCAGTTCGGATTGATGGTTATTAACGACTGCTAATGCAGCCGGGACCAACGGCTTAACGTGCCTTCCGAAGCACGGAGGAGCTCGAGATGAAAACTTCTTTTTTTGTGGTCACCCATCCTATGACCGGCCTTTGCGAAATTTGCTTAACTTCAATCGCAGACTGAGCGCGTTTACCGCTGCGCCACCGAGCTCTTTCCCTCCACCGAGTAAGTAAGTACAGTAACCAATTATTTTGTTCAGTGTGTTTTGGTACCCAAGGTACGCAGCCATTTTGCACCACGTAGGCCAATCCAAAACGGTTTTCCATTTATTTTCCCTCCAATAAATTCGGATTTGAATCATATTTTACTAAGCCGAGGTACTTCCGGACATCTGTCATCCATTGGAATCAATTTAGCTCAAACCGAACTGATGAAAACGTATTTCATTTTTAATTAATATTAAAAATAAATTATTTATGCTTCAATTTGCTTTTAGTGAAAATGTATTTGCTTTATGATATAGGTAAAGCAAAAAAGTCGCGTAATCTTTTCCAATTTTGTGAGTTACCGTCTGTGGTTTAGTGTTGCTTTTAGCAAAATAAAAAGTTATTAAATAATAACCGAAACCTGAACCTGATTGTCCGAAAGTAAGATGATCCGTGCTTCGGAAGGCACGTTAAGCCGTTGGTCACGGTTACTACTTACTAAGTAAGTACTAAGTTGTAGTCGTTACATGAGCCATGCCAGGGGCCTTTGGCGGCTCAATAGTAACCCTGACACCAGGGTTGATGATTGGTACTCCACCTCACAGGATGAAGAAGGTCAGGTCAGCGTGGTGGAGTATGCTCTGCATCTCCCTCCTACCGACGCAGCAAGGCCTATTTTTCTTTTAAATATGTATATTAATTACAATACAATACAATACAAATACACTTTATTGCACCAAAATAAAAAGAAATAATTACAAAAAGTCTCTTAACTAAGTACATGGCAAATGGCGGCCTTATCGCTTATTAATTATTATTATTCATATGATTCATTTATAACAAACATCATAGAAGGAAAAATTGAAGGGAAGAGAGGAAGGGGTAGACCTAGGAGAACATTTATGAAACAAATAAAAGAGAAGGTCCAGGTTGTGTCGTATCAGGAGGTGAAGGATTTGGCGGGAAGAGAGGAATGGCGATTACTCCACCGACAAGAGCGCAGCCTCTTAAATAAAGAGAGAAAGAGATATATATGTATTTATATACTTGTAAAAAATATTATTAGCATCCCTACAAGAGGACAGATTAAATCACATTTCTTAGTATTGATATAAAGTGTGCCGCGGCCGACACGACAGCCGACGGAGAGGCGGCAGAACGGCCTTGACCCCCTCAGACCCCCCACACCCCCCACACCAGAGACCCCCCGGTGGGGTCGGCTCCCCACCCCCAAGGAATGACCTAAGTCGGGATGAGATCTCCTTGACTCGATTATGAAGGCTTTGAAATCTGAACAAATTGTTTTGCTTTATTGGTGTGCGATGGTTGATTGATTAGTAGTTTAAATAAACTCGTTAATAAACTGTCTGTGCGGGTGGGTAGTTTAATAATAAATAAGGTAAATTATTAATACTATTTTTTATTTCTTTTTTGTTGGTTTAAATGATTAACACGTATTCAGCGTTGAAGGAAAACACCGTGAGGAAACCCACATTCCCAAGAAATGCATTTTCGGAGGTATGTGACCTAACATTTATTGTGCTGGTTTTCCCTTCGCGAGTTGGACGGTCAGACAGGTAGTCGCTTCTGTAAAAAACCGGACCTGTCAAATCTTCAGGTTAGGTGAGCGGACCCTGTGATAAACGGGATTATGCTAAGGGGATGATTTATTCTTTGTTGGTTTGGTTGATCATTTTGTTGGTCTAGGATAGATATCTTCTGTCCATCCTATTAACGAGTAGCGATTACCGACATCAATTGTGCCTAAGCTGTGTCTATATCTCAACAAAAGGCGCCTTAAACTTTAAGTCGTTGTCTTCCTACAACATTGCTATAAAACTTTTCACAGGCGTTAAAAATTTCATATTTTTATTATTTATTTACTTCGCGCATAAACATTGAATATAATAGATGAATAGTTTATCGCGTATGCGCGTGTAATATAATTGCTACAAGTTTGTTTCTCTTGGCTGTAACATTCAACATTTTGGCCGGTCTTCAATAACGCTCTGTACTACAAAACCAAACAATGATGACCTATGGATCAACGAACTGTTTCCTACCTTCAAGTGTAAAATAAACGATAAAAGAAGGGAAGGGAAGGTCTTGTTATAATAGACGATGACAACAGATTAGGTACTGATACGTTTGAGCGTTTTTAATACGAGACTTCAAGAGAATAAAACCAAGAATGTTTTCTTTGTGTTTTATGTGTTTTGAATTAAAGTTTTACTGGGTGTGAGCCCTCAGCGCTCCCCATTTGTCCTGCCAAGTAGTTTATGCCATTTGCGGCAAATCTACAATAAGTCACGCCAAAAAAAGGTTGACTGTTTCTGATATATTTACCGTCGGACGAAGGCAGATAAAAATGTCGGTTTCGGAAGTTGTATGTCGCTTCTTACTCAAAATCTTTTACCTACATGGTATTCCTATACTGCACTAAACCGCTACATCTTAAGACACAAAGTCTTTTTAAAAGCAGGATATAATAATTTGAAATATCTCCTCTACCCAAAGATTGCCTGCAACAGATTCCTACTTGTTATCGTATCTTATATTTTCTGTGTGGCAATAAAGTATTTGTTACGTTGTGTTTTTTTTTATATTCAAAGTAACAATAAACATTTTACAATCAAAACGGTGTCTCATAAACCTATCGACAGGTTTTTCCGTACAACACGCTATTATTATACTTCTACAAAATCTTCCTGTACCCAAAGGTTGCCTGGAAGAAATTGTCGCATGAGCAATAAGGCCGCCTGTTGTGCTTTTCTGTATGTGTTGTCCTTATCTCTGTATTTTGTGTCCATTGTGCTCAATAACGTATTTTATCTATCTATCTACTTAGCTACATGTTACATTACTTCATATTATTCCATATGTTACATCTACTTAAATACAAAATCTCACTCCAGCAATCCTTCCCATGGTATGTAGAATCAAATAAAGTTAACTTCACGCCATTATGTCATGTGGGGTTCTCCGAAAAGTTTAAATTTCTCGAAGTTTTCGCACTACATCCCCTATCTAACTTCAAGCGCTAATCGTTCCTCTAAATCTCAACAGATGGCGCTACCGCTCTTAATGAAGATCTAAACTGTTTTATATTCTTATTTTATGAATCGTATCATTTATATTATAATTCCTATTGTAAAATTATCTTCATTTACTTGTTATTGTTAATATAATGTCGATTTCATATAAAATAAATAAGTTAAGAGTGAAAATTCAGCACAAGTCCTAAAACGCGGTGTGTAAGTTTTCAAATTATTTGTCATTATGATTTAATCTAAGGCTTTGGTCGTCGGGTGATCTGTTTCTACACAGTAAGCCAGTTTTCGGGGAGCTGGTCGCTATTCTCCGACACCTATTGTTTCTATACAACACTATATATGTCTGTCTGTGTTCATAAACCAACCCATATAAAAAAAAATCCTGGCACTTGACCGTTTAGAGATTTCTCAACACCACTGCTGTAGAAGTATTGATTACCTTTTGCTTCGCTTTTCCTTTTTACATACATATACTCACGCCCATTTCCCATAGGGGTAAGCAGAGTCTATGGAATTCTATTTGCTTGGATACTGATATACTTCGTTTTTCATGTGTCAGAGAAACATTCATAACTACTGTTGACGACAGGTCGACATGGCAATCGGGGCATGAGGTGAGCCGCGGAGGCGGGGTCGCCCCGCACACCCGCACAGTCCCCGCGGCGTCTTAGTCTTAGTGTCGCACGAGTCCGTATCGACCGCGTTTATCGATTATAATCTCTCCTGTCGTCTACATTACATGAACTAAGTACTCCACCTCACCGACCAACGTGATAGGAGGTGACCCGTGTCGCCATCTATAATGGTCGAGCAAAATGTGTTAGTAAAAACTGCACTTAAGATAAATTGACAACTCAAAAACTATCTCTTATTATTATAGTCTTGAAGAATAATAAATAAAAAATAAGGTGGTAAGTCAGTAAGTACTTGATATTTTTTGCACATTCCAAAGACGATACGACTCACCGCGTTGGTCTAACAGAAAGTTCGGTGAGGTTTGGGTTCATCTTGCGATGAATGTACCTCCTAATGCCTTTTTAGAAATAGTCACCAGCTTATTTCACGTTAACACACTTACTAGATTACACATGTGGGTTGTAAAGTAACATTGTATTGTTTGTTACCACTGCATCGCATTGCATAAATAATTGAATATTTTATGACAACATCGTAAAACTATTAAACTAGTGACCGCACGCGACTTTGTTCGGTGTACGGTTATGTTACAGCCTATATCTGCGTCCCACTACTGGGCACAGGATTCCCCTCATTCAACCTATACAGCAACTTTCGCAAAGGCCGGTCATAGGATGGGTGACCACAAAAAAGAAAAAAGTTTTCATCTCGAGCTCCTCCGTGCTTCGGAAGGCACGTTAAGCCGTTGGTCCCGGCTGCATTTAGCAGGTTCGTTAATAACCATCAAACCGCACTGGGCCCGCGTGATGGTTTAAGGCCCGATCTCACTATCCATCCATAGGGAAGACCCGTGCCCCAACAGTGGGGACGTTAATGGGCTGATGATGATGAATCTATACAGGTTGTTAGTGACGTCGTAACGAACACTTTGATTTGATGATTCAGGCCATGATTCTCAGTTGATATCAAGTGAAATTTTCGATCGCAGAAGTATAGAATTGAAAATAAAAAATCATGAATCATGGTGGGTTGGTGGAGGTGTTTGACACATAGTATACGTGACCAACAGTTTAACTTGCCTTCCGGAACATGGAATTATCTTACTATTTCAGACAATCAAGCCTGCAATGACCAAAGGGCAGTCACACAAAGTGATTTTGACAATGTCCCCATCGGAAATCAAACCCGGACCTCCAGATCTAAAGCCCAATCCAATAACAAGGAGGCTGTTTCGTAACATACATACATAATGGCCGGCCTGGCCATGAATAAACAGTACAACATTTTACCTATTTTTACATAATTCTGTTTTCTGTTACAAAAAAGTAAATGTCCGTTCTCGATGTTTTATGTACGATACGTAATTTCCGTCGTAGCAAGTCGTAAAGGCATCGTAAATGCTACGGGTCGTAGCCAACGTAGCAATGTTGTAGCAGCGTAGCCTTTATACCATAGAAGGAACATAATTGTCGAGTCCATTTTGTATAAAAACCTTTGTCGCCACCGGTTGGACAAAAACCTAAGACGGAATTTTTACTAGCTTTTTCGCGTTTGTAAGTACCACGCTTTTGCCATTTTTATGTGTAAAATTTTCGTTGCGGCGAGACGCTTGCTCTTAGTTTTACTAGTCACCTGAAAGTAATTGCTATAGAGAATAAGGGTCCAATGGTACTGTAATATTTCTTGTGTATATGTTTAATTGTTTCTGGTGTTCTGTGCAATAAAGAATATGTACTTACCTAATACTTATATTAGTTTTCTTCACTCTCAGTGCAAATAAGGTACCACTATCGACACTGTACTCTTACCGATTTTTCATATTTCCCTCACGACTGACCTATATTTTGTGAACAATTTTCGCAAGTGCAATCTTTCATTGAAGTAACAAACTTTGTAATCACGTACTAATCAGAGCCTCGTTTGTTCCAGGTTAATGTGCTGAGTGAGAGAGACGACCGATTCCGACACTCCCTAAAACGCTTTATATGGAGCGGGACGGGTATAGAACGCGAGTAGCGTCGCGTTTTTCACAGTTTAAATGTAGGTAATAGACGGTATCAAAGGCCTTCCAAAATTCAAATTTTGAAAATTTGAAAACATTTAGCTTCTACGGACATTTTGGACTATTTTGAGGATGTGCCGTGCATAGTCGGGGCGGGTGTGTGTGGAGGCGTGTGACGGCGTGTGGAGGCGTGTTGCCGCGTGGCGAGCGTTGTGCGTGTGATATGCGGCGCAGGCCCCGGCGACGCAACGAACGGCTGTCCGGAAAGAAGCCTCAAACGCTGGTCTGACGAACCATAAGGTAAGTTTCTTTACGGATTTACACGAAACCAAAGTGTCTGGTACCCATCTCGAGAGACAACGTGTTAAAGGCGCAGAGATTTATGAAAAAATATTTTGAGAGAAGATAACAGAGAAAGACCTTGTCATAGATATCCTGAGAATACGTAGGTTCAGTACGATCTACTCGAACCGGCGTGCGTGTATGAAACGATTGATGAATGTGGAAGAAGCAAGAGAATTGTGTCAGGATCGAAGCAAATGAAATTCCTTAGTCTCTGCTTACCCCGGTGGGAAATGGGCGTGAGTTTATGTATAGGCTAACAACAGGCAAGAAGGGGCAATATGAAAAATAAATAATAATGCCAAATCGCTCGGTCAGCCCAAGAAACGCCTATCACTCTTCAGGGTCAATGAAAATGATCATAACATCATGTGCCAAGGTTTACTGTCTTCTACTTTATTTCCGACGCGTTATGAGGTCATCCTATGTGGGAAATGTTTCTATATTAATTAATTATAAGATCTCAAAGTCAGTAAGACGACAGATCATTTAATACCGATATTTTTTCATTCAAGTAATTACTTACGAACAGTTTAAAGGATCGAAGTTCTGTGGGTCTTGAAAGACGACATTGAAACAATACATCTAAAAACCATACTAATATTATAAATGGAAAAGTGTAAGTGTCTGTTTGTTTATCGGTTTTTCGCGGCAAAACGGAGCGATGAATTGACGTGTTTTTTTAAGTGGAGATAGTTGAAGGGATGCAGAGTGACTTAGGCTCCTTTTTGTTTCTTTCTAACCACCCACTTCCCTAAAATGGGGGGTGGAAGTTGGTATGGAGCATTCCGCAATTTTTAAGGTAAAAAGACTAACAAAAAAATTGTGCATAACTTTCTTTTGGAAATCTGTCCCCAATCCCTTCGACGAGGAAGTGGAACTTTATATGGGACTTTTCGCAGTTTTCAAACTAAAAATCTCAAAAAATTGGTAAATTACATCCCTTTCGTAATGTACCAATTTACCCCGTGTTACCCAGAATTTGACGCGAGTGAAGCCGCGGCAAAAGCTGGTATAAAATAGAAGCACTTAGGTAAGTACCTATACTTATCTAAGTGCGCAATATCAACAAATGTTAAATGGCAGAAAGTATTGCTGTTTTAAATGAATTGCTTCAATGAGGTCTTTTCCCTGAAGTGAAGACCTAACTTTGTAGACTCTCGCTCTCTCTCTCTCTCTCTCCTGTGCAATTATTATTCCCATCTGGACAACGCCAAATGGACTCAATATAGTACAATGTAAGTAATCAATTTCAAAATTCCATTATGACCGCAACAATAAACCAAAACTCAGGGGCATACTAAACTCCGTACAAATCGTCTAACTTAAGATTAGTGTGAAATTATCCACCAATTGACACACTACGATTGATGGCCAGCCGATGGCCTAAATCCAAGCTCCCTATATCTGGTGTTCCTCGTTAGGTCAAGAATGACAGAGATGGATGGATGGATTCCGTTTTTCCACCGTTTGGCTTCGAGACGGGAGTATCGGGGAGCGCCGGCTTTAACCCCGGTATCGGACTTGCGCCAATGAGTTATTAATCCAAATTCAAAAATATCTTTATTCAGTAGGTAACATAGTTACACTTTGAATCGTCAATTTTCACAAAACGAACGTCTCAGCCGCCTAAAACTACTGCAGCTTCTCACAACCTGTATAGCCGGGGAAAAGAACCTGTAAGAAAAACCTCGGTACATGGCCCTAGAAGTTCTTTAAAAAAATAAATAAACATAATATATTATTTTACCATTCAATAATTTAGCTGCCTAATATCAGTTCTCAAACAGCCAATCCCATGCATTCATATCTTCTAAATAATCACTAACCTTATAATAATAATCTTTTTTGCAAAGTTTCTGTTTAACTACTGTCTTAAAACAGTTGAAAGGCAAATTCTGAATGTCAATTGGAATCTTTTATCATTGATTCCGATTGACATTCAGAATTTGCCTTTTATTGGAATAATTTATCTTAAGTGTAGTTTTCACTAACACAGTTGACTCGACCATTATAGATGGCGATACGGCTTACCAACTATCACGTTGGTCTAACGGAAAGCTGTGTAATATGGGTACTTACATAGTCGAGAGCTTATATTATGGTTCCGAGACTTCTACGATTGCAAAAAGTAATTTGATTATAATCGAGGAATTTGTATGTTCTATGAGAATTTTCGGGGTAGTTTCCACGGCTGGACCATCATCATCATCCCCCTAGAATTATCCCAGTTTTCACAGGGTTTTAAAAATGCCTAAAATTAACGTGTGTTGTATAAGTAATTTTTCAAACTGCTGTGTACGTATACACACATATTGATGGGTATCGACTGCGCGGGGACCAGGCCGTAAAAACGCTACGGCACGCGAATAGACTCCACCTTGACAGGTTTCAGTCGTCAGACACAGACTCGCCAAGTCCAGCAAACTGACTCATGTGACTGAGCCAACCGTGTATAACAGATTGCCTAAATCAATCGTTGACGCGCCATCAATGTTTTTTTTTTAAAGTAGGGTTAAATGCTGGCTAAGTACTCGAACACACTTTCTTTGAAGAATTTTTAACTTTAAAATTTAACGCTTAGTGCTTAAGTACCATTATTGTATTATTATATTTTCCATATGACATGTAATATAACTACTTATTACGAAATAAATGAATATGAATAAGTTTTATGCCTGTCGATTATCCGTCCCTTTCCTTTTCGGCGGATAAGAAAATGACAGGTATAACTTAAAATACAATTAGATGGTGTTTACAGGAACCACTGCTACTCCAGCAGGGAAGCTAAAATAACACACTTATCTAATGCGTTATCATATTTTTTAAATACTCAAGTTTACTTACCACAATATAATTGTGTGTAAGTACTTAAACTAATTACCTACCTACCGACCTTCTAGGAAGTCGCTATCACGGTAATTATACAAATACAAATAGATAACATAGCAACTGAAATCTTAGTAATAAATCTAATGGTAACCATTTTTATTATATTTTAAACAAATATTTCAAGGTTTCAAGTCTACTATCACGCATTATTTTCATTAACGTGTATTATCAATACTGATTACCTACTTAGAACATAAAATAGTATAGGTGTATAAGTAGGTAAGTACTATATAAATACATATATGTCCTACTGCCGGGGACTCATGCGGAAAGCCACGGGAGCTCCGTGGTTCCTTCGCAATGAAAATCTGCACATTGACCTAGGTCTGCCAACCATTGCCCAAAACGTGTTTTCGATTCTGCTCCGCACCACCCAAATCCCCTGGTAGTTGCGGCTTCCGAATACATCCCGCTTAGGGACGGTACTAAAAAGTATCGGCGTCCGAAAGACGTAATATACGATCCCGACGACCCGATCACTCTAGCCCTATGGCGAGGTGTAGTATCAACCTCATCAACCCTGGTGTCAGGGTTACTATTGAGCCGCCAAAGGCCCCTGACATGGCTCATGTTACGACTACTTACATCAGTAAGTAGTAACCGGGACCAACGGCTTAACGTGCCATCTGAAGCACGGATCATCTTACTTTCGGACAATCAGGTCCCTAGTTTGGTTAGGACATTACGGGCTGATCACCAGATTTTCTGGGACTTAAACATAGCTGGCGAAGAGTGGGTGTGTATATGCAGCCAATAAGCTCGCGACACCAAACACTTCAGGACCCCGAAACCCCGATACCACGTCACAGGACAGTATTTCCATACAAACTCCGAAAAAACTTTTGTTTTGACGTTTCCTAAAAAGTATTTCATTGGACTAGGTTGTCAAGTAGCCTATTACATTATTGCTTTTTTAAATGAATTGCTTCAGGGGTTAAATAGGCCACAGCGAAGCAATTCATCTAAAAAAGCAATATTGCCATTTGACATTTGCGCATATGAAAGTAAGTGCGCAATGCAAACGAATGTCACATAGCAATGTTGCTTTTTTCGATGAATTGAATCGATGGGGCCTTTGAACCCCCTCTGTTCTACATACGATTTTTCAACTTCTGATGACTGCAATAATAAAGTTGTTCATTCATCGGCTAGACGCCGCTGATCTTAACGCCCGCCGCCATATTTTAATTTGGAAGGCGCGCCAAATTAGTTCTGAGAGGGATTATGCAGGGGAAATTAAGCAAGATAATCTATTTACCTTTACAGAGGTGTTTAATAATGAAAAGGCATTTCTATAATAACTTCTAGCGCGGTGTTCATCATCATTTCCCTAACACTATCTCGTGTTTCACGGAGTCCACTTACCTAACCTGAAGATTTGACAGGTCCGGTTTTTTACAGAAGCGACTGCCTGTCTGACCTTCCTACCCGCGACGGGAAAACCAGCAAAATACAGGTTAGGTCACATAGTCACATACCTCCGAAAATGCATTTCTCGGGAGTGAGGGTTTCCTCACGATGTTTTCCTTTACCGCTGAGCATGTGTTTTTCGACAATCAAATTCGACAATCATTGGTTTCGGCCTGGAATTGAACCTGCGACCTCAAAGTGAGAGGGAAGCCTTCTACCAACTGGGCTATAACGACCGGCGCGGTAGTTTTCATTTGTTTAATTTTAAATAGGTGTTTTAACGTATCTATAGATAAATAATATATTCACGTATTCTTGGATTAGGTATTTAGCGTAATAACTTTATTCGGAGAACACGTGTACATCATAGAGTCACGGGTTTGAATACCGGCTAACGCTTTAAACCACTGAAATCGACTTCTGAATTCTTCAATGTATTTGAATTCTTGTTTGGATCACAGATAATTAATATCACGTGGTTGCCAGGACTTGTGCCCGGCCAATGGCAATAGGCTCGCCGTCTATTACATGGAACCTCTATCCACACATAGCTGGCGAGAAGTGAGTACACTTATGCCTACCCGTGGTATAAGAAAACCAGGTATGCTCATGGTTTTCCCCGAAGGGTAAGGCAAAGGGAACTATGCCCATACAGCCATGTCTTACGTGTTTTTTTTTCTTGATTAATAATGAAATGATGAAAGGTGATTAATGATGATGATGAAACCTAAGCCCCCACCCTCGTAGTAGACTCCTACTCCGAACCCCAAACGAATTAACTCAAAAGTCCGCATAACCTTTCGAGTTATGAAGCGGCTTCTTGGCACGAAACGAAAATAGGCAGATACATTTTGTTCATTGAATACTCCGATATAATAACACTCGCGAATGTCTTCCGACTAACTTAATGCGATCATTAACCACAAAACACCACTTCGTATAAATTATTTAGATTATTCAATGAAGAAAGCAACTGTCCCGTTCCCGTTTCAAAAGGTATGCCGTTCCCGAGGTATGCTCAAAAGTGACAGCTAACATTTCAAGGTTAGCCCAGCTGACGTCATCCCACCCTGCATTGCCATTTCGTAAAAAATAAATTCCCCGCAACCAACATTTTTATATCAATCAATCAATAATACTATACAAGGAACTTGTTATATTTACTTTAAGTACAAGGAAATTTTGAACTTTTAGTGAAAGATTTACTTACAGTTTTAATGATTTTTAATAATAATTAAATTAGTAAATTAATTTTCAATAACAAAACTTACGTCCATGGAATGTTAGAGATACCAATTTAATGGTAACACTTACGTCATCAATTGGCTAGCAATGGCGGCTTGTCATAGGATTGAGCATACCTGGTTTTCTTATACCATGTGCCTACCTATGCTATACACCTCTGCCTACCTCTTCGGGGATACAGGCGCGATGTTATGATATGTGCTAATAATACTCATTCATACTTTCTTTTTTAAACTACGCTATAATATTGCCATAGAGGCAGCCAATCAGCTCGCGACACCAAACATTTCAGGACCCCGATACCGACCCCGCCGGCGTGGTCGACGATTTCCCTCGTTCAGCGCTTATCGCTATCGACCCACTAGGGTCGATTAATTCAATTCAAATATTTTTCCTCTCAGACGACGCCCTGAGCCGAGGTTCGCGCCCAACTGGGCACCCTCAGGCCTGTTGTCTTAAACGTTGTATCGGGTGAGAGCCTTCAGCGCTCCCCATTTGTCCGGCCAAGTAGTTAATGCCATCTGCGGCAAATCTACAAAAAGTCACGTCAAAAAAAAAAGCTATAATATATCATAAATTGTATAACAGATTTAAGTCATAATTTTAACCTTTTACTAGACACAATTTTATTTTTTAATTATAGGTACCCACACGCACACTGGGTATCATTATTATCAATATACTTAATACATTTTATCAAATCCTTATCAATAGACACTTGACGGAATTTGATCACTACAGTTGATATTACCTATGTGTATAGGTAATATAAGTATTTTGTGTTTTATGTTTTTTTATTTCGTTTCTTACAACAGAGTAGACGCGTACCTTCTTAACCCGTTCTGACTCAAATTGACACACGATTTTTCCCATACATTTTTCGTGATCTTTTTCTATCGTGTAGGTTGCGAGGTGTAGTATCAACAGTACCACATTTCACACTACACAACACGGTTACTACTTACTGATATTACATTAGTAAGTAGTAACCGGGACCAACGGCTTAACGTGCCTTCCGAAGCACGGATCATCTTACTTTCGGACAATCAGGTCCCTAGTTTGGTTAGGACATTACGGGTTCATCACCAGATTTTCTGGGACTTAAACATAGCTGGCGAAGAGTGGGTGTGCATACTGTACCACCACCTACCCCTTCGAGGGTATAGCGTGATTTATCTTCATTATGTTATATCTTCAAGCTCAATGCACGTCGATAAACTTTGTCACGTATGTAACAATTTATATGGTTGTGTCTAGGGCGCTCTGTGCCGGAAAGTGTTAAGAATTTTTGATTGCGTAAAATCGGTCCCGAAACGTGTTAATTGGCAATTCTACAAAAACATTTTTTCTCATTTTTTTTTAGTTTTGGTTTTCCCATAGAATGGCAAGGCAAAGGGAACTATGCCCATACAGCCATGTCTTATGTATTTTTTTCTTAATGATGATTAATGAAATGATGTAAGGTGAATGATGATGAATGATGATACCTAAGCCCCCACCCTCTGAGCAGACTCCTACTCCAAACCCCAAACGAATTAACTCAAAAGAACTTTAAAGTTATGAAGCGGCTTGTTAGCACGAAGCGAAAATAGATAGGTAGGTACACTTTGTTTATTAAATATTCCGATATAATAACACTATCGCGAATGTTTTCCGACTAACTTAATGCGATCATTAACCACAAAACACTACTTCGTATTAATTGTTTAGATTATTGAATGAAGAAAGTTTCCGTCCCATTTCCGTTCCCGCCAAAAATCCCTTTTTTCTCTGGACGATAAACAACATGAAAATCGAATGGAAAACAAACTCTTTTTTCAAACCTTTTCAAAATGTTTTCGCTCAGAGCTTGTTTTCGACGTTTTGCTGTTAAAACCTTTTGCTGCCTACTCCAACATCTTAGAATGAATGTAGAGCTTCTGATTACTCTCATCCCATCTTTATTCAGCTATGACGTCATTAACCACACCTTTCTTAAAAGACAGGCCCGTAAAAAGATTTTATGGGAAAATTATTCCAATAAATTTAATATATAATTTAATGAATAATGAATATAATTTTCAATTATTTTTGTCCTAGTTTGGTTAGGACTTTACAGGGTGATCACCTGATTGTTCAAAAAGTAAGATGATCCGTGCTTCGGAAGGCACGTTAAGCCGTTGGTCCCGGTAACTACTTACTGATGTAAGTAAGTAGTCGTTACGTGAGCCATGCTAGGGGCCTTTGGCGTGACAACCCTGACAGCAGGGTTGATGACGTTGGTAATTCACCTCACACCCACACGATAGAAGAAGAAGAATTGTTTTTTTAAGTTGATACTTACTTATATGCTAACTTAGACACTTAGGTAAGTTAGGTACTTACTTCGATTCTGCTCCGCACCACCCAAATCCCCTGGTAGTTGCGGCTTCCGAGTACATTCCGCTTAGGGAGGGTACTGAAAAGTATCGGCGTCCGAAGGACGTAATATAGGATCCCGACGACCCGATTACTCTAGCCATAGAGGCAGCCAATCAGCTCGCGACACCAAACACTTCAGGTCCCCGATACCGACCCCGCCGGCGTGGTCGACGATTTCCCTCATTCAGCGCTTATCGCTATCGACCCCCTAGGCCTGTTGTCTTAAACGTTGTAACCGGGTGAGAGCCTTCAGCGCTCCCCATTTGTCCGGCCAAGTAGTAAATGCCATCTGCGGCAAATCTAACAATAAGTCACGTCAAAAAAAAAGGTACTTACTTACTTAGACTAGGAGAGCATAAAACATAGACATTTTGTGTCTTCCTTTTTGATGCGAACAGCAAAGGACTGGAACTGTCTGCCGTCATCTGTTTTTCCAACTCGTAAGGGCTAGAGTGAATAGGCATTTGCTAGGTAAGCGTGATCCACCCTAGACCACATCGTCACTTACCACCTGGTGAGATTGTGGTTAAATGCGAATCTATATTACTTATTTAAAAAAATATAACGCGTTCAGCTGTGGCCATTTTCTACGTTGTATAGGTACCTACCTGTTTAATAATAATTTTGAGGTGTTTAATTATTAAAAGACATTTCTAATAACTGCTAGCACGGTCTTCTTTATTTTTTTAATTTTAAGACATCGTTGTATGTAAGTAGTAGGTGCAGGCCCGGTTGTGCATAATTCCAAAGGTAACTTTGTTTTTAGTATTTTTCCTTTTAAAATACGTCGGCTTATTTGAAGAATTTGAACGGATGGAATTTAATAAAAACAAAATCGGACGGTGCGATAGAAATTTTTATTTAGGTAGGCAAGCAACTTACTATTTTAAAATAAATCCTTGTAAGTATGCTTTTCATGTGTGTGTGCAATTAAGAATAATCCAACGAGTTAGACAGTGATATTTCAGTAAAACAAACCAGGAAATGATATCAAATTACACTAATTAGCCAGAACCCAAAATTTACAACGTTTTTTTTACGAGAAATCGCCTGCAGAGCCATTACAAACCTCGGTTACATCCAACGATAACATTTTCTTCTCCCATTCCAAATACCAACTTTGTCGTGTGGTAACAGCGTTAATTTTCTATTGTAATTTGCAAGCACTTGTGACCTTTTATCGCGATCTAGTTTCGGTTTTAAAAGTTTCAATTTAGCGCTCTAAGCGGCTGTAAGGAGGTGCTATAAAGTGGCTCGTCTAACAGTGGAATGCTGCAGCGCTGCAAAATGGCGGCCGATCGATGCGGGCGGTGCGCGCGCCGCTGGTGACGTCACCGTCGCCGGGTACCCCAGCAAAAGGCTTTCGAAAAGAATCCCTTTTCATTATTATTTACACCCCCAAGACGTGCTGAATAAATCTGACTTCCTGACCTATACTTTCCACTATCTCGTACAATCATTTATTAGTTTTAACTAAACTTCAAAACACAAATATGCTATGGGATTTGCAAGATTGTAAGTATGAAGACGCAAAGAAAATGAATATCCGTATTGCACTTATGTCAGATTATGATCAAGTGTCCCACTGCTGGGCAAAGGCCTCCCTCCATTTATTCCAGGACTTTCTCTCCAGTGCTTCTTGCTTCTGAAAAAAAACATGCGTCTCTAGTTCTAGATCTGTTTCTAGTTAGTAAGTAAGCAGTATTTCATAATTTATCTTTGACCTAGAACATTAAATTCCTCGAAATAAAAAGTAAACGGCTCTAAGTATTTTTATTTAAAAGTCAAATGCCTGTTATAGGATTATCCACGAGTTAAATAAAATATGCCAGTCCGATTTAAATTTTGTAAAATAATTCCCTCATTCAACACTTTTGTTTTTAATAATTCAGACAATACAGGCAACGAACGTGTTAATACGCAGCCATTTCTGAAAATAAAACGCTTTTGTATTTGCATTAACTGTCCAATGAAGCTTTATTTTTTTTAAGTTTTCTGCCAACTTGCGTTCTGTCAAGCACTGTTAGGGATCACGAACATGAATTTGTTTGTATGTACTTATGTAATAAAATGTACTTACCTACGGTGTTGCGTATGTTACGTACTTACGTATGTTATGTTATGTACCTACGGTGTTGAGCAATATCATGTACCGACTTTAGAACGCTGTCGCACTATCATATTTGACATTTAACGAGACTTACGGTTTAATTTGTCAAAAAGTTAATGTGACATGGTCTCAAAATGTATACATTTTAGTACCTACTCGTGACCGTACATCCATCCTAGGACTTCGCGTCAAAAGTGACTTCAAGTTGTCTTCTGTGGTTGTACAAATGTCCACTTCATTAAAGACTAAGGGTTTAAGTAAGTTTTTGTAGGTACGTATGTAACATAACATATGATCACGACTATATCGCAATTGGGGTAATCAGAGATACATCCATCGCAAGATGAATAAAGTACCCACGTCTCATCGAGCTTCTTGTTAGACTAACAAACGTAATTAAGTACGTAAAGAGAAGTAAAGTAGATAAAAAGTTCAAAATCACAAAAAAAAATAAGATATCTGTGTAGTATGGTTATCACTTTAATACTAAAAAGGTACCTAGGTATTAGGTACTTAGTTACTTCTGTGCTTACAAACCATTACCATTAAAATATTTACTCGCTTATCGTATTTACGTCAATTCAATGCAACACTTTCTTATCGTTAAGTATCACATCCTAAAGTGACCACAACTTACGTCAAACCTTGTTCCAATTTATCAATCAGAAGTTAGATTATAAGATTTCTGGCGCTATCCAAAATTAAAACGATAAGCTGTGATATTATCATTATCTATAACTAAGTAGGTAGGTATCTACGAATTTTATCAATATAACTCATTCATGGCCGCTCAGAAACAAGGCATATTTTTTCTGTGCAAAGTTTATTGTTCGCTGCAATTTGTGACGTCACCGCCGCGCCGCCGGGAGCGTTTCAGCAAAACTGGACACTCCATACAAAAATCTTCTCTTTAACAACACAATGGCACGTAGGGCATGTAATCCCTTCTCGAGATCGCAAATTCGAAATCCCGTGGGATTGGATATATCAATACTGCGAGATCCTGAAATTTTCGTAATTTTCATAAAAAAATCTAAAGTTAGGATGGCTGAAAACGATGAAAACTGCTTGTTTGTGATAATGAGGTTAATTAAAACAAAATACTTTTGAAAAAAAACCTTTAATTTTCAATATTACTAACTAAATAGGTAATTAAGATTTCTTTGGAAATCAGCAATCAAAACAAAAAGTAGAACTCAAGGAGATTCGCCTAATCCCGTCAATCTCGAATGGGATCTCGTCATATTATGCTTCGGGATTGATCCCGAAAAATTTGACGAGATCTCGCGAGATCGGAATCCCGCGTGATCATTCCCTAGGCACGCCCCGTGCGTGCGAGCGAAACAAACGGTCTGGGCGCACTCCCTTACTCTTTGACGCTTAAATTGGGACACTGAGAATCAAGTTCGCTCTATGTTCGTATTGCGGGGTGGAGTATCCCTTCTATATCTACGTAGTATTATTTATTCTATGGTTTTACGTATTCACTCATTCACACAGAAATCCGCCGCGGAGCAATGCACTTTTCATACTTTGAAAGAAAGATAAAAACACAATTAATTAATTATTACAGTAAATAAAATCACATACCTACCTACTACGCATTACTAAGTACATGGTATGCAAGTACCCATAATATCGTTCGACACGTTATACATACTTAAAATTAGTTTCAAAATTATAAAATTATACCTAATCCGATAAAAGTTTTATAAGAATAAAACCTAGTTTATATTTTCGTAACTCGGAACGTTGCATTATGTAATTTACGTTCCGATTCACGCTCGTAAAAAATATGAAATTGTGAATATTCTGTTCTAAAGGACCATACACACTTTCCGACTTCGCATTTGTCACTCAAAGAGTACGTGTATGAACTATGAACACATTACTCAATGCCTCACCATATCTAATAAGCTAGTTGTTAATATAGTATTCAAAGGAACAAAATATGAATATTTAAATCATGTTCATATTACTATTTCATATAAATTTTAGTCATACTTATTTATTGTTGTAAAATACGTACCTACATAAGTTGTATTAGATATCGTTATTAATTTGTTGTATTCGTGAATAGGTTTAATAAAAAAAATATATTACATTAGTAAAAAAAAAATACATTTCCCTTCCACATTTTTTTCTGTATTGAGGTACCTGTTGTACATTTAGATTTTATATTTCGTGTGAATCAGAACCTCGTTTGTACTGTGATCGGATACGTTGGCAGACAATGAAATAATCACCCACATTAACGTGTACAAAAGCGTATTTTTAGGTTGTATAGACGTTAACTAGTTTCAGATCACGCTGTTTTCTATCCGCCAACGTCACCTTGGGTTTTGTTTTCTTGTTAAACAACGCTATGAACCTTACACGAATCACGATAAACTGGAAGGATATTAAAATTATCATTTAAGTTTTGAGAAAATGCCACTTGACAACTTATCAAGAAAGTTATGCACTAAATTGTCTCATAAACTTGTGTTATATGCCGCTCGGTATACAGTTAGCGACAGATATGAATTACTATTTCAGTAAACATCGTTCTGCAACGCGACACTGTACAAGCGTCGTTAGTGTGTGATAATAAGAGTCATAATGCCATCATGATCGACCTGTAAAGCCTAAATTACAATTTGATTAAGATAAGGGCTGACGCACACGACACCTATGTACCGCAAGGCGACATGCTCAAAGAGATAATGATGTTTGATCACTATTCGTACCAAGGTCCGTGTCATTACTAGATTATGCGGCACTTGCACGTTGGTGCTATCAAAAGACAATGTCAACATCAAATTTTATGTTGCGCGCGTATTTGCAGACGGTTTTTAGTAACAAATAAAATATTCCGTCTCACACGTACGTACCTACACAAGAATACATAATTAACTTTTAGTCATAGGTTATTTCGCTGTTTCAGTAAGATGTTATTCGAATGCTTTCATGACAGTGAATCATTGTGATCTTTTGATGCCCCGTTGTATTGCTCACGTTTTTACCTTAAAATACAATGGTTTTTTTTCTTTACAGGTACTGATCAATTCGCACGAAAAATAAAAATTCACAAGCGCATTTACATCGTTTACTTAAGCTTTAGAGAAAATCCAGCGAGAAAATGCTGTTGTAATTCCGTTAGCATTGTATGCAGACACCTACACTACAACCCATAACTCCACGATAAAGCTGGTTATTAACTCGTTTTGCTGAGAATTTCATTAAAAATGAATGCAGTTATTATGCCTTGTGGAATGCGCCCCGCCATGATAAGATATACGTGGGGTGAGTACGCGTTGGATTAGCATAATTTTCAGAGATTAAAACTTCAATAACTACCCTTGTTAGGTTTAATCGCTTTTCTATGTCATTGCAATTAATAACTAGATAGTTCTATTTTTAGTAGCCCGTAAAACCCCATTTACAGCATTAAGTAATTTATTCCAAAGTTATTGGCTGTGCTTTTCATTCATTTCTAAAACATAACCCAATTAATTATAAATTAAATGAAGACATCTCGAATCAAATAATGTTCTATTATTTGTTGGCGGATAAGAAAATTACATGTCTAACTTAAAATAAAATTAGGTGGTGTCTGCAGGAATCAGCACCAATATTTCTCTGTATAATTTATTTAAGCTAATTTATTTAGCAGAGCTCGTTAGCGAGCTGAATAACTAAGTGACGTCATTCTAACCCGAACTTGGTATGAGGTAGGTACTGGGAAAACACACGCATGCAACCCTTACATGTCTAACTTTATGAAACAAAATTTGTACCGTTAGTAACAATACTAGGTATTTCCAAAAAAGTCGTATGCTCTCTAAAAATTAAGAACAAAGCCTATAGGTACCTACCTAGGTACCATAATTAAAAGATGTTTTAAAAAACGAAAGGCCCAGTGAAATGTATTAACAGTAAAACAGCGATCATTATTATGTGAAAGCTTTGATAAGAAAGGTGGGAACGGAAGTAGGTAGGTACCTAGTGTTACAGATTAGTGGGTCAATGGCAAGCAGAATTCTATGATCTCTCTACCTACCTTAATGACAAGCAAGTATATAACGAGTAAACTCAAGAAATAGTCATGTAATACTTTAGTGGGTACAAGGCGCCATAAATTTCTGCCTGCGGTTTTAAATCTCGAAGCCATTCCAAAATAGCGTACACATAAGATATAACATTTCTTCTGAAATCGATCGGTTAATATAAGCGCAGGGCTTGTCATTCACTGACGTCGTGCCCGCTGCCCGACTGACGCATGCGCGTCTGGCTAACGTCTATCCCGAACGAATATAGATGAGTATTGGCTTATACGTATTTTCGTAGTCCGCTGAGATCTTTTCAACGCGGTCGCCTTACTTTATCGCCAGAATTCACGTTCGAACGGTTATCTCATTTTGTCGCATCGCGATAAAGATAACGTCGACGTTAGTATAATATTTTGTAAATTATGAGATAGTGGAATTGCTGCTTATGTATTTAATACTTAAATGAAAATTAAATTGTGTCAGAGGCATGCCGATGCCATAGCGTGTCGTCGTCGGGTGTGCGGGGCACGGAAATCGCGCGATAGTCAGGACGTGTGTAGGGGCCTCAGTAGTCAGTCAGTAAGGCGGACTCGGACCGCGCGGACGCGCGGTGCGTTGGTGCTTGTAGTTTTTTAGTTTTGACAGTTGGCGCGTTTTTCGTTTCCGTTCAACTAAAGATATTTTATGTGGAAATCATAGATTTTAAGTTAGTGTAATCTGTGTTTTTTCTTACTACATCTTGTGTACGACTAGTCATTTGTGAATTTTGTACGCCGGCTGTGAATTGAGTGATTGCACGCGCTGTGAACACTCGTCGTGTTTGTGGATAATTTTGTGATTTCTCTTTGAGGAATTGTTTTGTGGAGGTGCCGCCTTGCTGCCGGGAACGACAAAGGTACCTGACCTCATTTCTATAGTAGAACCTCGTAGGAATAAGCTGTATTTTACGGCCGAAGGGCTGGTTAGTGTGTGTCGGCACTTGAAAGTATCAATTTGGGGCAGGCAATTTCTCTCGGTAGCTCGGAGTGGATTCCAAATATAGCGAATCGGGTTTAGCTGCGTGCTCAGCCGCCTGCAGCGAGCTCCAGACGAATATCTATGTGATTTTCTAATGAGTTTGGTGGTGATTTCTCTGGCCGGGCACTGAGGCCGTCAGACAGCTGTGCACACGTAACGGGTAAAAATAAATACTCGGGCATTATCGGCCGGTAGACAGACCGGCTTGCGGAGCACAAGGCGGTATTATTAGTGCACATTATACAACTGAATGTTAGGTTATGTTAGGTTAGGCGGCTCCAAACTGGTTTCGTTTCGTACCTAATCGCCGTATGCCCATGTTTGTGTGCCGCGGTGGAATAAATTAACTCCATATTAACTATACCTACTGCATGTCTGTGGTCTTTAGTACTGTTTTATTGCACATTAGCATAGCATTACTAACTTCATTATTCACAGTGTTATTGCATCCACATCACTGCTAGAGAAATAAATAACATTTGTTTTAAAAATATCAACTTGGTGCCCTTCCAAGTCATCCACAAATCTAATTAATACATAAACATATTTAACTCCCAATATTCCCAATTCAAGATTTCAATACAACCATAATTTCAATAGTTTTCAGAACTTCAGAAGTGCTTACAATCAATTGGTCAGATCCAACCTCACCACAATCATTAACTCCTTACTACTAAAAAGCTTTAATGATTTAAAAAGTAAAATAATATATCTACCTACTTACCTACCCACTACCTATATTGTAAAGAAAAAACATTTAATAGTAATGCAACAAGTTTTAAAACAATTTTTGTTGCTATTTCAGGATTGAAAAATCACTCTAAATCCTAATAAAAAATTCTGTAACTTACAAAATATTAAGAATATTAATACAATAATTTACCTGTAACAGTAATTAAAAGTAGGTAAGTGAGTAAAATAACTTTTAAGAGAAACCAGAAGCACTATCACTGTGGAAAAATACCTACAAATTCAATTTATCAATGAATTCAAGACTGGTTTTTACGAGTGTGACAGTCTGCAGTTCAGATAACTGAGTAAACATCATTTAAACACATTTATGTTTAAATTCTTGATAATTCAATGTTTTAATTTACTACTAAAAGGCATGAATGAAAGGCTTGTAATTAAAAATTATTGTTATGTTAAAAAAAATAAACAAAAACATCCATTAAAATATGATATTTCTTTTATTATAAAAGTTTGAGTACAAATTAATCAAAATATTTATGTAAATATCCTGGCAATAATTTTTATCTCTCCCATTTTATACAATACAACCCATAAGAATTATTATTTTATTATTTTTTTGGTTTTATTTTATCCCATAAGAATTTCAGTTACCTACCTATAATTGCAAATTATATTACCTATTTAATAACATACTAGTTTTTCATACAAGACTCTGAAATAAAACTACTTACCTACCTATATATGGATGTCCCTTTCTAACATTATTGTAAGACTATTAGGTACATCAGTACACAATAATTTAGTTCCTATCTATGTCATATAGTAACTAATAAACTAAGATAACTGCTACTTTTATTATCACGCTAATTATACCTTGACTAGTACCTATTGTATAAAACTAGAAATAATGTATCTATTATTATTTGATTTTCAAATATATATCCTATAGAACCTGTAAGCAGATCTGTTCTTAAATGTTAACATTCTATTTTAGTTATCAATAAAACTATTAACTTGTATAGGGCTGGTTTTCCCGTTACGGTTTAGAAGGTCAAGGCTGGCAGTTGCTTCTGTAAAAACGGACCTGTCAAATCTTTGGGATAGATATGTGGACCCAGTGAAAATGGGATACGCTAGGAAGATGATCGTAACTAAAATGATGTATTCATTGAAATTGGCATAACTTGGTTTTGTTGATCATTTCAAATGAACAAGTGCAGTGATAAGGTCAATGTCCCCATTAATAAGGGTCATTGAACTATCATAATATTATGAAGGTTATATTTTTTTAATATGAAGCAAACTGCATGAAGCAACTTTACGAGTTTATTGGCACAATGCTGTCATTTCATAATAATAATGATGAAAAATTGATAAGTTGTAATGATTGATAATACAGTGTTTTACCTAATAACTATAAATGGCATTTGGAATGGTTGACCAACCGTCCAAACCCATTAGCAACCATGCTCTTGGAAACCAGGAACAAGGTGAAGAGGCTCAAGAGAATGGATGTTCTTGGGCACTAAAATTATGGAAGATAGTTTTGGTTGCTTTACTTCTACCAAACGAATAACAATGCATCAAATGTGATGAAAGTTTTACTGATTACAGGCAAATTGAACAGAAAAAAGGACCTAGTAACAGTATCTGTAGTAACAGTTTCAATGTTTAAATACCATGAAAAATTATTATTTCATGCAGCCATGAAACTGTTGTATGTCAATATAATATAATATTCTTTACAGTAACAATTTGTTCCAGCTAGTACAAGAACTTTATTACCCACTTCATTTGAAGTACTTGGGTTGGAATAAAATATTAATAAATACTAGTATAATATCTAGTAAATAATACATTTTTCTTTTGTTATTTCAATGGTTCGTTTTCTAAAGAGATGTAATTTTGCAACGGCTGACACTGATGATGTTTTGTTGTAAACTATTAACATTTAGATCCTGAGATAAATGGTCAAAGAATGTACAGTCATGAGCAATATGATGTACTCGCTTTAGGGCTGTGTCGCACCAACATATTTGACATTTAGTGAGACTTACAGTTCAATTTGTCAAAAAAATTAATGTGACATGGTACCAAAGTGTATATATATATTAATGCTCGTGACCATACAATATATAACTGAAACAATAGCACATATTTTATCTCTTCTTCTATCGTGTGGATTGTGAGGTGGATTACCAACCCCATCAACCCTGGTGTCAGGGTTATTATTACATATTTTATAAACTGTACACACATTAGTAAAATAAACAAGCACAAAAAATAAGTACAAAAAGTGGGCTTGTCCCTAAATGAGATCTCTTACAGCCTACCCCGCATGGTCTGATAGTTCAAATTCAATTCAATTCAAATTCAAAAATATCTTTATTCACATAGTTATACTTTGAATCGTCATAATTTACATAACGAACGTCTCATCCGCCTAAAACTACCGCAGCTTCTCACAGCCTGTATAGACGGGGAAAAGAAGCTTCGGAAGAAAAGAAAAGCTTCGGTAAAGGGCCCTAGACATTCTTTAAATAAAACATAAAATACTGTTATACAATTTAGTAATTTGGGGCAATAAAAGGGAGAAGGACCAAAGCTTTGTTCAGTAAGTAGTGGATAGATAAAAGCTGAACAAATAGCAAATAGGTGAGATTCAGAGGCATGTTTTGTCCTATACAATTAGACGTAATCCCAGTTTGTTTATGCCCTGTCTAAAAGATTTACTATATAGAAGTTTATTTAAAAATTTAGTGATGAAGCTAGATAATTCTGAAGTGCCAAGTATTCTGTGATCAGTTTCGAAGTTTTATGTCGAAATAAAACACGTTGATGTATGCTTGCGAGTTTTTAGTGTGTACGTAAATACAAAGTCTCCGAATGACATTTATTGCTAACGGAGGACTTCTAAATTTGTTCTCGCTCTTAGAGCTTTTGAATACTGAATGTCTTATTCATGTAGGGATTCGGAGAGGAAAATAACCGGGAATTTTAAGTCGTATTTATATTAAATATGAAATATTTTCCCATACCGCTTCAGAAGGAAAAACCCGAGAACATGTTTTGAGTAAAACATGTAAACTTATTTAAAGGATTCTGTAGTAAACGGTTCGTAGAACAGGAAAACTTAAAAATATTTTAGACAGTCTTTGTTAACTTGTAGTAGAATTTTGTATTCAGGGTTTCTGCAACCACTGTTTTTGTAAATATTAAAAATATATTCACAGCAAGAAGACAAAAAATGCTTAGTCTGCTATATTGACAACGCTATTACATATTGGCCCAATCACATGAATTAATAATCCATTTGTTGACCGATAAAACAAATAAAGTAGTAGTTTTGGCATAGCTAAAAGATAGCCGTTCATAATGATGGTCCCTTTTTACCATTACTATTATGTTAGCCTATACATTAATTTTGAGATGTTCTAGCCGACCCATAAACCACGGCACGCGTTTAGTAGCCATGTCTTTATTCCTACATGTAATTGTATTGATATTTCGTTTGGCATCACGCCAAACAGTAATATCGGAGCCGAATTTGCGGTCGAAATTAAGTACTCATTCATGGTAATAAATCTTTTCTATCTTATTCATAAACTGGCTGGTATAGCGTCCTAGTTGGAACGTGGTATGTCTTACATGGGAACCATTCCCTTTGTAGTATTCGGTGCCCATTTGGCAATGCATCGGTGCATGCCATAAGATGGGGTGGTGGGTGCAAGAAATATGGGATGGGGTGTGATTTCGTCTGAATTACGGTGCCTAGACGGGCGCTCGCGCCGTTCGGTGCTCCAGATGCTTTTAATTACGTGGACCAACCAGACGGATAGGGCTGCCACACAATCTCCGACAGCTAATGTATTTTTAACACCTTGTCACTGTGTTGCTATGTTCTTTTCTCCACAAACACACACACACACCACACATCTTTGTTTGTTGTATCTTTATTTTATTTACAATACAATACAATACAAATACACTTTATTGCACCAAAATAAAAAGAAATAATTACAAAAAGTCTCTATTAAAAGAAAAAAAAGTCTTTATTTTATTTATTTTTTTCATTTTTCATTTTAATTACCATAGTTATTAAGTAAAAAGTATATTATTGTACCTCAAATAATAATGAAGTATGTCAATTTGGGAAGACAATGGCTCCTGAAATACAGTTATACTAGTTTAGAAGCCAGGGCCTTATTTATAATTGTTACTTGTTTGTTGTACTGAATAAACTTTCTTTATTTCTTTCTTTCTTCAGTGGCTAATCATTACGAAACATTTTTACTATGATTAGAAAAAAATCCGTAGCGGCTACTTTCATAACCGGTGCCACTTAAGAGTGCCAAATATGTCCGCGCTGGTGCTACCCAAATAGTCCTGTATGTTTGTATTTATCTTTATCAAACACGTGACGTTGTCACCTGCTGCGGGCTATGCCAAGTCGTAATCGTAACGCGGTGACGTTTCGCGATCTATCAATTGAAAAAACAAACTTGGTAAGCGACCTTCCTCACGGCGCGACGCGATGCAAAATCGATCTTATTATCTCTGTTCTGTGCAATTTCCGCGATATCTAAACAATTGACGACTGTAGGGTAGATTACGTCAAAACGTGACTATGACTTGTATGGAATATTGAGTTGTGACGTCATCACAAAATGGTCGAACGTCGAACTTTTTGTCACAGGTCTACCAGTAATCTTATCGCAGATCAATGCGATATCGGATCGCGGTGTGAGGAGTGTCCCTTAGTGTTAGCCCTGGTGTTGGGTATTTAAAGCGCGCGCGGGCACGCCGTCACTGCGCGTGCGTCACTGGCAACGCGAATAGAAAACTAGTGACCCTCGCGGGACAGTGACGCGCAGCTCACGTTACTCCTGTAGTGAAAGTTATACTCTGAAAATGTAAGGGTCTAACCAAACCTCTTTATCTCCTATACGCAACAACGTAAGCCAAGTACTTAAAACTTACACTTACAAGATCCTAAAACACCGTGTGATCGCTAATGTGGAAGCGACCTCTAAGGACCTTATTATAATTGCACTATGATCTTAATTTGAATGAGACGTATTCTGTCTGCCAAAAAAACATGGTTTATGGTCAGTATTCTGACAATATTTGGCAGACATCCTTATGGTACAAGTTGGTAGCGGGTGACATGAGGCAGCAGCGAACGACACGTCATTACGTCCTGTACCTGCAGTCATGATTTCGAACCCGCTGCGGACGGCAACAGCAGATGGAATGCTAACCAATCACAAGCCAGCATAATTGTCATATATCATTAAACAATATGGCGCTTATTGGCAAAATTCGTTCCACGCAGATTACACGGCGTGATCAGCAGCACTACTGATCCGAGGTCAGGCGACAGTGGCGTCTGCCGCTCGACAAGTCGCTAGAAGGGAATTTCATAGAAATACATAGAAACCAGGGGGTTTAAAATGGCCACATCAAAGCAATTCATCTAAAAAAGCAATATTGCTATTTGACATTTGTTTGCATTGCGCACTTACTTTTACATGCGCAAATTGCAAGCTTTCTTAGATGAATTGCTACGATGTGGCCATTTTAACCCCCCAGTAGTGTGCTGCGACACGTCATCCGCTGATGCCTCATGTCAGCTACTAACTTGTACCTTAGTCATGATTGACGAATGATTGAAATTTATGTAATATCGCTCTAAGAAACGACGATGAGATGCTGCTGGGATACGATACGATGGGTCATAGTGATACATTCTGTTCCCAGCTTAATGAACATACGCTCACAGTCGATTGTTTACTTTCACACTCGCCTTACTGGAGCTAAACTTAGTCAGGCCTCAAAATGCTGTTAAAAAGCCCTCAAAACCTCATTGAAATCATAAGAATGCGTTTAGCAAGCAGGTTATACGGTCTCCTGAATTTTGTAGAAATATAAAATTGGATATCTTTGTCAATTCCTCCGTATCCAATATATTATAAATTAACAAAACAACCATTTCATTCGAAGTACTAACCGATTTTGTAGGTCAACATCGTTTCTCATAAGACCAAAAGGCGTAGGTCTGCTTTCGCGATAGACCGGTTCAGCTAACCAGTTTTATGAGTTCCATTGCAATGCGCTATTTGATTCGTTGATTGTTGCCGGACCCTGCTGTTTCTATTCAATTCCCAGTATTCTGAAGATGTTGTACGATTTGACGTTGTTCACAAACCCATTGCACACTTTAAGCTTCCCCTGTAAATACCTTGATTTACAGGGGAAGCTTCTTGTAAGACGGGCAAAGGCGCGCCTTATCGTTAAGCGCGACCTCTTCCAGACATAATTTTTCTATCTTATTTTGTAAGGCATACGAGCGTTTCCGAAGAGCACCTCCCATCGTTGATGACCGCATCGTCAAATGTTATTAATATCAACACGGTATAGGAAAACCAGGTATGCTCAATCCTATGACAAGCCGCCATTGCTAGCCCATTGATGACGTAAGTGTTACCATTAAATTGGTATCTCCAACATTCCAAGGACGTAAAATTTATTATTGAAAATTAAGTGAATTACAGACTAATGTATTTAATTACTATTACTTGTCACATAATCATAAAAAAAACATTAAGTAACTCTTTTACTAAATGATCGAATTTTCTTTGCAAAGTAAATATAAAAACAATGGTCGTGGGTAATTTATTTTTTATGAAATGGCAACGCAGGCCGGTATGACGTCAGCTAGGCTAACTTTGAATTGTTAGCTGTCAGTTTTGAACATACCTGGTTTTCTTATACCACGAGTAATATTAAATATTATGTTGTTTAGCTAATCTGTCCAAAACTTGTTTGCTGTTTTTAGCCTTTACTAAAGGGTAAACTTCCAAATAACCTGTTTATCATGTCTTTGAGTGATCCTCCTCTGCTCTAACTTTTATACTCTGTGGTAAATTAATATAAAAAAACATAAACAGCCTATACTTATACGTTCCACTGCTGGGCACAGGGCTCCCCTCAATCAACCAGAGGAGGTATGGAGCATACTTCACCACGCTGCTCCACTGCAGGTTGAGAGGTATATGACCTAGTAGCCCCGGGCCAACGACTTAGCGTGCCTACCGAAGCACGGAAAATATAGAAGAAAAAAAAGTTTTTTTTAATTAGACTTTAAAACTAGAAGTCAGTATTGACGCTTCGGTATTATCCTTCTTTCCGAATCGATAAATCAAATTAGAATTGCAATAAAAAAAATATGAAAATCTCCAGTGTTATCATGATGCGTTAACAATTCTATTTCAAGCGTTCTGTCATATTATCATCGAGTATTGATGTCACTGTGACTCAGAGGTCGAGGGTACCGTTGACACTTTGACATCATCAGCTTCATCTGAGAACCGCGACTATTCTCATTAGAGAGGTCAACTTCAGGTATTTAGAGCGAATGTATTACAGTCATTATAACACTAACTAACTAAGCCGTGGTAGCCCAGTTGGTAGAACGCTTGCCTCTCACTTTGAGGTCGCAGGTTCGAACCCTAGGCCTAAACCAATGATTGTCGAATTCGTTTTCGAATTCATGTTTGGATCGTAAATAATTATCACGTGCTCAGCGGTGAAGGAAAACATCGTGAGGAAACCCACAATCTCGAGAAACGCATTTTCGGAGGTATGTGACCTAACCTGTATTGGGCTCGTTTTCTCTTCGCGGTTTGTAAGGTCAGACAGGCAGTCGCTTCTGTAAAAAACCGGACCTGTCAAATCTTCAGGTTAGGTAAGCAGACCCTGTGAAAACGGGACATGATAACACTAACTAATGGCCTCCCTGGTCCAGTGGTTGAGCGCTGGGCTCGCGACCCGGAGGTCCCGGGTTCGAATCCCGGTGGGGACATCACAAAAATTTCTCTGTGATCCCTAGTTTGGATAGCAGATGCAGATGATGAGATGATGATGTATTGTATTGTATGCAGACTAACAAAAAAAAAAAATAAAAAAAAATATATAAAATCTTTAACCACCAAACATAACAGGCTAGTTTTCAGAAATCCCTCCTATCCTGGACTAGCGCTAAGAAGGCTTTAAGTACATCAGAAGCATTTAACATGCCACCTCGCGCTTTGGAGCCGTGACTTTAAACTTAACTAGGTGGAGTGGAGGAGTAAGTAATTAAATAGTGGTGGTTCAGAGCACTTGGCACCGAAGAGCAACGTCGTTACATCCACCTCGTTGCTGCGGCCGAATTTCACTTCGCCGCTCTTAATGTCGGCCAAATGTCTTTTGGAATGAAAAAAGCTTTTGTGGGTACTTTACTATTTTACTTACGTCAACACATGACATGACCTAAACGAAATAACCTCACGACTATTTAGGAGAGGGAATGGTCTCCCCCCCTCCAATGAGGAATTAAATTAGGATAAATTGTTTTAAAACTAAATGTAAATCAGACTTTAAAAAACAATTGAATGCAGAAAAATTGAAACATTTCTATTGTCCTCTAGCCCTCGTTGACAATTACTTCCGCACAGTATCCCAGGAAGAGGAAATGACTGAAAACCAGCGCTAGATGGCGCCATAGCATAGTTCCTTTTGCCCGTATTCGTAATATTCATAATTACCTACTTCTTAAAAAAAAATGTAAATTGTTACTGGCAATAAATTTGATTTATTCTTATTATATTATACTGGAGTAGTTAGAGGTACATCCATCGCAAGACGAACCAAGTACGGTCACGAGCATTAATATGTATACACTTTGGTACCATGTCACATTAACTTTTTTGACAAATTGAACTGTAAGTCTCACTAAATGTCAAGTATGTTAGTGCGACATAGTCCTAAAGTGGGTACATTATATTGCTCGTGACTGTACCCACACCTCACCGAGCTTCCTGTTAGACCAACGTGATAGGTGCTAAGCCGCATAGCTGTCTATAAAGGTCGAGCCAAGAGTGTTAGTAAAAACTGCACTTAAGACTTTTTACTTTACTTACATACTGTTTTTTATACATAAACTCACGCCCGTAACCTTCTATGTGGTTGGCAGAGCCACAAATTATGAACAAGACGGCAGCCAGATACTCCCCAACCCAGGATCAAATCCAGAATGTTTTGAAGAAAGACCAGGTCAAGAGTACTGTAAACCGGCGATCGGGCATGAAGGCTAATGAGATTGGAAGAAGCGAAGGGTGTGTCAGGGTCGTAGTAAGTGGAATTCCGTGGTCTCTGCCTACTCCAAAGGTAAATAGACGTGATCTTATGTCATCATCATCAGCCGTACGACGCCCACTGCTGGGCATAGGCCTCCCCCAAGGATCTTATGTATGCATGATGAATCGAACAGTGACAGGTTATCATAAATAATGCATTCTTTTGGAAAGAACAAAATTTTGGAATTTCATTTTAAAGGGATATTGGATTTTTTTAAACCTAACCTAACATTACTAGTTAGAATCATAATACTTAAAATACAAGGGTAAACCCGCTATTGTGATAATTGAATGTTTAAATGATACTTAACCTTTGAACGCAGTGTAGTTTAAAAGAAACCTTTTTTATCTTTTTACGAAAAACCAGAAGACGTTTTTTATTTAATTTCTAGAATTGAGTACTACTCGTAAATTCTAGTACTAGTATTCCAACAGGTCCTATTTGCTTATTTTTTTATCAATTTCACAATTACCTTCACTTCTTTCATTTGCAATTAAAATTAAAACAATCAATTGATTATCCGAAGTCAATTTTCTTATTAGCCGATTGAAGCCAATCGTCTCCAATTGGTTGATGGAATTCTAAACTTGAAAGACGCCGCGGAAATCATATGAACACTTCTCTTCTCTCGTGTGAGTTGAGAGGTGGATTACCAACCTCATCAACCCTGGTGTCAGGGTTACTATTGAGCCGCCAAAGGCCCCTGACATGGCTCACGTAACGACTACTTACTTACCCGGAACCAACGTCTTAAACGTGCCTTCCAAAGCACGGAGCATCTTACTTTCGGACAATCAGGTGATCAGCCTGTAATGTCCTAACCAAACTAGGGATCACATAGTATCTTTGGTGATATTTCCCCACCGGGATTAGAACCCGGGATCGTGAGCCTCAACGCTCAACGACTGGACCACGGAGGCCGTAAACGAGCATTAAATAATGAATCATTTCGCCATTCAATATTCAAGTCTGGCTGCGATGATCGCATAAAAAAACAGCAATGATGTAATGTGAGCGGCGACCTCGGCCGCCTCTGATTACGTCCCACGTGAAACGGCGACAAATAAATTTTTACCATCGACTATGCTTACCACGTGCTGGCAAGCATTTGGATGGCGAAGGAAAAACATTAGACGATGCTGACTTTTGATGAGTCACGACCTTTGCATGGCAACTGAATGATCAGTTAGCTAAGCAAAGTCTAATACCACACCAAATTCAGGACGTTTTAAACAATGACCAGGGGGTTAAAAAGGCCACATCAAAGCAATTCATCTCATCATCTCCCTAGCGTTATCCCGTTTTCACGGGGTCCGCTTACCTAACCTGAAGATGCGACGTCCGTTTTTTTACAGAAGCGACTGCCTGTCTGACGGTCAGACTCTAACCTCTAACCTGCTAAGGGAAAACCAGCCCAATGCAGGTTAGGTCACATACCTCTGAAAATCCATTTCTCGGGAATGTGGCTGTCCTCACGATGTTTTCCTTCACCGCTGAGCACGAGATAATCATTTATGATCCAAACACGAATTCGAAAACAAATTCGACAATCGGTTTAGCCATTTGCTGTATTCGAACCTGGGACGTCAAATTGAGAGGCAAGCATTCTACCAACTGCGCTGGCACGGCTCAAACAATTCATCTACAAAAGTTAATTTGCTATTTGACATTTCTTGACATTGCGCACTTACTTTCATGTCATGTTGTAATGGTTTTTTGATGAATTGCTTGTAAGTGGCCTTTTTAACCCCCAGGTCAAGAGTACTATAAAGCAATGAGATTTTGATAAAAGTAGTGACTAGCATTCCGTAGTCTGCCTACCTAGCGAAACAGGCGACATCTTATGAACTGTAAAGTCATGAGCAATATCATGTACCCACCTTAGAACCCAGTCGCACTATCATACTTGACATTTAATGAGACTTACGGTTCAATTTGTCGAAAAAGTTAATGTGACATGGTTTCAAAGTGTATACATATTAGTACTCGTGACCGTACGGGTCTAATATCGTACCATATTAAGTAGGTAGTCGACTTAAAGGTGCTTCGCGGTTATGTCATCACAATAAAAAGCAGCTTAAAAACTTGTGTCTGATTGTTTATTTTTTGTTGTCACTCTCATTCGGGATTAAGTAACAATTGTAACTTTATTTCAAGTAGAATAGAAGCGATTTATCAAAAATACAATCCACGTAGTATGTTGTTAATTTTAAGACCTTCACGCGAATATATTATGTTGTTTGAAAGACTGGTGTCAACCTGATGTTTTGACCAAATTGCTTGGATCTGTAGCGACATGAATCGTAAAATAAACTCAACTATCAGAATGAATGAAACATTCAATTTTATCTACAGTAAACACCAAATGACCTTTGAGTTGTTACTTGTAAGCACTAACAAAAACCATGACTACGCTGTTGCGGCTCATCGTTAGCATTTACAGCCATTTACCTACATCGCTTGAATTCTCTTGAAAACTCAAATTTGCTAAACGCCAACATCGACTTACAATTATCTTTCATGGCGAAACGCCTCTTTATCATTTTCATTCATACAAGTGATCTGTACGGTTCTGTTAATCGTACATAAAAAGGAGGTTGCCTATAGCTTTCTAAGCATAATACTCCAATATAGTTTTATTATTAACCATACTCAACGTTCCAACGCGCCACATAAATAAGCTGTAACATAACCTACCTAGTGTTTGCGCAGGCGTGTTCGATAATTACTTATTGTACGCCGTGCGCCATCTTGCGCGTGAGTCACCGCCTCGCCTCCCACCAGACGTGGTTTCAACACTGTATCAAACTTTATACACAAAACCCGACGGCTAAGTTAATAAACAACGCCAAGCAATATATAATATTTTCTCTCGCTCACACTAATTGTTTCATACGGAAATGTGAGTTTGTACTCCATACAAAAATAAGTCTTTTTTGTCTAGATTAGCGCAACGGAGTTGCGTAACGCTGAACGGTTTTAATACTAGTTTGATCATGAATAGTAGTTTTCGAACGGCCGGCCTTGTGACGTACGTAGACTACACTTTGCAGACACAAATATGTGTTCAAAATACTTGCAATAGTACGGATAGATAAACGTATTATTTTAGCTCGTTTCTTCTTTTGCTATCAGCGAATCGAATTTCAATTGATGACGGGTAAAGAAATATCAAAAATTATAGACATTGAAAAGTTTAGACATCCCAGAATGTAGTTATAAATTTTCATCTATTATCTATCCACTTTTACAACTTGACATGCAGCATGTGTTGGGCAATTTATATATCAGTTTCTCGAGAGTTCAGTCTAAACATTATGAAGTACGTGACATGGCGCTGTCTCAACACACACAATATACTATCAAAAGTGAGGTCAATGAACCTTTCTACTGAGATATTTCTGAAATAAACACTTAACGTAATGTTACTATTTTCAAAAATCAAATATACTTTATTGCACAGAACTCAAGAGAGAAAACAGTTTCAGAGTTTCAAGTAAGGAAAGCTCTATACGTATAATTACCCTGATACCAATGTTGGAATATTCTTTATGTACACATAATAACGGGTTCTTACCGCGTTTAAAGCAGGGGCATGAGACTCCCGACAACCGCGTAAACTTAAAACAATGTATTCTTTATGTAGTACGATAGACTTTAAGATTTAAAAGGTATCTGCTAAATAGACTTGCAACATTGATTTTTTTGTTTATTAAAGCCAAACAGAAGTGAATGGTATGTTATATGTATGTTAGGTATTTACGCAAACTTGCAAAAAGTCTTTACCTTCGAGCCATCGTTCGGAGTTGGCGTAATGTGAAATGTCCTATTTTACACCTTTTTAAATTCAATGCCATCGCATCAACCTTGTTTGTCTAGAGTCAATCGAACGCAAAGAACCAGCAAATATTTGTCTATGGGCCGGTACTGATATCCATTGTTGATTTTGGATGGTAATAAAATCTAGGCAGTATTATTGACTTTTTTAGAAATATACCTATCGTAATCCTATATTTCTACTTATTTAGGATACTTGGATTTGTAGTAACAGAATTATTGAAAGAGTATAGAAAGCCTGCCAAGAACTATTGCGAGCCTCTTTAGGATATCAATGTGAGTAAGCGAAAATGACTTATGTGAAGATTGCATTGGTCATCCTTTTTGAGCAGCTTTTATTTTTGGAAACTTCCCCTCATTGCCATCCCTTTCTTGAGTGTTTAAAATAATGTTCCATTATTTTGAGCAGCCAATCAAGTTCTTTCTTTAAACTCCAAACATAATTAATCTCATTTCCCAACAATCAGGCCAAAAGGGAATCGTAAAGTTGAAAACGCAAACTTCCCGAGAATTCTCGTAAAGTTGTCATAAAAAACGTTGGCGCCGGCTTCCTGGGAGTTGTACTTCGATGCTTTATTACCGCAATTGCAGGATGCACCGGGTCGAGAAATGGCCGGCGACTTCCAAGACTTAAAACCAACGTTGTCTGTCTAGCGTTGCGTCTTGAATAGGAAAATTCTTGGAACTACGGGATTCATAGTGCCGGAAACATATCCGCGAAGCATTTGAGAAAATTGATGCACTAAACTTGTCGAATTAGAGTGTTTGACAGATCCTGATGTTAATAAGAATATGTGGACTTGATATTAGTTTTGTCATTTATTCAAAATTTTAACAATCTTTCAAAAATATGATTATATGAAGTTACAATGGTTGAAGTGCCATTGTAACTTCTTCATATAATCAATAACTGTCTACAAACTTCTAGAATATTTAATGATTATAAAAGTGCCAAAATCAGAAACATTTCGTCCTAACACTTCTAACCGCAGCCTTGATAGCTGACCGTCAGACGAAACGCGATCTCTGTCCCACTTAGTAGTGCGGTAATAATTGGCATCTCATTCTTCATTCTGTCGTCCATTTTTAATGGGGAAGTCGGCCCTCATAATCCAGCACGAGGAAACAAAAACAGCTAATTTTACTACTTTGTGAAGGTAATTTTAGAAATACATTAATTGGATCAGTCTGAAAGTTTAAAATATTCAGATTCTTCGTTATTTTAATTACTAAGTAACGAGTAGAAAGTAACTCTAAAAGCAAAACCGCATACTTTTACACTCGACGGGAATTACTTAGTTAAAATAGTTTTACGCAAGTAGAAACGAGAAAATTGTACATAATTTATGAAGTTTGTAAATACCCGTTATATTTTTATCGGAGTTGGAGGAACAAAGGCGTTCGATAATCGAGCACCCACCTCTTTTCGACGGTAAAAAGCGTAAACATTTCAAAAGCATCCGCGCTGTACATCAGGCGGGTTGTCCAAACACGAGCTCTAGGTAAAACAAGTTAGTCCCGAGCCAACACAAATTTTCAGCACGATCATGAGTTATACAATGTCGTAATCGCACGTGGGTGGGACGAGAGTGACGATTAAACGAGCGGGCCCTGGAAGGTACTCTCACGGCAGGAACTCGCGTGCTACTAATTGCGTAACCGCCAGGACTTCGGGCAGTTACTCCCTCGTCGAAGCAGCCCTTTCTGTAAAAGCTTCGAACTTGTTACCTTCGTCAAACTCAGATACATTCGCCCAGTTCGAGGTGAACGGCCGTGGTTCATAATTGAAAAGCGAAACAAACTTCATCCTTATGAATCATTATGATTACAAAAGCTCCAGACGAACTCACTTCAAAAGTTTTAACAAATCTCATAACTAAAGTCGAGTGGACTGTTAGAAATCTGTTACGATCCATTAAGAGCTTATTAAAACCGTATGGCGCGTGTCGTTTATGCACAGAGGCGATGGACGTTGTTATAAAAAGCGCGCAACGTGTAGAGACTGCTGCCGACCGGTTATTTTCAGCGGCGCGTCTGGTGCGCCCTCATGCGTTCTGCCCGCGTTTCAAATCTTGTCGCTTCAAATTATTCGCTAATTCCTGCCCGTTTGGCTTCACCTTTCTGGCTTCCATCGTATTTCGTAAATATGCAACGGACATCCCCGAAATTAAGCAGGTCATTAAATCGCTTACCCATATGTACTTACAATTTTTTGAGGACGTAAAGCCAATCTGTCGAAATTAAAATTTGACTCGGTTCGCTTTTTCAAATGAAAGTGACTGGTGAGCGGCGATAAAGCGGCCATCACGTTTAGAAGGGTTTGGAGCCCTGAATTTAGGTAAATGTTAATCGCTCCTTTAAGCAACCCTTCCCGGGATAACGGCTTGTCTCGTGTACTTTATGTTTCGGTAGAGGTTGCTTTGTAACGAGATCCCGATAAATATTGTCAATATGAGTTATTTTTGTTTGACTACAACGAAACAAAGTTTGAAATGTGTCTTTGAGCACGTAAAATTAGTCATTAATATAGCGATGTTGTTGGTTTAGTCTTGCGTATAGCATAATTACAGTACAGCAAGAAACCTTTAACAATGTTATCTCGAACTAAATGAGAGACAAGGCTTGCAGTTGTTTGCATAGAATGGATGTTCTATATTAAATAATAGTCGACCTCTATACCAGCCCAAGGGTGAATATGTTTTCCTAAGCTAATTTGCTGGAAGAAGGAACCTTTACTGCAGAGCAGAAGCTACTTGCCTTGTAACTCTTGCTACATACCATGTCTAATTCCTCTTTTTACTCTTAAGTATAGACAAGAGTGGAGAATGCACCAACAAGAGCCACGCCTCTTGAACTAATAAGTACATACTATAAAGAATACATTTTATGATATTTTTACTCGGACATGATCTCACATTGGGAAACAAATAAAGCTCTAAAATATTATTCAAATAAAAGAAAGAAGGAAAAGTAAAAGAAAGAAGGAAGGTGAGGAAGAATATTATTTAAATTTTTATTAGTTCTTCCGTCATGTTAACAGCGTATTCTTGTAAAAGCTGGGATGTTTGAAATAGTTTACCTCAGCCAATACCCACACAGCTAACGTTAAGTACTCAACAATAGTCCCCTTGCGGCTGCTAACTGGATATGAATGGGCACAGCAGACGTTTATTGAATTGTGTGACACGCAAACTCGTACCGCGCCTATACAGTGTGACTTGTTTAAACCTATATTCATCACGATACAATAGATAGTTTCCTCTGAGATGAAAGCTCCCTGAGAGTTGAAATTATGTTGTCATTGTCAGGCTAAACGATTTGTGCTGTGTGTTGTGATTCTTTATAACATTTCTTTGCGTATCTTTAAACTGTTTTACATGTATTCGCCTATTTCTTTGATGAGAGTCAAAGAAGTGAAAGTGATTTGTCAGGGTCGTAGTAATTAAGGCCGCCTGTTGTGCTTTTCTGTATATGTTGTCCTTATCTCTGTATTTTGTGTCCATTGTGCTCAATAAAGTATTTTATCTATCTATCTATCTAATTTGTCAAGTCGCATTAATCCAACAGGAAATAGGTGTGTTATTTCAGTGACTCTTTTAAATTACATATGTAGTAGAAACATTATATTTTGTTATATTCTCATTTTTGCTGCATTCTCATTGTTTTTCATATTCTTCTCATTGTTATTCTCATTTATTTGTCATATGTGTGCAGCTGTATAATCAACTTTATCTCGTATTTTACATATACTTATAGCGATACATATATTGTATAGCGATTCTAAAGCCAATAACTTTGTCTGTAACTTCGATGATCCCTTTCTGATCTTCCGAATGCAAACCCGAAGTATAATCCGGTATTCGGATCCCTAAGTTAATATCCGCCATTACTGCTAGTACCCAAACTAAACAACCTAGAATAGAGTATTTAATAAATTGTCAGTACTCGTAAATTGGTTTCTGTAAGTTTTAATTTATGGATTTCCGCAAACACCTGATTCAATAAAGTTGGGTCTTGTTTGCATTATTAATGGGATTCAATAATAAATGTACATATTTTAATGATTGATACCACTTGGCTTTTGGAAAAGACGGTAAGTCGTTGGGACTAATACTTACTAATAAGGAATACAAATACAAACCTTATTACACATAGAAATCATTGTCAAGAAAGCATACTTATATGTTATTACAATTGTATTAAAAGACGTAGCCGTTAGTCCCGGTTACAGCTTATTGATGTAAGTAGTCGTTATACGAGTCATGTCAGGGGCCTTTGGCGGCTCAATAGTAACCCTGACACCAGGGTTGATGAGGTTAGTAATCCACTTCACAACCCACGCGAGAGAAGAAAAGACGTAGAGACTTTTTCTCATTTATCCGGTTCCTAAAATCGCTTACTCATCTGACTTATGGCGAGAGTAGATGAAATTTAGAATTCCACTCGACGAGCATTAAACACACGAACGTGCCTGTAGATTTTACCTTCACCAGGAGTATTAAAATAAGCACTTTGTATATTGCCCTGGTCGAAATTTCAAAGTAAAACCGCAGGTCAGCTTGTGGACGATGAAAACGATCCTTCTGAGCGTCCTCCGGTAATTGAATAGCTAGCAGCCTAAAGAAATTTCCTACCCTCTTTGCTGTAGTAGCGAGGTTAGAATTTAATATGCTGCAGTTTACAGATTTTGGAGAATTTAGCAGCGAGTCAGTCGCAGTTTTAAACATTCCACCTGCGAATAAAATGTGAACGGAATTCCGTTTTTTTCTGGCATTTGAAATTGCTTTTAGTGCAATGAAACAGGAATGAACGTTAATTACATTAACTTTTGACTGGAAATCGAATATTTCGATTGAGTAATAGCTTTTTGTTTTTAGTTGCTTGGATATAGGTATTTGCAGGGTTGTTTCCGAATTTTTTCACTAATTTTTGTTTTAATGTCCATCCATAACAGCCTCCGTGGTCTAGTGATTAGAGCGTTAGGCTCACGATCTGGAGGTCCGGGTTCGATACCCGATGGGGACATTGTCGAAATCACTTTGTGAGATTGTCCTTTGTTTGGTAAGGACTTTTCAGGCTTGAATTACCTGATTGTCCGAAAAATTAAGATGATTCCGTGCTTCGGAGGGCACGTTAAGCCGTTGGTCCCGGCTATTAGCCGTAAATACACCTCCACCAACCCGCATTGGAGCAGCGTGGTGGAGTATGCTCCATACCCGCTCCGGTTGATTGAGGGGAGGCCTGTGCCCAGCAGTGGGACGTATATAGGTTGTTTATGTTTTATGTTATGTCCATCCTGTTCTAAGAAAACTCCTTCATTTTCTTTTATTTATCAGTAGTAGAATATATTTTTAATGCTTTCATAACGTACTCACAATCTACTAAAACATGTTCAATTCACAACTTTAGAAGGCCAATCGCGATACAACTCATGAAGTCACCACCTACGCAGGTCTAACAGAAAGCTCGGTGAGGCGTGGGTACTTAGTTCATCTTACGATGGATGTGCTATTGGGCTATAGTTGTAGACTTGTTTTGTTTTATGTTTGTTTGTACAAGGCCAATCGACCCACAAATCCACACAATTGGACAGTCTATACAATAATACGATGACATAACGGACAATTACAACCGCAAAAGGTACTATTTCCGCAGGTTGTACCAAATATACCAAAATGTGAGTTAGGTACCATGCGGGCTTGTGGTCTCCTGGTCACGCGCTTCCACACTAAATTATGCACGCTGACACTAGGGTTGCCACTACACGTGCTCTATGACGGTCTCTGTGGTTTTGCTAATAGTGTTGGTCTCTCGATCTTGAAGTTCCGGGTTCGAATCCCGGTCGAGACAGTGATTAAACAGAATCTATGTAAGAAAGGTTATTATAAGGTTAATGACGATTTTGAAGATATGAATGCATTGATAAGCTTGCGCTTGATAAGTACTGCGGGTTCAAGTCCCGTCCGAGTCAGATTTATTCTCAATGAATACACGTTTACATCCATTGGTAAAAAAACACTATTTTTTCGTAAAAAATATATGTTTTTTCAACCCTAACTGACACGTATTTGTACACACGGACCGATGTAGGTGGGTAGTTTGTATTTGTTTCGTACATTGCCCTATTTGAGATTTCATCAATTATGCATTGTATGGTACAGTCATGAGCAATATCATGTACCTACTTTAGAACCCTGTCGCACTGTCATATTTGACATTTAATGAGACTTACGGTTTCATTTGTCAAAAAAGTTAATATGACATGGTTTCAAAGTGTATACATATTAATACTCGTGACCGTACTAAAATTGAATTTACCATACTTATCATATCCGATATTATGTCATCGCGTTCATTACACCTATCATGTATCGTCACCTTATAACGGCCTCCGTGGTCCAGTGGTTTGAGCGTTGAGCTCACAATCCTGAGGTCCCGGGTTCAAATCCCTGTGGGGACATATCACAAAAATTACTTTGTGATCCCTAGTTTGGTTAGGACATTACAGGCTGATCACCTGATTGTCCGAAAGTAAGATGATCCGTGCTTCGGAAGGCACGTTAAGCCGTTGGTCCCGGTTACTAGTTACTGATGTAAGTAAGTAGTCGTTACATGAGCCATGTCAGGGGCCTTTGACGGCTCAATAGTAACCCTGACACCAGGGTTGATGGGGTTGGTAATCCACCTCACAACTATCACGATAGAAGAAGTGGACGTAAGCACCTTTTTGAAAAATAACATTCGAATGTGATTTTTGTTTTTGCCACGAAATAAACAAGCTAGTTTAAAAAAAAAATGTTGCGATTTTTAACCAAAAAGTAATTGAAAGAAATCGTAGTTTTGCTGAAGAAAATCAAATAGTAGCCTTCGTGGTTTTCACTAAGGCGGCATTATGATACCTAAACCACCTCGTACCTATAGAAGAAATTCCCGCTTTCTTTGTACATGAAATAGCTTTTATAACCTAGCAACAACGTTTCTAGTTTCTATCGAATGTGCTATAAAGTCCGATAAAAATCACGTTGGATTCTTTTATACTTTAAATTGGGTGCTATAGCCTTAAGAATGTTATTTACTAACGATCCGCTTCGGCTTCGTGCGGGTGCAATGCTGAGGAAAAAATGAAACGACATCACATTAAAAACCTCAAAAATAACAGTATTCTCCACTATTTAATGGATGTTATTATACCTTCCTCTTGAATCACTCTATCTATTAAAAAAAAACGCATCAAAATCCGTTGCGTAGTTTTAAAGATTTAAGCGCACATAGGGACAGAAAAAGCGACTTTGTTTCATACTATGTAGTGAAGCTTGACTTTGTGTAACATTTACTGTTCTAAGAAATCATAGATTTTAACTTTTACAAGTCTAAGCCTAGGCGGTTATCGATTAGGAACGTAGTTGAGCAACTTAAGGAGTAGACAATCGTCAACGTAGAATACGAAAAGAAAATGACTGGAAAAACCTATTACAAACTATTGCTAAAAGACAGGGGAGTGTTTATCATTCATAATTGTATTTTTTTTAATATGTGAAAACATTAGTATGTCGAATAAATATTATTTTCTTTCTTCCTTTCTTCATTCCTAGCTCGGGCTCTCAACCATCGAATTCGATTTTATGAGTTTGAATTCATATTTCGACCACAGATAATAGATATCACGTGGTTTCCAGGACTTGTGTCCGGTTAATGACAATAGGATCGACCTCTGCATCGGACTTAAACATCTTACTAAAGCATCACTACTTAGACATATACCTAGACAAATTATATTGTATAGAGCTCACCTAAAATATACGAGTATTTAGTTATATCCGGTTACCCCGCGTAGCGTACCCTAGTATTACGTAACTGTTACTTTACTACGGTTACGTCACCCGTAGTATACTCGTGTACTTTCTGATTAGCTAACGGGGAGCGTTATTCATTACTAGCCAACTATAAACATGCGATCGGTTCTCTACTAAGTCACAAGTCGTGTTAGAAAATGTATGAGGGTTATGTATATTTACTTAGGAGTAAGAAACCCGGTATGTGGCAAGTTTTCCTTGTTACATGAGCTCACGACTGTATCCCAATTGGATCAGTCAGAGATGTCAGACGTTGACCTTTTATTGCAAGATGGACTAAGTACACCTCACCGAGCTTTCTGTTAGACCCACGTGATAGGTGGTGAGCCGTATCGCCATCTATAATGGTCCAGACAACTGTGATAGTGAAAACTGACCGGTACCGGGGCCATCCGTTTGACTACAGAGACTATTTTCCTTGTTACATACATACAGAAACTCAAGCAGTCCGCAATGTGGTGGGAATCAATAGTAACCATAAAATCTTGCAGGCAGTTTTGATACGAAGTCCTAAGATGGATAATGATGACCAGTGTGGCGACTGGTGATCACGTGATAATTAGCTCTGCGATAAATCACTTGTGATAAATCACTTCAATTCAATTCAGTAATACTCTACTGTACACAACACAACATCTGAGACAGTTACAGATGGACGTATTAATTTAAAAGCATCTGAAAGCAGAAAAAATTGTTCGCCGAGCATATCACAATTTTTAATATTTCTTTCAATTGTAACTTTCTTTTCACGAATGCGGGCAGAGAAATGCCATTACTTCATGTTGTATTCAAGGATTCCATTCACTTCGAGCATGTATTTTTAACGAAATAGGACACAAAGACCTTTTAATTTTCCAACGCTCTACCCTGTACAATTGCTACCAATTGTCAGACAAATGACAAAATGCATTTAAGCTGTCGCTCTATCGCAACTTTCTGCGCCCTTTGATGAAGAAATTAAGTTAATTAACTAAAGACGGTCTTGTAAAATACTAAAGTCATTTATCTTGAGAAACGAAAGACACATCTTGTTAGAGACAATGGCTGAGATTTGCCTCGGTTATGACTTGGTAATAGTGCTAATTAATATGGTATCCATTATGCACGCGAAGTTCTACTGCATCATAAACGGCCTATGTACGTTGCAGTGTTGAGTAAAAGTTGCCTCAAAACAATATAACGGGTTCCATAAAGGCCACATTTTAGTCTAAAAGCAATTTTGCTATTTTAGTTTGACGTAACGCAATTCCTCTTATGCGCGCGATTTTGCGACTTTTCATAGAAATCTGACAAAATAAGTCATTCGCATTATGAATCATGATTACAATTTGTAATACGGATCATAATAGATAAATATAGTGATTCACCAAAAGAATCTAAGACAAATTATGTTATACTGCGATCTGTTGGAAGCCGTCTGTTCTAGAAGGAAGAGTCCATTTCATTTATAAAAGTTTCCAAGCAAACTGAAGGGCTCCTATTTGGCTTAGTAACCTGATACTGTTATTCATGCATTATGCTTAAGAATCCTGCAAGTCCAAGCAGAAAATTGTCCAAGAAATCTGGTGTTTCCAAGTCACCCAAGTAAGGCGAATAACAATTTATTCCGAAGATTTGGAGTGGATGGCACGCTGGAAAATATTTTAATAAATCCATGACCTACTTTCGCAGTCTCGTTCGGAATAAATGACCCGTATGAAATAAAACACAAAGGGGCAAACGCGGACGAAGAAATGTCAGAGGGCACGGATAAAGCAACTGTATTCGAAAATGATACGGACAAATTTTCTCTTTGAACACCCTATGTTTATAACCAATTCACAATATAGCTATAACGGCCTAAAAGTAGAAATACGACTAAACAGATTAACATAGAACATATTTTGCATTTTAAATTAGAATCAAAGTCTCTTTATGTCTCCAATTACGGTTCTTTTACATGCCAGTACTAAAGATGTATTCCATATCGTCAAAACGAGTATTGTGGCCACTTAAGTTTCACAAGCAATGAACCAACAGTGGATTTTAACATATAGAAAAAGTCTATTGATCTTCCCAGTTCGCTCAATAAAAATTAGTAGTAAAATAACTTCAAAGGCTGTAGATCCATGGCTTCTAGCTTCGGCCTTATAATAACAATCTCTATTTACACTGAAACAATCAGCTGTACAACAGCTGCCAAGTTTACAAACATTAAATAACTATTTACTCTGTGAAATTGTTATTATATTGTTTTACAGCACATTATTACATAGACATGACTCTGGAAATAGATGGGAAGATTAAATGGCGATCTAGTATTGATTCTGACCGCTCTTCTGTCATCAAGGCCATATCGTTTTACATATCCATTTTCCGATTTTTCCTTCAGTGACGCAAAAGGACTGATATTGACGTCAAGAAATACTGCTTTGTGCATCTTTTTTATTATAGAAATTTATTTTGCATTGTTTTAAATTAAAAAATACATTATATTACCATATCGACTTGATCTTGCTATGCAGCTTAAAGCCATTTAAAAATATAATAAAATTGTTAAGCATTAAACCAAACCTAGACATGATCTGTTTAAGGGTTGCGATGCAAGGTCAAATCCCCAGAAAATTCAATACAGGGCCGTAATATCCCAAAGCAATCGATTTTGCTCAGCCCAGTAATATCCCCAATGTAAGTATGCATTTCCTTTATAGTTGAGGCAACGCACGCGAAGCTGCTAAAATAGAGGCAGGCAGGTCAAGGAGAGTAATGTGTACCTACCCTACCTTTTATGGGGTCGAAAAGACCGAGTTTGCGTAACTATGGGTTGCTATTGAGTTTTCTATTTGCACAGGGCTAAATATAGAACAGTTCGCAAGGGTCGCAGTGGGGACAAAGTTGTGCCATGTAAATGTCAAACGGATTTTGAAGTGTGGGTTCATCGAGGTACAAGAGCATTTAATCCCGATTTTAATTTGCTGGGGTTTACACCACTTGGAATATAATTAGACCGGCCACTGACTTTGAGTGGACCGGCAGACGTATCTTTTAATATTGGAAAAGAATTGGATTCAATTAATACAATAAAATTATGAAAATGACCCAATTTAACAAATCTGAGTATCAATATATTCAATTTTAAACATGAAAACGCCGATGGTGATGATCCTAATGATGATAAATGTGTCGTTATAAAAATAATTGAATCGTTTGACGCGATTGAAATTGCTTTAAGAGTATGAGCGACATAGAAAGTGGCAATAAAGATCTCATAAAGGGATACGCCACAATTGAATCTAAAAATGACAAAAGTACACGGGACGCCGCGACCTCGCCGAATTCCCGTTTGATCTAAATATAAGCGGACATCTTACGAAGGATCGTCCTTAACCGTACTCAGTTAGTCGTTGGCTTAAGTTGACAACCGAAATACAGTAACGTGTCGTCAAGGTACACCTCTACAAGGGTATCAGGTTTTACTCTGTATTTAGAGTTAATTAATTAGGATGTTGGTGATCGTTCTCATTATTCTTTTCAAGCATAAGATACATATTTTTTCGCGGAAGCAAATGATATCACACCCAAATTTTTAACAATTTTCTTGTACTCAAGCGATCGAACGCAAGACTTTTGGATCCAAAGTTAAGCAAAATTCCATTCCAATATCATCATCCCTCTAACATTATCCCGTTTTTCACAGGGTCCTCTTACCTGAAGATTTGACAGGTCCGGTTTTTTACAGAAGCGACTGCCTGTCTGATTTTCCAACCCGCAACTCGGGAATGTGGGTTTCCTCACGATATTTTCCTTCACCGCTGAGCGCGTGATAAGTATTCATGATCCAAACATGAATTCGAAAACAAATTTGACAATCATTGGTTTAGGCCTGTACTGGATTCGAACCTGCAACCTCAAAGTGAGAGGCAAGCGTTCTACCATCTGGGCTAGCAAACTTCCATTCCAATAGAAAAACCCAAATGCCTATTTTAAGACTAAATTCCTTAGTAACTAAAACACAAATTGTTCCGAGACTACCTTCTTACTATATCTACCTAAATTGGACCGAGCGTTGTGAGGTAGGTCGACGTTACGTAACCATTAGCTTTTATGCTCCCGTTTACGAACAATACGTCGTTTATTATATGTTTTACTGAAAAATCATCCCTTCCAATCATATTCAGAATCATTTTATTGGCAACATTCTTAAAAAGTAAGGTGAAATGCCTTCAAAAATGTCACAACATCCAAAAACGTCTGTATGATCAAGCTTGACAGAATCTATCAATCCTTTTGGCTTTTGATTAAGAAAATACAAAGATCTATTTTCTCATGTCATATACATTGCGTCGGCTATTCGTCTCGGCGCCTCTCTTTCATGCCGGCTGGCGTCCTTTTCTGGCAACCTATATTGTTCGCGTGCCAAGTCTGTATATCGAACCGTATGAGCTAGCCAGTTTTATAGATTTTCATATCGCGACCTAAACGGCTTACCGAGATCGCTGGTGATTAAGAGAGGTGATCGCGATATTGTGGTACCAGGAGCGCAGAGGTTCCTGGCACGTGCGAGTCGTAGCTAGTGGAAGGGTGTCGGAAGTGCAAGATGTAAGTACTACGTAGGGTAACCTTGATGGTGCAGCTGGGCCGGCCGCGTGTGCCCGGGCCGACGTTCGATTTTCACTTGGAGCATCAGCGCGCCCGTGTCTCGCCCGGGTGGGCGTGGTCTCCAGGCCGGTCAATAGCACGGCATCGCGCCTCTCGCTCGCACACACGGCCGCCGCATATCTCCATCCCTGTCCCCCCGGGGATGATTGAAACGTCTGATGCCGCAGGCGCCCCGCGCGCCCCCGCCTCAAGGACGTTCAGTGAATCCGTCCCTCTCTGCTGTGAGAGCACGTGTCTCCGTTACTATTTCATAATATAATGTGTGCCCCCTTGGTACCGCGCGAAAATTCACAACCAATTATGAGTCAAGTGCCTGATAAATTAGGTGACAAATTTTATGCCTGAAAGGAATTCCGTAATCGCTTTTAGCGATGGGGGACTCCACTTTCGAGGACAATTACATGCGCTTGTGAAGTGATATGGAGATAAGTAGCTGTGGGAACATCACCTCTTCGTGTTTTCCGTCCTGTGTCTCTCTTGTTCTGTTGGCTCCAGGTATGTTTTACACAATCCTTTCATTCCATGGTGCGATCTGATAGAAAGCCGGTCGCGTGAAAATCCGAGGAGTCCAGCTTACGAAACGCCAGATGTCACTTAACCTCAATCCTGATCCTGGAGTAAAAATTGGCGATATTACCATTACCAGAGCGCCTTTCTGTCGCCGCGAGTCTAGACGGGTAGACACATAATAATTATACATAAGCCAGATAGGGCGTTTCTGAAGATGTGACTCACTCGAATTTGTCTCTGCATCGATCGTATCTCGTTCTATTTGCTGAGAAGGTCAGAGAGTAATCGAATATGGCCTATTGTTTGCGGTAAAAGCTATTGTACAAACGAACACCCGATACCCGTTTTTCTTTGAAATATCTCTAACCTTCGCCTTTAGACCAAACGTTGCAATGTCTGAGTATTTATAGAGAAAGCGTTGTTGTATAATGAGTAAAAAAAACGCATTTGGAAGTGACATACTTTAGTTTGTTAAATTTTTATAACAGTATACAAGTTGATATATTCGAACCTAAAATTTGTATTGCTGTGGTCCAACCGCGTACGTAATCCTTTACCTACAACGTACATTTTCTCCACTACATACTAATTATATTACATATTTAATACAATCAAATTATGTGATTATATTCACTAACACAGTTGGCTGGACCCTCGACCATTATAGACGGCTATACGGCTCTCAGAAAGCTCGGTGTAGTATGGGTACTTAGTTCATCATTGCGATGGATGTACTTCTGACTACCCCAAATGGGATATAGTCGTGAGTTTATGTTAAGTGTCGAAATGTGCCCTGGGATTTTCAACTACATTTATACTTATATATACATTAGCCTTCGTAATAGTGTTTTCTTGACCCAATGCCTTGAGATATGACATCATCTCGGCCGTACCTATGTAAGAGGCTTGATTCTGATTCACACGATGTTTTTTATATACACATGGTCACGGGCATTCATTACGAAACATTCATTACGTAGTCATTCATGAATGCGTACAGATTATGTATACCTATAAAGTGCTTTTAAAGTTTTCCAATCTACGTAATAGCAAAACTTAACAATGGACAGGTTGTAAAATAATTTTTACGCCAACGAAATTGTAACGTATAAAATTTAACACATCCTGCGTATTATATCATTTTATGAAAAAAAAAATACCACAGATACAATAATAAACATAAACATTACAATATGAAGACATCAAAATTCTGTGAGCCTTGAAGCTGGGTGTAAGTTGTTTCGTGTTATCTCGGAAATGTCATAGTAATCGACTGTCCCCATACCTTATTATTCCAAATCGTCCCAAACCATAGAATAAACCCACCTCTTTTTACACTACAAAAAAAAGCAAGATACAATCAAATTGTGTATAAATTTACGCAATGCCACATTAAGATAACGCCTACGTTGCCATTTTGTAACATGAGGTTTTTCAACTTGATGTAGGTGTGACGTAAGATCGTTCATCTGTGGGGAATGGCTGAGTTTTACGGCTACAAAACGCTTCGTGTTTAATATATAAACGTAATTCTAGGTATTAAGATAAGTTTAAATAACAAGTTTTTATGATATGAGAAACAGGATGAGCTAAGAAGCTTATCTTTATTATTAAAAACATACCTCTTAAATTGTACAATTTTCATGAGTTCTTTTGTAGGATCTAGTCTCATCGTATTTTATTAGGTGTATTTTTAAATATAAAATCTTATTTAATTTAAACTCCTTTTTTATTCGAGTCGTTTCTTGGAAATGTTGTAGAGTAGAAATCGATTGATGAATCATTTCTTTTTTACTGGATCCGACCGAGGAGTCACGTCATGACTTAGATGATTCAGAAGTTGTTGCCCCCACCAATTTTTATCGGACGCTAACTTCACCCCCTTTGGGTAAGCTGTCAAGGAGTAAGAAGGAGAGCGCGCGTACTGTGTCTCGCTCGCACTTACGCGTTAGGCGGTAAGAATACCATTTTTGTATGGAGTGACCGGGGTGTGGTCATGTTGTGCGACTTTCAACAACTTAACAAAATATTTTACCTACAAAACTAGAATAAACCAGTAACATGTGTGCAGGAAAACGACGTATTTTTCAACAAAACTAACTACTTTGAATTAACATATTCGTGTAAATGGAATTTATTTTTGTAACAGGACTCGTGTGAAGTCACCACATGACATGTGACTGTAATGTAATTATCATATTATGAATCATTTCCTCCTTTAAAGCGACTGTTTTTACCCTGATTACCGTTGCCATGCCATTCACAGCATAATGTTCTTTTAGATGTGAAGCGAATCGCCGAACAACCTTATAAAATTATGTATTTTTAACGTTAACCACTCGATTATCAAGTTTGTTATAAGAACTCCATGGTGCAAAATTTGGCTGAAAATTTGAAATTTAACTTTAGGAGTTCTTACAACTCTATTACTTTTTAGCATAATAAAAACCCTCTAGAACAACGAATGAATGGAGTAGTCAAATATGACAACTTCCTACGTGATCAAACTCGTCCAACTGTTAAAGATGTGAGGAACAAACAACATAAAGCTATAGATAATATTTATTATATGACTTGCGTCTACGGAAATAAATGCATGCTGTATTTGCAGAGTTACTGTGTCTCATGTTATTATCTTGAAAGTCACAGTACATAACATACATACAAGGAAACTACCATATTTGCTTCGTTCTCAAATATCTTTACCATTTAAATACTACAGATTTTCATTTTTGTTGTATTTTAACTCGTATATAGCAAAGTAAGTAAACTTTGTTAAATGTTGGAATATTTAGGCTGTATTATCGCTATTGGATTGTCGTCAAAATTCACTAAGACTTTTTGCTTAAAATGTCCTTATTCTATTAGTTGGACTCTACGAGATTCAGATACGTTTATTTGCTAATTATCATTGTTATTAATATTATATTCATTATACAAAATTTCTTTCTCATCATCATTATCAACATCTAGATAGACACATGCATACAATACAAATCAACAACAATACAAACCACATGCAAAATATTTAACACACGCTATGTATGTATGTGTGCTATGTATGTGAACATCTATTTGTTCATAATCATAATTCGAATCCTCTTCGAAATTTACGATAGTAATGTAAACAGAAACTTCTATAGCAGAAAGTCCAATACAAATAAAACTAAGTATAGCTAACCAATGCGTCAGTGCGCCGACGACGTACACAAATATTTGTGTTCAGGTCCCGAAGGCGCTAACCCTAATTGATTATTTGAACTAGCTCTGTCCCTCATGTGCCTTTGTCATACCTATTTGCTATACTGAAGAGGTATAACTTTACGTCAAGTTGCAACTTTTGCTGCCCAAAAATAAAAAGGAGTACATATTTTAAAAATTACATATTGGTCTTCTTCAGTATCGAAGTACATCTGCAACTCTCATGAGTGCTATATTATTCCTTCTACAAATATTATATTTCGCTTAATATGTTTCTGTCTAACCTATTCTGTCTATTCTGTTTACCATCAATGGTTTTTATCATCAATTGTTACTTTCCGTACTTTGCAGCATTTTTTCTGCTGCATAAACTTTTTATGTTCACCCTTATGTACCTTATACAGTAAGGCCGGATATGTTGGGATAAGATCTAAGAGTTTTTGACTTTGAAGGTCAAGTCGAGAGGTCATTATGTTGATGAAAGCCTCTGATAAAGATTAGCGCTAAGCTCTATCCTTAGCCGCATGATGGTTTTGCTTGATTGCATTAATACAAGATTTCTGATTTTGTCGCAATTGAATATTAACATTTCAGATATTTCTTTATTTGTCTTTCGGCTTTGAAGTTAATAATCGACGTCCTGATCCTGATCTCTGGTATCTGTTATTTGACTCTTTCATTGAGGCTTCGTATGTCCAAATCAGCAGAACAGAAGATTTTAAGTAATACATTAATATAGTTTCAAAATTATGTACAGGTATCACGAGTTATACTGTAAGCTTATTGATAATCACTATGTCAACTCTATCTATTATCTTCATAATTCCTTTAATAATATACATTTCAACAACAATCACACACAATCCTTTAGAAACATGATTAGTTGGCGTTCATGCGATTTCCTCATTACTACAACTTAACGAAAGCCTTTAACACTCGCTTTATTCACGTGCCCTTTGCCTAGTTCAGTTCGATTTATGGCATCATTAATAGTCGGCAGTACAATACAAAGCGCGTAAATTAATCCGCACACGAACTATACACAAGCTAATACCGCCCCAAATAGAATTGAGCTCACATAAGCCCCTTTACAGCAGCGGTTTTCAATCTGACGCTTTGGTTGAGCCAACGGAAAACTTACAAGCTCGAGCCTAGCTAAGCGGAGTTTTGGAGATTTCTTGGCAATATCAGACTACATATATATATTTTGGTTTTCCTTTTTGGATTGTATCAATCCTGGGTAAAGGCTCATTTAGCTTCGTCTTCTCCGGGTCATGATGGATCTCTTTTATTCCGTTTCAATCTTAGGTTGTATCTCCATCGCTTCCAGGGTTGGTGTCGACCTCTGCGACCAATAGATGCTCAGCTATATTACTCTCTAAAAAAAACGGAGAAAATTGTACATATAACTCATAAAGACCAGTTTTAAGAGAAAAATGATTTAAAGTCTCCAGCTGCTTACTTTTTTGTGAAAACTGTAACAAATACTTTGTGTAACAAAATAGCTTTCATACATCTTCAGTTTTATCGAGTTTAATCTGTTTTCTTTATTTTAACCGTTTGTACGATTCGCAAAAATACTAATTGAATCACCAAACGTCTCCTCGAAGTTGGTAATTTACTAGAACTTCCCTCACACGTCAACTCGCCAGGAACTTGGCAGTCTAAACTAAGCTATAAGTTGGTCCCGACTTAACGATTTCGCCCGCCAATGCTGGGAACTGCATCCGGTGGCGCTAGGGTTGCCACATGTCGTCGCTGGATAAGTTTTAATATTTGTTAGTGTAACATTTTCGTTTATTGTATCTGTTGTGATTGCAATGAAACACGCGACGTTCGGACAACAACTGATTTATTTTATAAGACAAGTCTTTTACAAATACCCACCACTACATTTCCCCCTTTTAAAACTTACATAATAACTTGTTATAATCCTAATCCACCACCCCTTAAAATTAGTTACTATATATAATTAATTTTTAATCTATTTCCAAATTGAGCTTCTTTGCGAAACTACGGGTAATAGGTCTTCTGTATCGCGGGGGCGGCATTGTGGATCCCAATTGATTTGAATTTTCTTCTTTAATTGAGTCTGGTTTCAAGTATAACTGTTTATTTAATGGAGGAGCCTCCGGTACGCATTCATCTTTGTTGGGATTCACACTGTCGCCTACACTCTGCGCTTCATTTTTTATGTTGCTACATTCCGCATTCTCACATTTGATTAAGTGACGCCGATTGCGTCTGTATCTTGCTCCCAATTTGTTTTGAACAATGTAAGCACGCGGAGTTGCAGCTCGGTGAAGTACAGTGCTGGGAATTCTTGTTTTTCCATTTATACATATAACACGGTCACCCTCCTTCAGCTCAGACAAGGGTCTTACTCGCTTGTCGTAATTTAATTTTGATTTTAATTGGTTCTTTTTTATTGTATTGTACTCTGACTGATCTATTAGTTTTGGTTGTAAGCAGTCTGAGCTGACTGGGAGTTTACATCGTAATCTCCGACTCATTAACATTTGTGCGGGTGAGCTCAAACCATCGCGGGGCGTGTTTCTGTAGTTCAGCAATGATAACTGAAAATCAGTACCACTTTTAACCGCTTTGGTCAATAAAGACTTTACAGTTTGCACCGCCCGCTCGCTTTTTCCGTTAGCTTGTGCGTAATTAGGAGATGACGTCACATGGTCAAATCCCCACTCATTAGCAAATTGTTTAAACTCTCGGCTGGAGTACTGTGTACCATTGTCGCTGATTAGCGTCTCCGGTATCCCGTGGCGTGCAAATGTTTCTTTCATACACTTTATTACACTGATTGATGATATATTATTTAGTTCAAAAACTTCCACAAAATTCGAAAAATAATCCACGATGAGTAAAAAGTATTTTTTCCTGTATTCGAACAGATCTGAACCCAACTTCGCCCATGGTAAATTTGGTACATCTATGTTCATCAATGGTTCTTTCGCGGGCATGTTTGAGCACTCCCGACAAATGCTACACCGTTTGACATACTGTTCAATATCTCTTGATATATTCGGCCAAAATATCACCTGCCTCGCGCGCCGCTTACACCGATCTATGCCCTGATGTCCCTCGTGCACTATATATAACATTTGTTCCCTCAACGCGGCTGGTATCAACACCGTATTTTCTTTAAATATTACGTCATCAATAACATATAAATCATCTTTCATAGCCCAATACTCCCTTATGTTCTCATTAACATTATATTTATGATTCGGCCAACCTTCTTTAATATATTGTATTAACTTTTGAAATTGTTCATCTGATTTGGTTTCCTTTTTTATCAAAGTTAACTTTTTGTTTGATATAGGCAAATTGTTAACTACCAATTTGATTTGATCTACAACATTGTTGTGAATTTCTTCACTATATAAATCAGGTAGCGGTGCGCGTGACAATGTGTCAGCAATATACATGAACTTTCCCGGCTTGTAACATACCACTAAATCGTACCCCTGTATTCTTAACATCATGCGTTGTAAGCGTGCTGGAACGGACATCAAAGGTTTCCTAAATATACTTTCCAGAGGTTTATGATCCGACTCCACGACTATTCTTTGTTTCCCATACACGTATTGATGGAACCTTTCACACGCGAATACTATGGCGAGAAGCTCCTTTTCAATCTGTGCGTAGCGGCGTTGCGCGGGCGTGAGCGTGCGCGACGCGTACTCAACGGGTCGGCCGTCCTGCATGAGCACGGCGCCCAGCGCATCGCTGCTCGCGTCCACCGACAGCACGGTCGGCCGCGACACGTCGTACAGCGCCAGCACCGGGGCAGAGCTTACACATACCTTTAATTTGTCGAATGCTGCCTGTTCACTATACTCCCACCGCCAGCTATTCTCCTTTTTTAATAAATTTGTGAGTGGAATAGCATGCTGGGAATAGTTCGGAATAAACTTAGCCAAGTAGTTCACAGCCCCTAAAAAACGCTCTAAACTTTTCCTATCCGTTGGCGGTGGCATGTCCAATATAGCTGTCACTTTGTTACTATCCGGTCTCATTCCATTGGCATCAAAGATGTGGCCTAAATAAGTGACTTCCTGCACCCCTATTTTACACTTATTTTTGTTAAACTTTAGATTTATCTCTCTCGCTCGTTTTAATAAAGCATTCAATCTCCTATCGTGTTCTTGTCTCGTTTGGCCCCACACAATAATATCATCTACGAAGCTATCCGTACCGTCCAGGTCTTCCAGAAGTTGCCTCATTTTCCCGTGAAATACTTCGGAAGCACAACTAATCCCAAACGGTAAGCGTAAAAACTGATAACGACCGAAGGGTGTCGCAAAAGTACAGAGGTCGGCGCTGTCCTCGTCCAGCTGCACCGCCCAGAAGCCCGAGTTGGCGTCGAGCACGCTGAAGTAGCGCGCGCCCGCCAGCCGCGCCGCCAGCTCCGCCACCGTGGGCAGCTGGAAGTGCGCGCGCCGCACTGCACGGTTCAGCTCGCGCGGGTCTAAGCACACGCGGATGCCGTTATTCTTTTTAGCTACTAGCACTAGTGGATGCACCCATCGGGTAGGATGGCTTACTTTTCTGATGACGCCTAAGTCTTCCATTCTCTTGAGCTCTTCAACTAAGCGGTCACGTAAACCTAATGGTATCTTTCGTGAAGCACAAACTACTGGTTGTATTGACTCATCGACTACTATATGGTATTTACCCGGTAAACATCCTATCCCCGTAAATAAATCGCTGTTTTTGTTACAAATAATAGAATGAACTCGTTTTACTAAATTTAGTTCTTCACAAGTTTTCCGTCCCAGCACACTTTGACATTCCATATCCGCTATTGCAAATTGTAATTTATAAGTAACATTCTTATGTGACCATAACAAATCACAGATTCCTTTTATCGGTATTTGATTCCCACTGTATGATTCTAACTTAATTTTATTTTTCCTTATCATACTGCTATCAAATCCGAAGTAACAAAATTGTTTGAATGATATTACATTTATATCTGCACCAGTGTCCAACTTAAATTTTTCTGATCCATTTTCACACGAAAGAGTTTCATACCATTCTTCCGAACAGACTTTTTCACTTTTAATCACTGAAATATAAAACGATTCGCACTCATCCAACCCGACAAATTCCCCACTATCACTGTCGTCACGCTCAATTTCGTACACCCTTCTCACGTGATTATTATGAAAAGCATTCGACTTACATACCCGTGCGAAGTGTCCACGATTACCGCATACGTAACAGGTGACATGCTGCGCCGGGCATCGGCCCGTGACACAGCGCACGCCGCCGCAGCCGCGGCAGGCGCTAGCCGCCGCCCCGCGCGGCCCGCGCGCCGGCCCTGCGCCCGCGCTGCCGCCGCCGCCGGCCAGCTGGCGCCCTCGTTGCGTCGTCCGCGCCCCGCGCTGCTGCACCCTGTCTACGTGCACTACACTATCTCCGCCTCCCGCGCCCCTCGCGGTCATATGGCGACTAGTCTCCTGTGACACTTCTTCGGCTTGACACATTTTGACGGCCTTATCGAGATTAAGGTCATCACACCGCAGCAGGCGGTCCCGGACCGTTCCGCTGCGCACCCCACACACGATGCGGTCCTTAATCAGCTCCTCCTCGAGCGACCCGAACTCGCACCTTTTACTGAGAAGACGTAATGACGTCACATATTGTTGAATTGATTCCCCTTCTCCTTGGTTACGCATAAAAAAATTATATCGCAGCAACGTTATGTTCTCTTTTGTTCCGAAATAAATGTCGAACTTTCTTATTATTTCGTCCACGTCATCGCGCTCATCGTCGTTTTTAAATTGGAAAGTTTGATACACGTCGTAACCTTCGGATCCGATCAGGTTCACAAGTAAACTAGCCTGCACGCTAGCAGACTCTTTCTTCACCCCCGACGCCTTCATAAATATCATGAATTGTTGTTTCCACCGTTTCCACGCATCAGCTCTGCTGACAGGACCTCCCTCCATGTTTAATTCAGACGGTGGCCGCGCGTGCTCCATTGTTAATTGTTGAAACGACTTTTTCTTAATAATACACGAATGTCCCACACTACACTAAACCCGCACTCCAACTATCAACGATATACTTGCTTGAAATACACAAATACTGCACAAATAACACTGTTATTTCAATTTACCGCTGCCACCATGTTGTGATTGCAATGAAACACGCGACGTTCGGACAACAACTGATTTATTTTATAAGACAAGTCTTTTACAAATACCCACCACTACAGTATCTTTTCTATAGGCTGAAGCTTTGATCTTTTTATAGTTGTCGAGAGCTTTCTGTTTATTTTTATGTTTAATCTGATTTCTTCACAAAAAGGAATTTCGGGATCTATCTCGGCGCACTAATCTCAAGAGTGGGTGTAGTCTGTTTACTGATAAATTGCTTCTTTGCCTACATTATCGGAAATCGCCAACCACAAAAAATCCTAATAAAAGAATATTATTATTGGCAAAGTTCTCCCCAGATTTTCCGCCCCTATCTTATGCAGTCACTTCGCAAGTCCGCACGGGTCGCGCCTTCGGTCTCGACTGCCTCTTATTCCACGTAACCACCGCACCGGGAACAACATCCTGCACTGGATGCGCACAATTATACACTTGTAATTGCATTTCTGTGTGTTCCGCTCGCTCCGATCGAGATTAACTCAAGTGACGCGTGGAAACGATTGGGCTGTTTGGACGGCTCGTTTGACTTGCCAATACTGAGAATGGCAGAATGAACCTTTGTTTTATATCTGTTATACTGACTTTGGCTGGTATACTTCCTGGTAAGACTTCGAAGAAGATCATTACGAGAAGAGATCTGAATTGGCTGGCTACAAACAGGGGGGTTAAAATGGCCAAATCGACGCAATTCACCTAACAAAGCAATATTGCAATTTGACATTTGCGCATATAAAAGTAAGTGCGTAATGCAAACAAGTGTCAAATAGCAATATTGCTTTCTTAGATGAATTGCTTCGATGTGGCCTTTTCTCAAAAACAGTGATACACTTGACCACTTCGCTTCGAAAATGTTTACTCTATAGTCTTCTTGGAGTCAAATATCCGTCAAATTCTTGAGATTAGCCCGAACACACAGAAGACATGTTTCATTTTGTACTATGTATTGATATGGTGATGTCGCTTTATAAGGCCGTCCATTGTACTCTTCTATTTCTCTTCTGCTTCGTAATTTGTATTTCCTGTGTGTGCAATAAAGAATATGTTATGTTGATAAAAACCAAGCGTGTCTATATGTTGTCTTCTGGTAAATTGTGGTTAGACCTGTCTCAACGGATTGACGCGACCACAGACATAATTCACGCGAATTATCAGTGGTTTGTCTGATTTAGCTGGACTAGGTGTAAAACGATTACCTATACTGTTGTATGACAGTAGCTCTTATGGAGAAGTGCGTTTAAATTGTATAACTTGTGACCTCTGCCAAAATAGACGTTATCGACCATAATTTCTGATGATAATGATTATTATAAGTCATGTTAAGAGCCATAATAGCCCAGTTGATAGAACCCTTGCCTCACACTTTGAGGTCGCAGGTTCGAATCCAGCATGATTGTCGATTTTTGTCGAATTCATATTTGGGTCATAAATGATTATCACTTGCTCAGCGGTTAAGGAAAACATCGTGAGGAAACCCATACCCGAGAAATGAGCTTCGGAGGTATGTGACCCAACCTTTATTGGGCTAGTTTTCCATTCGCGGGTTGGAAGATCAGACCGGCAGTCGATTCTAGAAAAAAAAACCGGGTTTGTCATATCTTTAGGTTAGGTAAACGAACCCTGTGAAAAAAGGGATACTAATGTTAGGCGATTATAAGTCACAACTCATCTCAATGATGACTTGGCTAAGGGATCTTAAGCTGGATATATGATCCACGCAGGTTATTTTATTTTTGTCTGCCATACGCAATAATAATAACTCAATGATAACCCGCACTAAAAGAAGAAGTATCAAAACCTTTAGTTGAAGTTTAATTTGAGTAATTTTCGTTGATTTCGCATTTGCTACGCTACTATTTAGCAATTTTTAAAGGGAACCAAACGTTTGTCAATATTATCTTCGTAACAGTTTTGATGACAATTGGCATACCACTGTATGAGATGTGTTTGTGTTTTGGTTGATTGATACCTTGTTTTAGCCAGATGTCAGTCAGTATACCTACTTTGATTTTTAGAGTCAGGTGATAAAAATACAATACTAAAAATACCGTCAGTGCCCTAACATAAGCAAACATGCTATACTGTGCCCTAACATAAGCAAAGTTGCCGTAACTGTGCCCTAACATAAGCAAAGTGGCCGTAACTGTGCCCTAACATAAGCGAAGTTGCAGTAACTGTGCCCTAACATAAGAAAAGTCGCTTTAACTGTGCCCTAACATAAGCAAACTTGCCGGAACTGTGCCTTAACTTTTTTTTAACGTGACTTATTGTTTTTTTGCCTCAGATGGTATTAATTACTTGGCGGCTCTCACCCGGTGTGACCTAACTTACTGTCTGTAGTGCTCTGATTATAGCTACTTGTTTTTCTTTTGACAGAAGATTATTAAGGGTTCAAATTGTGATAAATGTTTTCTTGCCACTGGTTTCCTGGAAGAAAGGCGGCCTTATTGCTGCTTAGCAATAAGGCCTGTAGATTACACTACAGTAGAAAGATACATCTTTCGTCCATGTGTGTAAAACTTGTTTTGTATATTGTGTACAATAAAGTATATTTGTATTGTATTGATCATTATAGGTGTTAGTGGTATGACTATAAAAGTTTTTACGTCAATAGTATTCGAAAAGTAATTAGGTACTTACTAAGGCTTTCTTTTTTTTGTTTTATAGTTATTATTAGGGTTTTGAACTAACTTCACCGAGCTTTCTAGTAGACCAACGTTGGCCGTGTCGCCATTTATAATGGCATGGGTAATTTGTTCATCTTGTGATACCCCAATTGGAAATATAGTCAAATGATATGTGTTGGGTTTGAAATGTACTATATGCTGGCTTTTATACTCGTCATACATAATAGTAGTAACCGTCGTACCGAAAATCCAATAATGCTCTCAGAATATGCCTGCTTCTTCATAATTAATTATGAAATTAGTCATTTGAAACGTCAGCCTGGATTGCTTCCACACTGATGAGATTAATTATTCCAAAGTACTGGGCTTTTATGAACCAAGTTACAACTCACTCCACCCAGTGTTACTTAAAACTTGGTCGTTCTTAATTTTGTCGGAAACTCTTTGGAACTTTGATCAGGATCGAGATAAAACCTCCTTGGAGTTGCTTATTGAACACAACGGAGTAGCGATCGCAAAAAAAATGTATACAAAGTTAAATTGAGTTGGGAGATTATGAAACCTGCGAGCCTGTTGTTAAGATGTTTGGTTAGAATTTTTAACATTACAGTTGTAACAATGTTTGAAAGTCAACTTGTGATTCTCCTGGAAAGGAGATTGAAGCTTAAAATTCTCAGATCGTCGGATTCAAGCACCACCTTTGCTAACTGTTACCGTTTTCCTATTTCTGATAATTCTTCCATATTAATTTACTCATGGCAAGACTTATTACTATTCTAAATAAAGGAAATTATACTCACTGGCCACGCATTCATGCCTGTTCAACCGTGCGATTACGAGAGATGCTCACATAGCAGTATAACAGGCGATTACCTTAATTAAGCATACTTCCCTAGCATTCCACCCATTGGCGATAAAGTTCACATTAGAACGAACATAGGCATTTCATATAGAACACTGTACGGAAATAGATTGTAGGAGCTCTTAGTTTTCCTGTTGTTGTTCCTGTTGTTGGTACCTACGACTGGTAGTAAAGAACATATACATCATAGTCTTTAAAGGGTTGGACAGAGCCTGAAGTAGTCTTAATAATAGTGTAAATCATATATATACTCGTAAAATTTATGATCAGCCCATATTATGGTCGTATCATATAGGAATGAACAAAATCCTTCTGTCAGTTTATACAATATGACCGGGAAGAATAGCAGCGTTCAGTCTTTTATTATCTCCTAACATAGAACATTGTTATTTATTTATTTATTAAATCTTAATACTAAAAATACAATTTGTCAATGCCCTGCAAAACTGTTAAAACAGTTTGCAGGAAAAAGTCTCTACTAATAATATGAACTTATATCTAATAGTCAATTATAAGTAGGAGCACAGTGAATTTAACAATTAATAGTATAAATTAGCTAGGACACGAGTCTAAAAGGTGTTGTTTAAATAATTTTTTAAGTAATATTTACTTTTATTTGGTTCTAGACGGATGTTCTCAGGCAAACTATTATATAACAGTAAGTAGGGAAGTCTCTTTTTTAGAGTTCTATCGCCATAATAATTATTGACTCTAGGTACTTCGAATTTGTCCGCGCACACCGATTTCGTGCCATAACTATGGCTTGCTAAAGGTAGTTAGTTGGTCATGCTCTTGATTGCCATGGTGGTTAATAGCCAAAAGGTATTTATGTTTTAAATGTACGGGAAGAATTAGTTTAACGTTAATATATTGTAGAAGCTCTTAGTTTTCCTGTTTCCCTGGTACTCATATATTGCTTCCTTGTTCCAGGTCGCCACCTGCAGCATAATAGGGAGCCATACGCCGCGGCGGAAAGACGGGTGCGACACGCACTCGTGGTATGTATCCCTAGTACTTTATTTTATTCTCTAATCTAATCTAGCCCACAAGATGCACTGCTGGGCAAAGGCCTCCCCTTCCTCTTTCCATTTTTCGCGGTCCTGTGCGTACTCCGACCAGTCTGCCGCCTTTATTTGATTATGACAGAGAAAATTCTTGTGTATTTCAAAACCTAACGCTCCCTATATCCATAAAACTTACAGAAACTAGTACTAAATTACTCAATATTACGCTAAATCGATAAGAAAAACGTGCTATAATTTCACACAAATGCACGTTGTACAGTCATGAGCAATATAATGTACCCACTTTAGAACTCTGTCGCACTAACATATTTGACATTTAGTGAGACTTACAGTTCAATTTGTCAAAAAGTTAATGTGACATGGTACCAAAACGTATGTATACACATTAATGCTCGTGACCGTACAATACTGTAAATAGTTCCTTAATTATATAGTGACCCCTGTGTTTAATGGTAATATTGTCAGTCGATCACGTACATTCTATCTACAGGGTCACAACGGCATTAGCTACCGCGTGCGGCGTGAATCGTTTATCTACATTCACTGCGTCTGTTTATCGAATCCCGCGATATTTGTCACGTCTACGTAGATAGCGTAAGCCATGTATCTGGATAATATAACCGAACCGATAGTTGGACAGCGTTGACAGGTTGAAAATCATTTGCAAATTGAAGAGACGTCGACGTCCACACGATTTCACTCAAAGTCCAATAAACTGGAAACTGAGGTTTATAGTTGGACGGCTCCAGTGACATCAGCAAATGTGAGGTTTCACGTAAATGTTTGCATATTTGCGTCAGACATGCCAATTTAAACTGTTTAGATTGGCTAATAGAGTTGTCATGCATTATTTTACGAAATTGATACATAAGTCATTGTTATAAAAAGGGAATTAATCCTCATAACCGGCTTGGCTTAACGTGCATTTCGAAGCACGGATCATCTTACTTTCGGACAATCAAGTGGTCAGCCTGTAATATCCTAACCAAACTAGGGATCACAAAGTATTTTTTGTGGTACGTCCCTACCGGGATTCGAACCCGGAGCCTCCGGATCGTGAGCCCAACGCTCAACCACTGGACTCTGGAGGTCGTTACCGCTTTCTGACAACAAAATACGCGACGCAAACTTACCACCTCGTCAAATACCAGTCTCATGTCATCACTGTTATATTTTTCCCACTCAAATACCGCAACTATTCAGTCACATTTTATTGACAAACACCGAAATAACTTCGGAAACTTACTGGAGGTGTCTATGCGTCTGAGTTCCGATGCCAATAATTTTCACAATCCCTACGGCATGTCTAACAGTTCTCACACTCCACGTAGGCGTGAGAGTATTACCGTCTTTTGACACATCATCTATGTAACCAGCTTTTTCAACGTCTGGCTTTTTTGCAACATCAAAATTCATATAGTCTAGTTCGACTGTCAGTTTACGAGTTTTAAAGTTGCTTGTGAGCGCGTAGAGTACGTATTTAGTATCGATCTTCTTTCGTTTAGGTATTCTAGCCGTGAGTTGAACGCTCGCTGTGCGACTCCCATTTTCTTGTTGCTACGTTTCAACGTCAAAGCTCGTAAAGTAAATTTTAGAAGTGTATAAGATACCCACGGTGGTATGGTGGTGTGTGTGTGATAGGTGTGTAGAGGAAAAATTGAAGGGAAGAGAGGAAGGGGTAGACCTAAAAGAACATTTATAAAACAAATAAAAGAGAAGGTGCAGGTCGTGTCGTATCAGGAGGTGAAGGATTTGGCGGGAAGAAGAGAGGAACGGCGATTACTCCACCGACAAGAGCGCAGCTCTTAAATAAAGAGGGAGATAAGATACCCGCATTAGCTTCTCTAAAATTCATCATTTGTTAAACATTTTATCCTGCAAATGTCGATAGTTAGGGTCCCGTAGCCTAATGGCAAAAAACCGAACCCTTATAGATTCGTCATGTCTGTCCGTCCGTCCGTATGTCACAGCCACTTTTCTCCGAAACTATAATAGCTGTACTGTTGAAACTTGATAAATATGTGTATTCTGTGAACCGCATTAAGATTTTTACGCAATGATAGAAAAAAAAACAATAAATTTTGGGGGTCCCCATACATAGAAATGAAACTCAAAAAAATTTTTTTTTCATCAAACCCATACGTGTGGGGTATCTATGGATAGGTCTTCCAAAATAGTATTGAGGTTTCTAATATAATTTTTTTCTAAACTGAATAGTTTGCGCGAGAGACACTTCCAAAGTGGTAAAATGTGTCCCCCCCCCCCTGTAACTTCTAAAATAAGAGGAGGATAAAACTAAAAAAATATATGATGTAGATTAGCATGCAAACTACCAACGAAAATTGCTTTGAACCAGATCAAGTAAGTAGTTTTTTTTAAACCGTAATTTACTTTTATATTATGTTACTTGCTGTTACAGAACCCTTCATGGGCGAGTCCGACTCGCATTTGGCCGCTTTTTTTATAGTACGGCTTCCATTACTCTGACATTGTTTGAAATATCGTAAACAATGTGTTTTCCTTACAAATCGTGGTTACTACTTCCTCTTTAGACTCATTTAGTCACTAGTTAGTCAGCGGCATTGTATTCTGTGACGTCATAGTAATTGTTGGGAGCTGCTTAACTGAGTTGTCGTCTATTATCTACGTCATATCCTTTATCGATACATCATCAGTATTTATGTCGCTGTTTATTACATATGTTCTTCAAGAATACAGCCTCTGTGGTCTAGTGGTTAGAGCGTTGGGCTCACGATCTTGAGGTCCGGGTTCGATTCCCGATGGGGACATTGTCGAAGTCACTTTTTGAGACTGTCCTTTGTTTGATAAGGACATTGCAGGCTTAAATCACCTTAGGGCGAAAGGCAAGAGGGAAACCGCTGCCCTATTTTTCCCTAAAAAGTAGCATGGAGAATGCTACGCCGACAAGAGCATGGCTCTTAAATTAGTGATGATGACCCCCTCCGGTTGATTGAGGGGAGATCTGAGCCCAGCAATGGGGTGTTATGTAAGAATATAAAGTCGCAAAAATTTAGGTTCTTAAGTTTTATGAAAAAATTACAAAGTAACAAATTTTGCAAAGACTAAATTTTCTATGTTAAACACACATACATAATACTTGTCTTGGTGAGAATGTATTAGTATATAAGCTTAAAATATTTTTTATCTACATTTGTGATAATCACAGGCCTGTATCTGTTTATTCTCTAAATATAAATAAATAAACACACCAGCGCGCATCTATAAATTGAACATAAACATCAACTGATTACACGTTTTTCAAATGCCCGTTATAAAAAAAACTTAATTTTTTCGCGTTTATTTAGGGCACAAGCCTTTGTATCCACGTTTCCCTCATCGGTTGTTATGTCGATATTTTACGCGCGTCCTACTACTCGACACGTTTTCAATACTATTCTCGATTCGCCCCTCACCTCGCGAATCGATTCAACTCGAGTCGAGGTCGCGCTTTTGTATTCCCAGATTCTCTTTTCCAATTTTTTCCTTTTTTCCAACTCGTGATTAATTGGAATTGCTAGCGGTCGTTTTATTTGGCGGTTAAGTTCTTCCATCCGTGCATACGTGGCATTACCTGACGTAACCCTAGTTTTCTTTACTATGTAATTCGGTTGTATTATTTCGTTATCACTAACACCCTTTACAGTATCAAAATAGCTGCTTTCTTTTTCCTGTCTTCTCTTATTACTTTTCTATAATTATTAGCAAATTTCTTTTCATTTTCACCTGCCTAATGTACTCAATAGGTAGATTTTACTGCCTTTTTTTCTGTTTTTTTTTTATAGCCAGATTGTACTGTATCTATCATCCATTTGTGTAAATTTGTTTTATATGTTGTGTGCAATAAAGTATATTTGATTTGATTTTTGGAATAAAGTTTTAAAGCTCCACAAAGAATGTTTTTGTCGTTATATAGAGAACAAAACCAAGTCTTCTGGAATATTTCTTCATCAATGTATATATCAAAGCTAAGGGCCCTATCTTACTAGATCACTGCACACTACACGCAACCAAGGTCGCACCACCAATAATATGTATGCAGTTATATAAACGCTACCACCTCTGCATGTGAATCAACAGCATTCATTCGTGCCCTAGTGAGATATGACCCTAAGACTAAGTGTCTGTTATACTACATACATAAATAGCCTATATCCTTCCCTCTGCTGGGCACAGGCCTCCCCTCAATCCATCACCACACCATTACACAATTTGCTGAGGTATAAATGTTTGATATCCTATTCAAAAATTTTCCAGCAGCAAGCTTTTGACAAGTAAGTAAAATGTTTATATTTTTCATAAAAATACAGAAAACATTGGTATAATAAAAACCCCACAAAACCAATTCCTCGGTTTGTCTGTGAGAGTGGAGTTCGCTTAAAATTATTATGTTTTAAAATACTTAGTTAGCTAAGAGATCTTTTGCATAAGATGTTTAAATAAAAATTTACTGAGATTATTTATATTGCACTCCTGACGTATGTCGACCGGCCATGTTGTACAGATACGGAACTCGTTTACGGAGTGTTCTGTCACCGAAGTGGTTGGCAACTCGTGGTACAACATACATGCCCGTCGATATCGCCCGCATATTTTTTTTAACGTGACTTATTGTAGATTTGCCGCAGATGGCATTAATTACTTGGCCGAACAATTGGGGAGCGCTGAAGGCTCTCAACCAGTACCACATTTAAGACAAAAGGCCTGAGGGTGCCCAGTTGCGCGCGAACCTTGGCTCAGAGCGTCGTCTGAGAGAGAAAATTAAAAGAATTAATCGACCCTAGTGGGTGGCGATAAGCGCTGATTGAGGGAAATCGCCGACCACGCCGGCGGGGTCGGTATCGGGGTACTGAAGTGTTTGGTGTCGCGAGCTGATTGGCTGCCTCTATGGCTAGAGTAATCGGGTCGTCGGGAGTCCACGTACACTGGCCATGCACAAACTACCATACTGTTTACGAGTATTAGTAGAGTGATGCAACATGCCCTAAACCTTCTAGATCTTTACAGATACGCTTGTCAGTAGCTCAAGCATATGCAGGGCACGTCCAAGGTTCGACTCGAGGTTGTGCAAATCGAATTACTGACGGAAGATTCCAATGCAGTAGTGTGAATCATAGAACGGGGATCTAAGGTTTATGGCCAATCTGGTGAGTGGGTCACAGCCTCACAGGCAAATATAGAAAAGATAGAGTTATTACGCGTAAGGAATATCCCCTAGAGGGACAGAAAATATATAATAATATTATGTAGGAATGGTAGGCTGAAAGAAACGTAACCCAAAGGTGTGTGAAAGAGAGAGCGAGGAGTGAGCGGGAGAGAAGAGAGGATTGCGGAATGACAGGGAAATGGCGGACGGTTGTTTGAATAAGGGAAAATGTACAAAATTATAAAACTGTTTTAAATAAAAATGAATCGTTTGCTTCATGCCCCATCCCACAGTTATATTCAATAGGACGTATAAAAATCTCATTCTTACCGTATACCGCCTATCGTGTAAGTGTGAGCGAGACACAGTTCGAATGCTCTCCCACTCCTTAACGGCTTACGGCCGTTTAAGACTTAAGTAAGACTTAGGCAAGCCTGATATTTAGCGTAACGTGTAGAGTTTGTGAACTTAGGGTTTGTATAGTTAGGGCGTGTAGAGTTAAGAGCTTGGCTCTACATGAGATCTGATAACTTTTTGACATTGTGATCGATTATGATCTCGTCTTGGCAACATTTTACACGAGAATGTCTTTGTCGGGAGTTTAACTTTCAAATACATAAATTAAGAGTCTATAGAATTCCATTTGCTTCGATCCTGACACACTTCTCTTGCTTCCTCCAAATTCCTCAATCGCTACTTTCAAATAGAATTCTGTAATTATTTTAAATTGAAAATAAATGGTTTTGAATATATTTTTTGAGTCAGGGCAATATGGTGTGTGGGTGGACCGCTGGGAGTCGCCATTGATGGCGCGATGTTTGTAACTACACGCACACATACCTCCTCCCGTTAGACGGCTCTAATTTGTGATTTTATTTTCATAAATAAATAAATAGTCTACTAACATTATGGTTAAGTACTATGTCACTAACATCTATGGACAATAGTCTGAAAATAAAGATTTTGAATTTGAATTTAAATATATCTATCTTATCTATCTATCTATTTTAATATAGGTATCTTTATTTTTTACTTCATGTTCCTAGTTCATTCACCTCATTTAATTATTGATCTAATAGCGTTCAAACCCTAGCCACATATAATTTTCGAATTTAATGTCAAAGGTTGGTTGGTTCAAAAACGAGTAATAAAGAAAATTGTTTGTTACTTTTCTAGCTCGTTTAAAGCTCGACTACTTATGACCATAATAATAGCATTGATTGACTCAAATCAATCAACATGATTAGTAAATAACAATTAAGTACTTCATTTCTAGAAACCTCCACCTAATAATTTGTTCGACGTCAAACGTCCAATTACTGAGCTACTATTAACTCACCTATTAGTAGATTTCGTACAGTCTGCAATGAAAGTGCTTCATTTATTTTAAACCTAGTTAAAAATATTTTTTGCTCCAAATTCGGCGGATAAATTAGGGCTTGAAAAAAAATTGCCTGAAAACACATAATCATTTTAAAGAGAAAAAATAATAATAATTTAAATAAATAATTATTAATTAATAATTTTATTACTTGGCTTTGGTTGCTTTGCCCACCTTGTTTTATTACGGGCGTAACAATATATGTGTGTGTATACCTATGTGTATGTATGAATGAATTATTAATTTGTAAGTTACTCTAAGCACGGGTGCTTTTTGCTATAAAAACAAAATCATTCACATAACCATCATCTCTGCCTCCCCTACATAGCTTATAAGATCAACAATCATCAATCTCAGTCGAACAGACGGGCCATCACAACACTGCCAATCGAACATTCCCAATACAAACTCAAACACACATTAGTTGGACTCAAAACATGTCCGTCGCTCAGAGTTGAGCGGATTTCACGTATTCCCGGCCGGAATTGTTGAAATGTCTCGGCGAATTTGACTTGGATCGGAATAATCTAGATAATTGGCCGCTTGGCAATTGTTACAATAAAATATGAAATATGTTGGATATGGTTACTACTTAAATATTTAACGATCATGATCCAATAGCTTTTTTTATTAAGATCTCTTTTGAAATATTTCATTTTTACAAAATAAGAATGCGTTTTTTTATCTGTAGCACGGGCAGCCATGATTAGCTTCGTGTGACTTCACATTTCACAAAATAAACAAAAACTATCTGTCAGGTGGCACTGGCCTAAATTGGATATTGAAAACTGAAGACAAGGCTTAGGCCTATTTAGATCGAGATTTTCGAATATTAAATTACTAAAGTCAAAGCTGTATTGGGCTGGTCCTCAGCTCTTTGCCTGCCTTATATAAAGCGAATTTAAACAACAACAACAATCAACTTTGACAGTTTATTTGTTTGTTGAAATGTGACGTCACTGGGCGAAATGTCACGTGACCAACCGTTTTCGCGCGAAATTTAAAATAATTGAAGAAAAAGAAATTGTTTTTTTCTTCTATTAAACGCTTTTTTGAAAAAATAAAAAAATTCTCTTAATCTTCTTTTTCTTTCTTTCTTTTTAATCTCTTTGTTTAGAGATAAGCTTACCTATACTATCTGTTTTCTTTGTATGTTTCTTGTCTCTGTTTTATTGTGTACAAATAAATAAATAATAATAAATATTAAAATATTTTAAGAGGTATAAAATAAGAGTAACTGTAATTTTTAAAATACTTTTCAGAAAACTTTCAAGTAACCAATTGCTGTTATGTCGTAAACATGAACTGAGCATCTGACTTATCACGTTGGTCTAACAGAACGCTCGGTGAAGCTTGGATACTTAGTTCATCATGCTATAGATGTACCGTTGGCTACCCCAATTGAGTATATAGTCGTGAGCTTGTAATATGTTTATGTTGTTAACAACATATGTGGCTGCACATGGTCTTGGTTTTGTGTTTTATGTCTGTAAAAAAGTACATAACCCTCCTTTTAGTTCGCCGCAGTCGGATAAAAAGGTACGTCCTCTATGCCCTAGCTTGACTTGACCTTGGTATTTGAGTTCACCAGGTGATTTTAATACCTGACCTTTCAAGTTTTCAAGTGGCTAAGCTATTTATAAGCCGTCTAAAATACTTATAAAACCACTTATTATTTGAAAACAAAAACATTAATTGTACAATTTGGAATAAGTACCATAAACAGTTCTCATTTCAAAGTTAGTCCACCTGACGTTATCTCACCCTGAGTTGCCATTTTGTAAAAAATAAATTACCCACAACCAATGTTTTTATATTTACTTTGCAAGGAAATTTTGAACTATTAGTAAAAGATTTACTTACAATTTTAAACATTTTTATATATGTGACAAGTAATTAAATACAGTAGTCAGTAATTCACTTAATTTTCAATAATAAAATTTACGTCCTTGGAATGTTGGAGATACCGATTTAATGGTAACACAGTGGTAACACTTACGTCATCAAAGGGCTAGCAATGGCGCGTTGTCATAGGATTGAGCATATACCATGCCACGAACGAACGACGAACTTAGAACGTAGAGTAACTACCTACTAAATTATCAGCTCAGACTTAGAACACCAACGAGTTAGTACAACATAAATTGATTGCATCCCCGTTTAGCACTGCGGCGGAGTAATAGGTTCGACAGCGCATTCTACACCCTAGGGATAACACATTGCAACCAGTTTCGTTAGACAATTTTCAAACTAAAATGAGATTAACATTGTTCTCTGCTAGTTTAATTCTTGTTTGTTGGTGGTTTTAATTGTTGGAAAGGTATGAACTTTTATAATTCTAGCTTTACTTTGATGGAGTGGTAGTAAACACATACAATGTATTTCAATTAAACTTCTTATCGTGTGAGTTGTGAAGTGGAATACCAACCTCATCAACCCTGGTGTCAGGGTTGTTATTTAGCCGCCAAAGGCCCCTGACATGGGGCGGCATACTCAGTAATAACCCTGACACCAGGTTTGATGGGATTGGTAATTCACCTCACAATCCACACGATAGAAGAAGACTAAATGTAACTGTAGACATTCTATCTTTCAACGAATTTACCATCGAATTCAGTTCAGACTTCAGACGCCACACAATCGCCGTATTTATGGAGACAGTTAAACCACCAACAAAAACCAAGTTCAGCGAACCTTCTAGAACCATTCAAACGTGAAATGTAGTGCATTGTTGCCGGCCCTTCTTTAAGTTTTTGTCGCGTTGCGTCGCATAGGTACTCGCCATCTTTGGAAAGTTTTGGATTAAATATTATGAAGACTAGGGACTTTGTAAGTACAAAGTAATAATATTCGGGGACGGGTAATCGACAAGTATAAAATTTATGGAACACACGTCAATTTTAAGCACAAATCTAAAACAACCGACTAAAAATTTTACATTGGCCAATAACCCGACAGAATTAAGTTGACAGCACACGATTCGCCCGGGTTATTCATTCATTTACTCATTCTTCCTAAAATTAAGAGCTGTCAATCATCCGTCCCTTTCCTTTTCGGCGGATAAGAAAATGACAGGTTTAACTTAAAGTAAAATTAGGAGGTGTCTGCAGGAATCGGGGCGAACGTCGTACTAAACCTTTTTAAGGACAGCCCTAGTTTGGTTAGTGTACGTCATTCTTGTCTTTGTTTTAACTAAATCAATACGAAACTGACAGTTCACGAATTATTACTTCGTATTGATTAAATGTTAGATATACTTATAATTATAACACGTAATTATAGGTTAGTTCAAGTACGTTGTAACACACACAATTATTTATTAGAGTACAAATACGGCTGTTAGGTACTTACGGTTTTTATGATATGTCAACTAATGTGTACTTAATTCGAATCCGGGACCTCCGGATCGTGAGCACAACGCTCAACCACTGGACCACGGACTTTTACCGCTATAAAACGATCAATCAAGTATCAAAGCTATAAATCCGGCGTCCGCCGCGCTAACTTGTTAAACTGAAGTATACTACGGACAACCCTAATTGATTGTAGTCGGCTTAGTGTATCGAGCGCTTGACATTTCTAACTATTCCTGCCATTTTGGTCGATGTGCTATAATAGTCTCAAGCGGGACTGGAATTTGACTCTAAATTGAATGGCCTCATGGTTTACACTGCTATGGGTAGGTTTGACGTTTCGATATAAGGCAGCTTCAACTCTATTCGCCAATACGTTTGTCAGTGCCATTCGTGTCAAACATATATGATCAACACGTTTTAAAATATTATGTATGTATATATTATTAAAACACAATGCCTTGGTAGCCCAGTTGGTAGAACGCTTGCCTCTCACTTTGAGGTCGCAGGTTCGAATCCAGCACAGGCCAAAACCAATGATTGTCGAATTTGTCTTCGAATTGATGTTCGGATTATAAATTATTATCACGTGCTCAGCGGTAAAGGAAAGCATCGTGAGGAAAGCCCACATTCCCGAGAAATGCATTTTTCGGAGGTATGTGACCTAACCTGTATTGGGCTGGTTTTCCCTTCGCGGGTTGGAAGGTCATCGCTTCTGTAAAAAACTGGACCTGTTAAATCTTCAGGTTAGGTAAGCGGACTTTGTGGAAAACGGGATAGTGCTAGAGAGATGATGATATTATTAAATACTATTCCATTAACATGTTTATTAGACCGTTATTTCTACGATTACCGCTTCACAATAAACGTAACGTTTTCACTTGAGTTTTACAAAAACCCGAAAAAAGGTGTATGATAATTGTATCATACACCTTTTTTGGCGTAAATTTTTACGCCCATTCAATTATCGAAAGCAACGCAGTTCCGCCGATGAAAAAATAAACATCCAATTTATGAATGCAATTTTCGCCAACGTAGCAAGGGAGGCGGCCATTTTATTCGGGATTTAATTTAATTAAAAAGCGCCGATTTACTTGGAAAGGGGCCTTAATTAGCCAATAACCGGGTGTCGATAGGTATTGTCCAAAACTGAAATAATAGCCGATTTCGATAGTCGATTACGCTCTTTGTTACTGGAGAGGTTTGATGATGTTTCTTATTCTTTTAAATATGAACATAAGACATAACAGCCTCCGTGGTCTAGTGGTTAGAGAGTTAGGCTCACGATCGGGAGGTCCGGGTTCGATTCCCGATCGGGACATTGTCGAAATCACTTTGTGAGACTGTCCTTTGTTTGGTATGTACTTTTCAGGTTTGAATCACCTGATTGTCCGTGCTTCGGAGGGCACGTTAAGCCGTTGGTCCCGGCTATTAGCCGTAAAAACAGATAGAACGGAGCAGCGTGGTGGAGTATGTTCCATACCCTTCCGGTTGATTGAGGGGAGGCCTGTGCCCAGCAGTGGGACGTATATAGGCAGTTTATGTATTTATGTACTATTGTGTCTGGAAACCACGGCTTTACGAGGCTAGACCAACGCTAAAAAGTAAATATTTGGAACCTAATAAGAAATCACCTTAAATATCAAAACTATTGTCTTCTGAACCAGAAACAAGAAAAGAGAAGCTATAGCGGGAGGCTGCTAAAGAGGAAAGTTTGCCCGTTATGTAAACAAGTCGGTGTTTTAATATGGAAGTAGTTTAAACAACGCCCCGGTACAAGTTTTAATAAAGTTTACCATTATAGGGGTATTACGAGGTTGCATGTTAAATGCCAGGATCGGTTTGGGAAACTTGTGCTTACTTTCGATAAAAACAAGCGGAACAAACTTCGTAAGCACGTACATAGCCAAGTGAATACCATCGTTTTATACTGAAAAAAAAAGAAAAAAAAAAAGAAAAAAAACAAAAAAATAATAATTAATAATTTTACTAAATAAAATAAATAAATAATAAAATAAAAAAACGGTTTCGAACCTCCGACCTCAAAGTGAGAGGCAAGCGTTCTACAAATTGGGCTACCTCGGCCCAAACGTTAGGAATGTGATTTGTATAATTGGGCTGATATAAAAACTGGACTTAAATATGAATTAAAGAAATAAATATACGGAGAAACTAGAAAGCGCCATATTGAATATTGAGTGTTAAAGTTTCTACCAATTAATGCCATCCAATTATGAGTAAAGTTCTTCTTCATTGTACCTAGATCTCTAGTTGAGTTTTCGCATCCATCTATTTAACTAAGTACTATTAAACAGAACGACCAATTCAGTACAATTTATTGATTATATTTCAATAAGATAACATTTTACAATCGTCTCAATGCGCGGTAAGAATTCATTCTGTCAAAGTACGCAAGCCAGTGTTGTGATGTTTATGAGCATAGTGACGTATCAGTCGATATTAGGTCGATCGATTCTTTTCTATCTAACAGTACTTAGATCAACTTTATTGGGCACCTTTCCATATAACAAGGCATGTCTATCTTCAAACTCAGTCTATTTGACGAAATCATTAGCAGTTTTATCATAATCGACTGTTGCAAAGCTAACACCATTAGCCTTAACTAAATCTTCACGACGTACTAAGTTTAATCGTACCAACTTCCGCCATACTATATATTAGTTAGTAAGTGAATCGAACGTGCTAGGAAAACACAACGAAACTAAACGTGGATTGAAATAACGAAGCTCGTATCAAATCTTCTATCGTGTGGGTTGTGAGGTGAATTGCCAACCTCATCAACCGTGGTGTCAGGGTTATTATTGATCCGTCAAAGGCCCCGGACACGGCTCATGTAACGACTACGTACTTACGTCAGTAAGGAACCGGGACCAACGGGTTACATTGCCTTTCGAAGCACGGAATCGGGCATTGTCTTTCCGACAATCAGGTGAATTTAGCCTGCAATGTCCTGGGCAAACTAGGGACGGTCGTAGACTTTTGTCCACGAATAAAGTCTAAAGTCTTACTATCAGCTCCCGAAGCATACTGCATGGATATCGCGCGCGTTTTGATAACCCTACTACCTACTATAATCCCGACCTATTGGCTACGCGTAATATACGTATACGCATAAACCAATTATATTAGCAATTCGGTGGCCAAATTCACAGATGTGGCATTTCGCTATTGTTCTAGTTAAGTAATAATAATTGTTGTCTTATATGTGTTTGTTTCAGTCGAATTCGTTTTTACTGTAATTGCTGTATGTAAAACTGTAAAAATAAAATAAATAAATAAATATTGAGTCTGTGTGTGTTGTATAAGGCCGCCCACATTGTACTGTATTCATGTGTTATGTCTGATTGTTGAATTTTTAGTTCTGTGCAATAAAGTATATTTGATTTGATTTTGATTCAAATTATCTCGTCGCGCGCGCTATACGTTTGCCATGATACGGCTACAGATATTGAAGTTATTGTGGTAATAGCAAGTCATATTCTGAGCTCTGGAATACAATTTTCCATTCAAATGAAGAAAAAAGCACTTAGTATAATGTCATCCTGAAGTTTTTTGTGCTGTTTCTTAACAAAAACACGTTCCGGGAAGAGAAACGGCATTCAAAGAACGCAAAGAATGTACTTTAAATGTAAAACTGTAGCTGCTATGCAACTTTGGACTTTTTAAAAGGTTCACTAGAATGAAATCCGTTTTTCTGTGGCCGACTTGCAATATTTTAATATTGTTACGAATGTTTAATGTTATTTTGACTTTATACTTACTCGTAGGGTGGTATTAAAAAAATAATCTCAGCTTCGAGACTGCTCTCAAGATCATGTCAATGTGACAGTTCTTATATAAAAACAGGGACTTGAGCATGGTCTTAAGGGCAGTCTCAGCTGAGATTCGTTTATTAATACCACCCGTAGTATAAGTAATGGTGCTCTTGCTTGTGCAAAGAGGGTAAGGTAGTGAGTGCACCGCCAAATTAATGGCAGGCCATTATTTCGCAGTCCTAATGCATTTCTGTGTAGTATATAAGGTCGTAGGTCATTGGCCTGGGTTCTCCAGTGGTTGAGCGTTGGATTCAAAATCTAGAAGGTCCAGTGTCCCGTGCCGTTGACCCCGGCTACTACTTACTGTAAATACGTAGTTACATGAGTCATGTCAAAGACTATTGGCGGCTCCTTAATAAACCTGACACCAGGCTTGCTGAGGTTACATAAACGGCCTATATACGTCCCACTGCTGGGCACAGGCCTCCCCTCAATCAACCGGAGGGGGTGTGGAGCATACTCCACCACGCTGCTCCAATGCGGGTTAGTGGAGGTGTTTTTTTCGGGTAATAGCCGGGACCAACGGCTTAACGTGCCCTCCGAAGCACGCAATCTTACTTTTTCGGATAATCAGGTGATTCAAGCCTGAAAAGTCCTTACCAAACAAAGGATAGTCTCATAAAGTGATTTCGACAATGTCCCCATCGGGAATCGAACCCGGACCTCCAGATCGTGAGCCTAACGCTCAAGCCTGCGACCCTGGCACCGCGGAAACTGTCCTCCATCTGCTTGTAGATTGCCCCATTTATGGTAAAGACAGATTCGACCTAGAACAGCGTACTGGGGATAAGATCGAAAAGAGTAATTTAAATCAACTTATTACCAGCAAGAAAAACTGCAAAGCTTTTGTTGAGTATGTAATAAAAATTGTTAAATCAGTAAACAAGAAAAACAGCTAAAGCAACCATGATTATATAGTATATTGTTGTATACGTATAATAGTCATAATGAACCATAGACATAAGCAACTAGAATTAAGATAAAACATAGGAAGCAACTGTTAGCAAATAAGTCATAGATTAATAACTGAAAATGTAATGAAAATGTTATAAAAAAGAGAAATCAGCGTGAAAATAAAATAAAGAAAAACCTTGTGTCCATCCCCTAGGCTTAAGAAATAGAGTAGGAAATAGGAATGCAAAGAATGAAAGATGATGAATGAAAGTGCCGGAGGCATAAAAGCGAGAACTTGTACGGTAATAGAGGCCGGAATGAATGCGTGCTGAGTGTAGGGCCCTATTGGGCAAATAGATATTTAAGACATTCTCGGAGGATGCTATGTATGTAGTCTTAACAAGGTCCCTGCCTATCCTGTGCGGCAGGGGGACGTAAAATAAAAAAAAATAAAAAAAAATAAAAAAAAACGCTCAAACCACTAGACCACGGAGGCTGTTAGACCACGGAGGCCGTTAGACCACAGAGGCTGTTAAAATAAATAAATTAAGGTCGTAGGATTTTTTCCTTGCTTTTTACTGTATTTTTCATCGATGACAACCCCTTCTACTTTATTGCTAAACCCCTATCTGGCTTAGCATTCCGACCGCAGGTCACGTGATCGCCTGATTAGCGGTGACACTAGCGAAGCGGAATCGTGTGTTGAATAACCGATTGACCTCCTGTACGATTCTACTATCCTGGTACTTACATGCCGTATTAGAGTCACGCTCATTGTCGCTACGGGGTAGATAGACAACCAATTTTGAAACTTACTAGTAGTTGTGCCTATGGACTTAGATTTAAGTTGAACTTTTAACATTTCCATTATATTAAGCCAGGCCAAGAGTTCTTGAAACCGGCGAGCGTGTATGAAGATTTTAATGAGATTAGCGTGGCCAATTATTGGTCAGCAAAAATTTAGTATCGATTGCCATCGACTCGCAAAGAAGATGAGATTAGAAGAAGCGAAATTGACTTACCCCATTGGCAAACTAGGCGTGATCTCAGGGTTGTATCTACCTACTTTAGGACTTACATGCCAATTTAAATCACGCTTCTTGTTCCTATGGGGTAGACACAACGATGATACCCTTAAACGTATAATTAGTAGCATGGAACATTTCTCTTCATCGCTGACTAGCCATTGTTTGACTCAATGTATTATTCAATGCTTTCTTTCTGATTCAACACGGCTGCGGCTAGCAAAGCTGGATCATGTCTTGAATCGCCAATAGATTTCCTGTAAGTTTCTACGCTCCTGGTTAGTCGCGGGATTAAGCAGGCATTCTTTTTGTTAAAGAAACTCAGTTTGAATACCAATTTTGTTCTTCATTACACATTTTCTGACTTTCAAACTTCCCAAAGTTTGAATTTCGTGTCGAATTTTCATCTAAATTCCTATGATCTCCCAGTTATGAACTTATGAGTTGCTTAAGGCTTGAACCTAATTTCAGTACTTTTTACTCTAAAGTATCTCCTATTTGTCTACTTTCCTGGTACACAAATGGACACATAATCTCACGTCAGTCATCCTTAAAGGGGTGGGCAAAGACACAAGTGATCAAAGACAACTTGCTGCCACTGTTGATAGTCCTAACATTATGTGCTTCCTTGTAATATTTAATTTATTAAATGAAAAACATGTAGTCATAACTGTATAATTTATGCTTTACAGGGTGAATAAATGCAACCTAATTATGTAATTTACGTCACCCGGAGGCGTACAGCGCTATTGGCAAAGTCAATTATGTTCAAAATGTAATATTTATTATAATTTCTTACTATGTATTATTTAATGGACAATTATAATAAACCGGTATCCAACAATGTGACGTCACCTTGCGGTTTTATGTTTTGCATTGTTTTTAAGTAAAAGAGAATTATAATGGTATCATTATAATGTGTTTTGGTTTGCTACGTAAGTATGCGACCTGCTCATAATTTCTAGTCCCCTGGTACTTTGCAGAGAGATGGGAACACTGTCGGCAAGACAAAGTGTTGTACCGAAAATTCGTTCTAAAGGATATCCTAAATCAATGTCAAAGGAACCCCTAGGGGGACATGTTAAGAATTTACGACGAAGACTGATTGTGAGTTGGCAAATGCATTGCAGTATTTGCAGGTGAACACACGAACACGCCACGTCTAGCTTACTTTGGGGATTTATTTCCAGTCCGTTGTGCGAACAGTGACATCGCTATCGTATTTCTGACAATTTCTGATACCCTGGTAGTTTGGAACTAAAAGCACCAACTTTTATGTACTGCTTGTATACTCGTATCTCATTTAAGTCTGTTAATGGATAAAAAAGCCATTCCTAGTTTGGTTAGGACATTACAGGCTGATTGATCACCCGATTGTCCGAAAGTAAGATGATCCGTGCTTCGGAAGGCACGTTACGCCGTTACTGATGTACAGTCATGACCAATATAATGTATCCACTTTAGGACTCTGTCGCACTAACATATTTTACATTTAGTGAGACTTACAGTTCAATTTGTCAAAAAAGTTAATGTGACATGGTACCAAAGTGTTACATATTAATGCTTGTGACTATAAGTATGTAGTCGTTACATGAGCCATGTCAGGGGCCTTTGGCGGCTCAATAATAACTTTGACACCAGAGTTGATGAGGTTGGTATTCCACCTCACAACCCACGCGATAATAAGAAGAAGATAAAAAAGCCATCACTACTCGGTTTGATTGGCAACATTAGTGTTAATAAAATTTGTAAATATATCTGAATCATACATACATAAACTCGCGCGTAAGAGAAGCATGTTAGGATCGACACAAATGGAATTCCATAGTCTCTTCATAGGTACCCCGATGGGATATCTAAACTAAATATTACAAATTGATCTGAACCGAATAAGCTATGATTCGTTACGTTCTTTTGTACTTTCGCTTAGCGTATTTTCGAACTTGTTTATCCTTCACTCCGAGATTTCGTACTTATTTATTTAATGGATCACTTTCAGCTATGCACATTATAACATCTAGTTAAGACATAATTAAACAAATTGAAACAGTACTAATGTGTAAGCCAATTACAACATTCATCATAAACATGCTTTCCAGCTTGTTATTATTTTGCCTTAATTGACATTATAATTTCTACTCAATTAATTACTCAATTGTATAACAAGTTTATTTTTTTTAAAGAACGTCTAGGGCCCTGTGCCGAGGTTTTTCTTGCAGCTTCTTTTCCCCGACTATACAGGTTGTGAGAAGCTGCAGTAGTTTTAGGCGGACGAGACGTTCGTTATGTAAAATTTGACGATTCAAAGTGTAACTATGTTACCTACTGAATAAAGATATTTTTGAATTTGAATTATTTGAACGTCGAACAAAAAACACAATTCCAGCTAGAAAAGACTGCATAGATTCATTTATTTTATAGTTTTATGACATTAAGTTTTTCAAATAAAGAACGCACAGCTAGTAGCATTTTAAATGTCTTTCTTTATCGTTCCATCTAAGGCAGGTAGCACATACTTATTCTTAAATCACGAGTAGATAAGTATTCACGAGGCTTCCGTGAGTTTGCTGGTGGAATTCTAAACAGCATAGCGCCTACTGAATAACTAGCATAGACGTTCGGTTTGCTTGGATAACATTTTTGTTTTTGTCGAAAGTAAAGGGGTTATGAATGTGTGCAGGTAACAAGTGTACACTTGTAATCAGGAATGCAATATCTTATCTTATCCCCATCGGGAAGATAAGACAAGGGGGGTTAAAATGGCCACGTCAAAGCAATATTGCTATTTGACACTTACTTTTATATGCGCAAATGTCAAATTGCAATATTGCTTTCTTAGATGAATTGCTTCGATGTGGCCATTTTAACCCCCCAGGTATTAATTAATGCCCTCTATGGTATAGTGTTAAGAGCGTTTGTCTCTCGATCTGGAGGAGCCGGGGTCGATTCCCGGCAGGGATGATGACAAAAATCACTTTGTGATCCCTAGTTTGGTTAGGACATTGCAGACTGATCACCCGATTGTCCGAAAGTAAGATGATCGCTGCTCGGAGTGTATGTTGAGCAATCGGTCCCGGCTACTTTGTATGAAATTAATTATATAGTCCTTACATGAGCCATAGTAACCCTGACACCAGGGTTGATAAGGTCAGTCATTGGCCTCGCACTCGCAACCCACCAAAAATCGAACCCAGTACCTCCAGATCGAGAAACCAACGCTCTGACCACTATACTAGTGGTAGTGGTGTCTAGACCGCAGAGGCAGTTAAAGTGTGAATGTGTATGTTAATTTTAGCACCATGCGAAGCCTGAACTGGTCTTTGTAATGTAAAATTCCATTTAAATACCGTACGCTTTTAAAAAGGTCGTGTGCGGTTTACCACGAACCGACGATCATAACGCGGTTATACGTTTCGATTGATGTAGTTACTTGCGTGAGAGGTTCATGATTGAAAATAGTAAGTAGAATTACATAACGCATAACATAACATAGCGCGCCTATATTCCCGTAGACAAAGGTGTTTAATTGAGTAATCGTTACATGAGCCATGTCAGGGGTCTTTGGCGGCTCAATAACAATCCTGACACCAGGGTTGATGAGGTTGGTAATCCACTTCATAACTAACACGGTAAAATAAGCATACACCATCACACACACACACCACATTCGTATATACACCCACTTCTCACCAGCTATATTTAAGTCCTTATAATAAGGGGCTCAATTAACCGGATACAAATCCAGGAAACCACGTGATATGAATTATCTACGATCCAAACATGAATTCAAACTCAAACTCGAATTACAAGTGGAATTATTTATGAAACTGTTTCTATGCTGGGAACGAATAAAAACGCTTTGAGGTACATAACGTCCATTTACGTAGCGTAGAATTCGTTCACCAGCTTCTTTCCGCGCGTGTCATAAAATTGTTTTTTTTTTAGCTTATCGTGTCTAATCAAAGGCCTCCCCTCCCTTTTTTCACAATTCCTTCTACAAGCAGATGTAGCAAACATTGACGTGTTTTAAAGTGGCATAACATAAAATTGTATGACTGAGAAATTGTGTTCTTTCTAATATCTTTCTAACTTAATAATAGGCGGTGGGTTGATCACCTATTACCATACATTTCATCATATCCATAAAGGTATTGTCTAGCATTCAGGGGGGTTAAAATGGCCACATCGAAGCAATTCATCTAAGAAAGCAATATTGCTATTTGACATTTGTTTGCGTTGCGAACTTACTTTTATATGCGCAAATGTCAAATTGCAATATTGCTTTCTTAGATGAATTGCTTCGATGTGGCCATTTTAACCCCCAAGTTGGGGAAAAGGCCTTAAAAACAAATCGTAATTTATTTATTAAATAGGTATTCAATAATTTTCTAACCTTCTCCCGTTACAGTCGCGAAGCGTGATAATAATTGCCCCCCAACTCATTCAAGTTTAAAGTTCAATAAGCACGCCAAACACGCAGTCAGCATATTCCGTGCCTTTAAACAAAAAGTTTCTGTCTCTTTCCCACTCTAAGTACAATTCATAACCATAGTAAAAGCTTAAAGCGACGTATTTTACATTACCACAGACATTTCTTTAAAATAAAGTGTTGGAACAGACGTGGGTCGACTACGAACACGTCATATGTTCGTGGACATTTTATGTAGAGCCTTGACATAACACCCTCCCCCCTTAAACTCGCCCGTTTTTACCGCCGCATATAAAGAACGTGAAAATACCTCAAGGTTCAAGGGAAAATGGTCGTCGTTTGTTCGTGGACAAAAATTGCACACCTAGCTGTCTGAATATTGCCTCAGAGCAAATAAGGTTTTAGAGAAAAGAATGAGGTTTTTGGTCGTGCCTAGGTAAATAGAGGTTTGGCCTGGTGTTGCGGAGTCCTAATTGTATAGCGATGGCTTCTTTGTGCAAAAAGTCCATTTCTTTCTTTTATCGTGTGGGTTGTGAGGTGAAGTACCAACCTCATCAACCCTGGTGTCAGGGTTACTATTGAGCCGCCAAAGGCTCCTGACATGGCTTGTAAACGTAACGACTACTTACTTACATCAGTAATTAGTAACCGGGACCAACGGCTTAACGTGTCTTCCGAAGCACGGATCATCTTACTTTCGGACAATCTGGTGTTTTCTTACCATTGGTTGCCTAGAAGAAATTGCTGCTTAGCAATATGGCCGCCAGATTGTACTGTATCTTTCATCCATGTGTGTAAAACTTGATTTGTACGTTGCGTGCAATAAAGTATATTAGCATTGTATTGATGGTATGTATTTTTTTAACAGAAGGCAATTTCAAAACCGTAATACCTCGCGTAAAAGGCTATATAAAAACTTAAAGCTTTTCAACCTAGAAATAGTAAAAAAATGCGAGCACTTTTCTCGATTGTTCCACGTTTCGTTTGAAATCGGTTAACTTAATGCGTTCAAGCGATTGTACGGTTGATGTAAGCACCAGTGCTGGAACGTGGCTGGAACTTTACGTGATAGGGATGGGAAGTTTCAGTTAAAATATATATACATACATGTAGAAAAGTGAGTAGAAAGTAAGAAAGCTATCTAAAATTCTAGGCTAAGTAAATTAAATTCATCTTTTTTGTGGTTATGTACAAGTTTTTACAATAAAATACCAGACAGTATTTTGAATTTGTCAGAAAATAAATTTAAAGCTCATGTGAAGATTATATAAAAAAAAAGCTTACCTATTACGTATATATATAAATAAATAATAAATAAATAAAAATGTTTATTTCAGTAACTCACACATTAATCTATAGGCTAGGGCTAAGGCCGATTATAAGATTAATGATTACCTAAATGATAAAAGTGCCTGGTATTAATTGTGTTTCTCTAGTTATTAAATAACTTGTAATGTTATCCTACATTGATTTAAAAGATGTGTTGCTGTTGCAGTTTCTTGTCATTTCTTCTCCTCAGCCATAACACCTTGCGAAATGACGTAGATTCAAAAATGTTAAATTGACCTTCAACAAGTTTATCTATGATAATTACGTTGAATAAATGATTCTGATTCAGAAAGAATACTATAGAAGCATAATGAATATAAGCACAGTAACCGAAAACAGCTATTGTGCTTATTTTTTTCGTGTGTACATGTTCTATACTTATGTCTTTGTACAATAAAGAATTATTGGTTGATTGATTGAATGAATGGTGGTTTGGGTTGTTTATGGAATGAATTTAGGATTGTCTATTACTAGATTGGGGTTGGAGTGTATTTGCATTTGCTTTTTTGTAATAAAGAGAAAATAAAAGGAGTGAAGTTAAATAAACTATCCGTTTTAATTCTATATCCCACATACCCTTGTTAAACATCGTGAGGAAACCCACATTCCCGAGAAATGCATTTTCGGAGGTATGTGACCTAACCTGTATTGGGCTGGTTTTCCCTTCGCGGATTGGAAGGTCAGACAGGCAGTCGCTTCTATAAAAAACCGGACCTGTCAAATGTTCAGGTTAGGTAAGCGGATCCTGTGAAAAACGGGATAATGCTAGAGATATGATGATTTCATTTAAGTATAATTTCCATAAATTAATTTATTGTAAATAAATAAAACAATGACAAATGTGTTCATGACTAAGGTGTAATATAATATATTTACCCTGTTATTTCCTTAATTATGCCATGAGATCTCTGAAATGGTAACAGGAAAATATCTTAAAATACATTGTTTATGTAACTTTGTCATTATAATTTAAATACTTGTTAAATGTTGTTGTTGTGTGTTGTTGTTGTTTGTTGATGGTAGGGCTGGCAGAGGAAGACCTAGAAGGACTTACGATGACCAAATTGAAGATGTCCTTAGAAAAGGTTCAATACGATCTACTCTGAACCGGCGTGCGTGTATGAAGCGATTGATGAATGTGGAGGAAGCAAGAGAAGTGTGTCAGGATCGAAGCAAATGGAATTCTATAGTCTCTGCTTACCCCGGTGGGAAATAGGCGTGAGTTTATGTATGTATGTATGTACTTGTTAAATCCGCGGGAGCCATGTTCGGAGAACATGTATTGGACTTTTATTTAATGTCACGGGTTCGAATCACGGCTCGGGCTTTAAACAATTGAATTCGACTTTGTTTTGAGTTCATGTTTGGATAATAGTCTTAGGTGGCTCAGCAGTAACCCTGACACCAGGGTTAATGGGGTTGGTAATCCACCCCATGGTTTAGGCCTGTGCTGGATTCGAACCTGCGACCTCAAAGTGAGAGGCAAGCGTTCTACCTACTGGGCTACCATGGCTATACTTAAATGAAATAAAACATGTAATTATAAATAAATTGGGGATGTCCTTATAAAAGGTTTAGAACGACCTACTCTGATGATCTGATGGATGTGGAGGAAGCAAGAGAAGTATGTCAGGATCGAAGCAAATCGGATTCCATAGTCTCTGCCAGCCCCGGTGGGAAATCATGTCAGGGGTCTAAGGCAGCTTAATAATAACCCTGACAGCAGGGTTGATGGGGTTGGTAATCCGCCCCATAAACCCATTGTTATCCATGAAATTAGGAGGTTAAACGAAGAAGAATCTTCACGGCGCCATCTATTTTGTTTTTGGGGAACGTAGCCTGGGAAAGTCTCTCATAATTGTTTTTTTTTATATATAATACACGTTGTTCTCTTCATCATCATCAATTTAACAGCCACGCTCTTGTCGCTACAGAATTTTCCATGCTACTTTTTAGGGAAAAATAGGGCAGTGGTTTCCCTCTTGCCTTCCGCCCCGCAGTACTCTGTCTGACGCAAGTGGGATGGCGCCCAGAGTAGTCTATTACAAAGCCATACTAGGACTCCTGTTCTCCGCCTCTGAATAGTACTGACAGTTACTGCTGCCCTCTGTCAGGTTCCAGGTTACAGTCCCTGTGACTGCTTCCGTCCTGCATTGCCGTACCGATGGCTCCCATCTTTGCCTCTGCAACCGTTGAGGTCTTCACCCGTATCCCTGGGCAAGGGTTCTACGTTATACCCCGTAGGTCTGGGTTGTTCTCTTAACCAACCGTAAAATTTGCGCTGCAGAACGGGTGACATGAAACATGACGGAAAATGAATTTTACACTCACCAGATTTCTTATAATTTGATTAAAATAAGCTGTCGCGTCTGTTTGTGAATGTCATCGTAACGTAACGTAACGTAAAATATGAATTCTGCGAAAGATATAGCTTTTGCGGAAAATGAATTGAATAAACTGTTCTTCAAAACCGATACAATTATTTTGCTCGACAGAAAAACGCATGGATGTGTTCAGCTGCTTATATCGAAAAATCCAACTATAACTATAGCGTACCGACACTATGAATTATCTTTAGGGCTAACATTTCAACGTGTTAAAATTTTGTCACAGTCATTTTGTCAATTCAGCCGGGTCTGCATGACAACCGGGTCTGATTTCAACAAAATCTATTGAATCGGTCGATAATTTTATCACGTTGCGCATGTCTCTGCTGGGCGATAATTTTGTCATCACACAAGTATCATAAACAGCCTATTACGTCCCACTGCTGGGCACAGGCCTCAGGGTATGGAGCGTACTCCACCACGCTGCTCCAATGCGGGTTGGTGGAGGTGTTTGTACGGCTAATAGCCGGGACCAACGGCTTAACGTGCCCTCCGAAGCACAGAATCATTTTACTTTTTTGGACAATCAGGTGATTCAAGCCTGAACAGTCCTTACCAAACAAAGGACAGTCTCACAAAGTGATTTCGACAATGTCCCCATCGGAAATCGAGCCCGAATCTCCAGATCGTGAGCCTAACGCTCTAACCACTAGACCACGGAGGCTGTGGGACGTATATAGGCTGTTTATGTTTTATGTTATGTACAAGTATCATATCAACCTTAGGAGAAAATAAATCTTATGGACACAGGCATAAGTCTTACAGAGCATTCTAGCAGACCCTTCCTCGGACCCCTTAAATTGTTCTCTTTAAATATGTAATAGATTGTAGTACTTGTGAAGTTTCAATGGAGCTGGCATGTTTTGAGAACAAAAGTTCCTTCTATCGTGTGGGTTGTGAGGTGAATAACCAACCTCATCAACCCTGGTGTCAGGGTTATTATTGAGCCGCGATAGGCCCCTGACATGAGTCATGTAGCGATTACTTACTTACATCAGTAAGTAGTAACCGGGACCAACCGCTTAACGAGCCCAAAAGTGTGAACAAAAGTTCCTAAAAAATAAAGAAAAAAAAAGTACCTATCTCTTTCTGCTATTATTTTTTCCTATCTAATGGTGGAGTCTGCCTTCTTTATACAAAAATAACATGACAAAAAAAAAGAAAAAACAAAGATAATATTTAGGCGTGAGTAGTGTCTGTTTGTTTATGTATATTATTAAGAATTTATTTAAGAGTCCAACCAAAATAACACCTAGACGAAGGGTAGGTCTCTTCTGCAGATAAATTATAAGGTGGTGGCAGCATGTCACGGACAAGCGCCATCTAGTGAAAACGGGATGTAACAATTTAGCTAGCTGGCCACATATTTTATCATAAAACAATAGAAACAAAATGGAGTAGCAAGAACGACGCCGTTTTATTTTCCCGCTCCTTATATTATTCATTATATTCAACCAAATATATCCAAACCAATTATCTATAAGCATCAATACAAGTGATCTAGTGCGGTATTGCGTGAGTGATATCTTAGCCACACCTGTTAGCCTTCGCCATAAGTTAGGCTGTGGCTTAATGTGACTAGGCTATAACTAGTTTATAGGTCTGTGCTCATTATTGTGTTTGAGTGATTCCGACTAATATTTCTAACTGCTGTTATTTTATAATCTGATCGAAAAGAGGATTATCATCAAATTTCTTCTAAAGAAAAATATTTCTCTATACTTAAAATGCATGTTGGGAGACTAAAATACCCGGTCAAAATCTTCATCTACCATAGCTTTAAAAAACAAAAACGTTTCGACAGCGCACCGACCGATATCGCGCGCGTAGCGAGAACTTAAAAACTGTAAATTCAACGTGCATTCAACCGGGAAAGTTTTCTGCTTAAAGTATCACATACATAACATAAAAACATAAATTAAATAGCCTATATACGTCCCACTGGTGGACGCAGGCCTCCCCTCAATCAACCGGAGGGGGTATGGAGCATAGTCCACGCTGCTCCAATGCGGGTTGGTGGAGGTGTTTTTACGGCTAATAGCCGGGACCAACGTCACAAAAAAAGTTAAAAAAAAGAAAAGTAAAAACTATCACGTAATATATTTTAAACAATAGAATTAGTAAAACATAGTATACGGACCGGTACGCTACGGTCAGTGGTGCTAATTCAATCTAAGCCGTGACGAACAATGTTTATGCAAACGTAGTATTTATTTATTGCGTATTTTTTTAATATGCTCTCACAAAGGTATTGTGATCGTACTGCCTTACCAAACATAAAAAAAAAAATAAAAAAAAATGATAGTCAAGCAAAGTTCCGGCTTTAAAGAGCAATAATTCCTGCTAGAAATATAACTTCTACGAAGAAGACGGGAAGTGAGTGACTGAGAAAATTAAGTTCAATGAGAGTGTAATTGGATCTTGTAACGCCTCCGTCCGTTAATTGACTAATTTATTAATTACAACGTAATAAGGTACATATTTCATTACTCTCTCTGCTTTGCTTTGTGTTAAATTTTTTACTGCAGTAACGAAGATTGTAAATATAACAAAAATTACAAACATATTTCTTATTCAAACTTTGACACTAGGAAAAAAAACATTGAATGCAGGGCGCTTACCATCAAAAATGTTATTATAAAATACATGAAATTCCAAGAAAATAACCATAAAGTTATACGCATTTTTTATGAGATTAGCGTCAAAGAAAATTGGCTTATAATTATTATTGATATAAAGTCAATAACAGTGATGTTAGTTTTTGACGTAATGTGATTTTCAGACCCAATACTTGTTTGTTTTGTGTACCTTAGATAATAAATTAAATTATCCACAAACAACTTACTACAAATATGATAGCAGAAACACAAACAAGCTAAGAAAAGTTTATACTTATAAAATAACACTTCTTCTCAAGCTATATTAGTCCAGACAAGCCAAACATTAATTTCCTCTGGCTCCGTCATGAAAAAATAAAAGGAATACGCAAACATCATCCATCTACAACTACCTGGGTACCAGGCTAGCAGAAACACAACGGAGATGGGCTCGTCCACTCGGCCGACCTAATTGTCGGCCGTTCAACGACACTCAACCCGGATGCTGCTGCCAACGAGACGGGTGACGTCACTATTTCACTAACCCTCTCGGCTCATCCCCTGGTACTCGGGTTAATAGAACAACCACTTTAAATGCAAATAAATATAAATAACCTGAGGAGTATTCTTCAAGTTAATGTGGTAACTAATTTGAGAAACCAGGTTTGTGGAACATTCAGAACAGGGGAAGATGAAATAAGATCTAAAAAAAATCATTAGGTACTTTGATATTAAGACAATGAGATATGCACTGATCTGCGAATCTTTTCTCTCATAAGTTGGTTTCCCTTGACTAAGACGGTTGGTTTTTATGGTCCAAATTTTCAATTTTACTTCACTTGCCTCTTATTTTTGACCGTGATAGACTTGTATCAAATTGAAAGGGCATCATATATTTCCGGTACTGACCCAAGTTCCTCAAGTTCAGTGTCCAAACTGAAAGGAAGCGTCCATCATTTATCATGTCTATCGAAAGTCATTAAGGAATATCAAAATAACATCCCGACTTATACAAATAACATTTCATTGTTATTTCAACACTGATAAACATATTGATCGTTTGTAAGCAATTACTTGACAAACAACCGAATGCCATAATGTAAGTCAGGTTTGTTGCTATGGCATAATTTCCGCTCGGAATGCTCCAAATGTTGTTCATAAAACAAGATATTCCCGACTCCTTTTCGCTTTGTGTATACTCTTCCAGTTTATGAGTGTACTTAACCCGTCTTTTTTGGGTGTACTCTTTGTAGGCTATGCTTGCCTGGTAACCAAAGTTTCGAGCCTTTAATGAAAATCCACTTCGTTTTTAATTTTTCTGTTTGAGTGTCACGAATTTTGATTGACGAAATTAGATTAATTTCCCAGAGTTTTAATACAATTTCATAATATTTTTCGTATTCTTGTTAGACTACTCCAAACATAGAAAACTATTATCCCTTTGGCTTATAGGCACTACACCCACAAAAGTGTTCGTTCAAATTACATATTTATGACTTGAAATCTTCTGTGATCAATTTTGACAAAAGACCCAACATTCAGAAGAAAACAATTTCTACAACACTTAACTGAATATCAGAGAATTAAATGTTTCCTCTTTTTCAAAACTGTTGCCTACGTTTGCTTGTTAACAACCCGATTGTAATTCAGTATTGAAGTCTTTGATTCGTGTTTTAGTACTTTTCTATCTTTAGAACTTCTTAGAAATACGACTGAACCGTTGCTAAGTATATTTCCTTTAGAATTAGTTTGTTCAGTTTCCTTTGTACTTCTGTTTTGCACAACCTTACGTACGCTACACTCTTAGTACTATAAGTCTTAATAACATCTTTTGGAACACACTTCAGTAAACTTACTGATCCTAGAATGAAATTTGTATTCATCGTAAATGTAACAACGTCTGCCGTCCCCAAAAGAAATAAAGACATTACGATTTTTAAACCTAACAACCTCGTAGTTGCTGCAAACAAGTTCAGAGCACATGTTTTATTAAGCCACAACAGCGTTGAAATTATGCATGGATGTGCAGTAAAGCGGCAGATGACTTTATTGGGCCATAAACTTTAACTTCTGCAGGTATAAACTTTGATGTGGCACGCTTCGCCACCCCTGCCTGCCCCTCCTCAAGCTTGAGTTTTCTATTTGATACGTCAGGCGCTGGTGTTAGACTTCATCGTCAGTAGATGTTTAGAATCGTACTATTTTACAATAGTTTCCATAATTATTTGTTTATGATCGCTAAAGAAAACAAACACTTGAATATTATATAAAAGTTTATGACAATGTTTCTCCTAATGATATTTAATGTAGTTCCGAACACGCATCGACAGTTTCGTTAGTACCAACTCCGAATGGAAATGGCAACGAGCTGTTCCTTGATGGCCAAAGCAATTTAGCTACAAATATCTCTATAGCTACAGAGACGTCATACAGTTTACTTCACACCCAGTAGAGTTCGTTGCCAGCAATCTTTAAAGCTACGCCACTCCAATCGATCGCTCATGACTTCGTTTAGCATTCATTCACCGTCCCAAACGGGATAAAATCCTCATCCTAGATGATGGCAGCGTTTTAAATCTTTTCGAAACGGATATTCACGTTTTAAATAGGGGAGTCTGATCGGCTTATACCTGCAGATATAGGAGTGTGAGCTCATAATCTGAAGGGAGTGAGTGAATGAATCCGGATTCAAGTAATTCGCAAGGTTTATTGTGTAGAGAACGCGTTTGAATTTGACGACGCCGTTTCAATCGGGGTAATCTATTTTATTGTGTCAAAGGCGATAAAATTATCGCCTTTAAATAATCGAAATCTTATTAAATAATCTAATTTGATTATGTACTTTGTAAAGTTTGGTGTGGAGGTAATTGTTTTAAGAGATTTTGCTTTTGTGGACTTCTTCTAATTACTCTAACCTCTCTCAGATCTAAGTGTATCCTGTGTTTATTATATTTGTTCTGTGTAAGTACAAAAAACTAAAATATGTGGCAGTATACTCAGTATGGGTGTTTGCAACAGGACTTTCAAAACTAAATTTGGTTTTGTTAGTCACGCTCGTGTCCATGCAAGAGCCCAGGCTAACACTAGCTAAGGATGTTGCCGTCGACGGATACGTCTAGGAGGACATCATCATCATGGGTGTTTTACTACTGGTCTTATGTCTCAAATGATACCCTCCTTCTTTTTTGATGTTTGTAAAAAGTAGCGCCTAGTAATCCGACCACGTGTGTACTCAGACTCAACACAGACTCCCAATCTAAAAAGCAAACATTTATCCAAAAATGTAGTCTACAAAATCACGCTGCTCATAAAACAAAACCAAAGTAAGCTTTTAAGAAAACACGCCGAAAACCGGATAATTACGTCCGTCTTAAGAATAAGATACACGAGTGTCATTTTCGGTAATCCTGGACAATCCTGGTCAAAATAAACGGGCAAGGGCAGCTAAAAAAAGACCCCATAAGGGATGTAATAAGCTTGCTCATTAAGTCACAGTGAATTGTGGCCGTTTTGATTATTAAAACGTATCTTGTCTTTGCACCAACGCTTCTTTACTTAGCAGTTTTGGCATCATTTTAGACAAGTAAGAAAAGTCGTTGCTACAATGTTCCCTTCATAATCTGCCTCTCAAGTGAAATACTTTACTGGTAAAACTATTTTCTTAGTGCAGCTTTAAAAGTCTTATGAAACCTCAAATGCAAAATCTCATTTCGACGAGATCCGCAAGATAGTACGTACAATGTTAAAACAACGGCTTTGCTTTCTTATCCTACTTTGTCGTCTTCCATTTCAAAGACTGCATCTTTATCTTACATTCCTGCCCTTTATATTTCAGCAATGTAAATGCCTGTACTATATTTTCATAGTTTGTTAGTTACAGAAGCAAGTTTGACTGTTTTATTATATCCGGCTGCCCACACAGTTTATACAATCCTTATATAATCACAGCTACACAGAATTTACATTTTCTTATCTTAACGCCTACGAAGCGACTTTATAAGACATTTGGTTTTAGTCTCAAACTGTTTCATTTATTGTGAAAATGTCAATGCTTCTTATTACTTTATGTTTGCATATTATTGCTTCTTGAGTTGCTCTATTCTACTTTATCTGTTGCGGTAACATTATGCAGTTTTGTCCTGTGCGTCCTCCCACACAATTCTACTATGCTTTCATATCATCCAATTATCCATAGTAGGAACACCCCCACTTCGTTACTTCCTTGTGTGAGATTCCTCCCACGCAAAGTGCAAGTTCTTTACGCTTTCAGTCTTTGCATATCTAACAATTAATCTGTAGTCTTGAATTATACTCGGTTCATGACTTTATTCTGTCCTCCCACACTGTGCTGACTATAGTTTTATCGCACCAATGTTGGCCACTTTCACGTAGGGCTATCATTCGACTGAGTTTTAGACTTAAGACTAGAAAAAAGTCAGTGCTACTTTATTACGTGAGGTGTTATTAAATATGCCCCAAAATTAGTTAGCAACGCATATAACTAAGGCGATCTAAATATCAGTCACTATTAAATGAGACTTGAGTATTTTTGGTAACCCTGCTAGCAGTAGGTGTGAATGCACGCCTACATCGTTTAATTATGCACTGCACAACGTGTACTGGACGGAACACTTTATAGGACGGTAAATAACTCGACGGTGTCCCGAAAGCCAGCAATTTTTGTAGAGGGGTCGGAAATGGCGCTGTTTTAAAATTTCAACGACTGTTCGGGATAGTTTAGGGTTGGACAATAGAAAAAGCTTTTGGTTTTGACGAGTTTAAAGTGTGTATTTGGTGTATGATAAATACACATTTCGTTGACAAATTCCATCACAAATACCCCAGCATACACTTTTTAACTGTAGTACCAATAACATAAGTCTTTCTATATTAGATTTTTCTATATTTATTTTATCTCTTATTTATTCACTTACGTCAACCTTCTAACAGGTTAGGGTTTTTGACGTGACTTATTGAAAATTTGCCCCGGATTGCATTTACTATTTGGTCGGACAACGGCGCTAGGTTTCTTTTAAGTTATCATCCAGTTGCCACTAACGATATGGTAATATATTTAGTTGTAACAAATGTTTGTTATTGTTCCAGAGCTAGAGGGTTGTCGGGCGTGGTGCGGGCGGTGGCCGCGGGCCCGGCACCATGGCGACGGTGGAAGGCCGGCCGGCGCAGTATGGCGTCTCCCTGCGGCAGTTGCGCGAGCTGATGGAAACGCGCGGCGCCGAGGGCTTGGCCAAGATCAACGCGCTCGGAGGGCCGCAGGAGCTCTGCAAGAAACTCTACACCTCGACCACAGATGGTGAGTCCATACCACCTTTTTTTAATTGACAAAAACAACCGACACCAGGTTTGATGGGAGGGCAGTTGTTGAGTTGTCGTCCACCGCATAACCCACACGATAGAAGAAGTCTTCAACTCTGGTCTCGTCCTGAATTAGACAGACTACTGTCGGCGCAGTGCGGAAGATGCATTGACGTACGCTCTTCAGTGTAACGTTTATTCGGTGTAACGATAAGTAAGAAATGTGTCTTGCAAATACCATACTCTGTTATACAATTTCAAAGGCATCGTAAGTTCTGTTTGCCTATCTCTAATTTTCCCTTTGTTTTACAGATTTTCTTAGTAGTCGCTCTGCATTTAATGTCTTTGAAAGTAAACAACCTGGCGTTACAGCTTTGGCATTTTTAAATTTAGAACAATTGTCCATAGTTTTCGATGGAAATAGGTAACTCCAAATACCAATATTTGTTACGCAAATCTTTTCAAACTCGCATTCAAATTTTTGCAACAAAACTTTATTCCAATCGTACCCAGTTGCGCGAAATAATCCCGGCTCCAAAATAAAATGTCGATACGATACGACCAATCACTTTTTTGTAGAATGAACGTCATTTTTTCAATATTTAACGTAAACGTTGCGTCACAATATCGCTGTAGCTACAAACAATCATAATACGAGAATGTTGATTGACATAACGATAATCCACTTCAGTGACACTAAACGACAATTTGACTTTGACAATTATGTCATGTATATTTTGACGGAAAATGTTGCTGTTATAGGTAGACATGTTTACATGAATTGGCCTTCGCGTGTTTCACGTTCGTGCCCTTGTTAATTGTTGCCACGTACTTTTTAACGATGAAGAATTTTAACTTAGTTACATTAATCGTTGAGAAAGTTAAACGCCCGAGGCTTTTATACTATTTATAGTAAGTTCGTGTTGGCATAGTGAAATTTTACTACGCTCTTAACTTACACTTTTCATTACATTGTCTACTTTGTCGACAGCGTTATGCTTTAAAACTTGTGTTTCTTTTGCTACATAGTCGAATTTATTGTAGTTTTTGAAAGCTCCAAAATCGAATTGTGTAAACAATGCGCAAACATTTTTGATACTTGTCAACTACCCTTTTATATTACTATGTCGGCTTTCGTTTTATATACATAATCTTATGTTTGGTATGTATATCTTTTCGGAATAATGCAGCAGTAGCTTCTACAATTTGATTTCCTCATAGCACCAGAGAAACGTCAATATTAATAAAGCCAATGAAAATTTTATACAGTCCTACGGTACTGTAACCTCAAAGAAATTGTAATTGGGCACCTCGTTCTGTAGATACCGTTATTTCATTATTCATTCGTGGCTTGTCTTTAAGGACAATGGCAAAGTCAACGACATCAGTGAACTGGCCCTCGTGTGTATAATAACGTATAATATAAGCGGCTACTATATTGATTACAAATAATTTCTATTTCAAACCTAACAAGCCAATTAGGTATGTTATATATCATCACTAACATATGTCCGTTCTTTCATAAGTTATTGAATATTTAACGTGAACTGTTTATAGTCATACATATAATTTGTCTTAAATGTATCTTTTTTTAGAATTATCGCATTTTTTTTTATATCGAGAACCATTTCTATTACTCTATCTGTGATCCCTTTAGACACGTATTTCTATTAAAGTCCCTTTAAAAGGTTTATGTGAAGACCGAAATAGATCAATATACGATGTTAGAATCTAGAATTGATAGTACTTCTACCCACGCTTACCTATTTCTATTTCTGGTAAAGACTGGTATTAATAGTACGTCCCTCTGGCGAATTTGTATATATTTCACAGTATAGACAGGGAGACATAATGTAGTTGGATATATTTTTGGCTTGAAATAGAATAATTATTTGGATTAAATGTTTGTGATTGCAATCCAATATGAGCTTCCATTTTAGTAATGTAGACTATTAGCGTTTTGGTTGACGATGTCGTTGCTCCATTAATTCCTTCTCTACCCCACAAACATAATGGTTCATTTTGTCACTCCTTCGAGACAACCACCAACCGCGTCACCCACTTATGCACGTCGCTAACAACGCCCCAAATAAAATTAACGCCAACAAAAATTTCTCTCGCAACAATCTTACATCGGATAACACGACCGCTTTCGGCCGGGAACTGACACGGGTAAATCCCCAGGGAGATCTGCGATTCCGCACGTCCCGAGACATCCCGTTCCCGGTCCTATCTCCCCCGGACCTGGTGATGAATATCGCGCGTTTATCGGTGAAAAAAAACTCCGAATATGTTCTTTGACGGCGCCATTTTCGAAGACAAATTGAGGTTGTACTGAATGTGATGTTATGTGCTTTTTGCGTGATGATGAGCGATGGGCGGTTACGTCGGGTTGGTAAACGTTGGTTGACATTCCGTGTGGCCATGAACTCGGCTGGCAGTAAGAATTCCTTATATACGTATAGAGAGTGGGCAAAATTTAAGTATGTGTTGTAATACTGCATAAATCTAAGCTTTCCGTTGACATGACATTTTTACACTGCAAATCGGAAGAAAATTCATATCAGCATCAATCACTTAACTTTATAAGACCACTTTTTAAATTGGCAAAGAAGGCAGTTCTCCAACAAAAAGTATTCATTGCGAAAATGCTCTAGCGTCTGCTAGCGGCAACTTGGAGTGACAGTATCGCTACATCGACGCTGCCGGGAAATATCGTGATGTGTATCGTGCCTGTTTGCTCTGTTACATTTACCGGACCGCCTGCGACGTATACATATACGTACACTGACAGTTGTAATAGCGTAGTTAAGTGCTATGGAAGTGGACTAGTCTTGTCCGGGAAGAGCAGGTACTTGCTGAAGTTAATTTTGTCAAAAAGTTCAAGTTGTTCCTACAAAATTATTTACAATGCTTCTGTCTAGCTTTTTCCTAGACTATTAAAATGGTCCGCTTCCCTGATTAACTAAAAATAAATAATTATTCGTTAAAGTATAAGTTTTCGGATTCCTCTTCTTTCTTTAGTCTGCTCAATCGCATATTCCCACGTCAAGTTCCAGAATAATTGAGCGCTTGATGTTGAAAACTTTTCCGTCCGTTTACTCTAAAATTTGACACGTTAAAGGATATTTTTAGACGAGACGTTTACCCCGAAAAGTGAGGGACAGTCTCCAAGGACGAAGCTTTATTTAAGTCCGCATTAGCTTTCACACCTAAGCGATATCTAAACGTCACAATTTGTACCTCACCGAAGCGATCCCTCGACTCCAAACGGTCTAAATGATCTCGAATAAACCCCAACTTATTTTCCCAGGAGAGTACCACCCTTAAAGTACAATACCATGAATACAAACAAGGCTAATTGAGTTGTAACAGTAATGTTGAAGTGCGAAAGGAGTTAACTTCTGTAGGTTTGAAAAGGTTAGGTAGTTTTGGCACCAGATGGTGGAAATGGGTAATACAAATTTTCGTTTCTACTAAAGATTTGCTTATAGGTAGACAACTAATCTGAATTTAAAAATTGTAGCACAATCCGCGTAAGATATTACTATTATGATGCGGGGACTATCCCAAAGCCATTTGGGTAACAGAGAATGAACTTGGCAGATGTACTCTACATGCACAATGGTTGCCGGGCAACAAATTAGCATGGGCAAACTCGGTCGAAGTGGGACCTCTATTGATCGCGCTTCTCAATCGGGTTATTTCGGAACGGCAAACTCTTTAGCCATTCTGGGACCCTGGTACCTGTCTCGGATATAAACTTAGACTGTGATGCGATATGAATGTACAAAAATATAGTTATTTTTAGCAGTTGTACGATTTAGATCTCCTGTGTTATGCATGATAGCCTCTTATCTTTGTTTCGTAGTTGGTAATTTTGGTTTTATGTTTTTTTTTTTTTATATAGATAGAGAAATTGTTATCCAACCATTTTCTAGGGATCTGTTTTAAATTACGAGGAAATTCTCCAGAAATTCACTAATTACATCAAAAATTGGTAGTTGCATTTAAATCAAACCCTTTCTATTATACCCCTTATATTATTACTTCCGCCATTCCTCCAAAACTATGCTTCTAATTATGCTCGAAACAGCAAACTACGTTACCTCACGTCATGTCCTTTTTAATGAATCTTATGTCTTTGTTCACACTTCCCTCATCAAAAAGTAATTAGCGCCACTAAAATATACTCTGACTCAGCTGCGTTCAGATACGACGTGATAGATTACTTGAACATTTACTCCGGTATGTTGACAGGATTTTAGCCTAGTTTTAGGCATAGCAATATATTGGTAGACTATCTACTTGGGACAATGATACTGTTGCAGTCATAGTAGCTAGAATAGAATCACATTGCGAATCGGCGGTGCTGGAATAAAATTCAATAATATCCCATTTTTTAATAAAAGCCAACACATTATCAACGAATTTTTTTAGACACTAAAAATATATACAAATAATACCATTGCCACCTCACTCACGCACGCCCCATTTCCTCAGCTTGGTGTCACGTTGTACGCGACACTCCCTCTAGAGATGTTGATCTTATCAAATGGCCTCTAATGTATTTCAGCCACAGTATACATTTAAACAAATGTTTTCTATTGAAAAAATGTGGGCCCAAGAGATATCGAAAAATTCTAAGAACGAATTTGCAAATGGACGAGGCTTAGAAGGCTTACAGGTTTACGACCATCGTAACACGTACTGCGGTAATGAGGTCATAGCGGCTTTTTATGGTGCTGACATTTTTGGAGTGAGTTCCCGTGTTGTGTGTATTCTAATGCAGCATATTTTATGACATTGTTCGAAAGGATCTTCTATCAACTTCTAAACAGTTAACTTTATTTTCATCGCCGGTCTTCGTTCTAAAATAATATTCCATTCAAAAGACAATGAGCTTGAATATGTAACGCAGCATAATGCAAAAATTGTTGCCTTTTTATGAAAATTTAAGGGATCCTCTTGCCATTTTGGTCGGGAAAATATTCTGCTCCGAACCAATCTTAACAATTCTCGGTTTTATTTGTTTATCCATTCGGACTCCTCTAGGGAATTGACGGTCGAATTTCGTTTTTGCTTGGGAAAGGTTGGGTTTTGTTTTGCTTCAATAAAAAAGGGACACAGTAAAGACTAAGCGCCAAACAGCGTAGGCGATACGGTAATTTGCCGGGTATTTGTTCTGGACAAATATTGACCAAACGTGTTTAGTATAACCTACTCAGCGGATGATGAAGTTTGCGTAATAGGAGTATTGTTATATACAAAGCGCAGTGATGGACCTTTGTTATAGTAAATAGAACTAAACTACCAAGCTACAAGGTTTTAACAAAACTATTATAAGCTTGTCGAAATGAATGTTATAGCTACAAAATTAATATGACAGAGTTTCAGTCAAACATGTCATATTTCAGAAATAAAATGAATGATTCTGCCACAGCATTTTGAGCTTTCAAACGTAGTGTTCAAAAATAATTTCACCGTCAATAGCTTGCAATTCTGGGAAGATGTCTGTAGTGACAAGTGTATTACTCTGTGCATGACTAACACCACCGACGTTTCTTCACTGGAACGAATGACTCATAAGTTTTCAGTCAGACAGACAGAAATGTTTTAACTTCAATTTTAGCTCTATATAATTTGATTGAGTACCCATACGCATGCTTCATTGAGCATTCTGTTAGACCAACGCGATAGGTGGAACCATCTGTGTTAGTGAAAGATCGTTGTATACTGGTATATTGCAAAAATAGATCGCCGATTTGATTGGTAATTTAAGATTAAACAACCGAAGTTTATTGAAGTGAATAGCGGAAAATGCATTGGCAGATATCGGACTGATTACTGTACCAAAAAGTCGAATCGCCAGTACCTCAAATAAAATTCAATCGTGATGGAAATAATACTACTCAAATAGATGACATTAATCCACAAGTCAATTTGCTTTCACTCGTCGTTGACACGCCACAAGGTGAACGCACGGAAGCAGTACACAAATCTACACGAAATAGCGTAAGACAATCGCATTTGTGAACGACCCCAGATGATAATTTATTTACGAACACAGATCCCAACCAATTACATTTTCGTGTTAACACGCGGCAATTCTGGTCCGAATATAAAATCCATACCGTTTTCAGCGGACCCAGTTCATCGAACCGAAGAGATCGATACGCGGAACGAAAAAGGTCCCTCTGAACTTTGAAACTGGTGGTAATTCATATCGGCTTGCGGGTGGATTTGTGGCGAATATGGTAATTTTCGTGTGAACGATTCCATTCTTTAGTGTGATATGGTAAATGTGGTTAAAGTAAGCCTGGTCAGGGCTGATAATAGTGAGTCTGCAACTAACAATGAATTTTGATAAGATTCAATATAAGGAATTGTGCTGAGGATTCATGAAGTGAAACTCGTTTTGACTGATCGTAAAACATTTCAGTGAATAAAAAACCCTCAAATCTCGTGAACCTAAATGCCAGATTTTAATTGAACAATGCAGGCTATTACAAATGGGCTAATAGTTAACTAAGTAATGTGGCACCAACTTAAATCTACCCAATCACGCGATTTAAGCTCTTAAAACAATTTACTAACTTAAAAACAGAATAACAGAACTTAAAAGCAGAATTCATTACTACTAATCATACTAAGTGTCAATAACCATTACAACTAAAGCTCTAATATTCCTGCCCCATCATTGCATGTTTTACTGTCAATATAAACGCTAATTGTAGCAAATTTCCTCTCCAAATATAAATCATCTGGTAATGGACGGGTGCTCAAATCAATAAACATAAATAGTGTTTATGGAATTATTGGTGTCGTAAAAGTTGGAATTGGTCCGAATAATATGCTTCTGACGTTATTTTTAATGTCGCGGTCGGAGGCATGTGTTGGACGTAAAAATAATTTTTCGACCTTACATTTGCCTTTAGAAAGATCACGACACGTGATCATGATACGGTTTTTATTAGGTTGATGAATAATACAGAAGACAAACAGACGAATGAATGTGCGCCTAGTGACATTATGTATCATTATGGTCACGGATTACTTTTTTACTGAACCCAAAAGGCTTAAAAGAGCTATCGTCTACAAGATATGATAGTTAATTTGGATTTTCATTTTAATGAGAATGATACGACCCATTTCAAACGTTGAATGAATTTCAAATAGATTAAAGCGTCAGAAATTATGCACCTTTGTGGAGCGTAGTGTTCCAAAAGATATTCAGGTTGATTACTTCACCATCACTGTCACATGAATTTGTCTCGTATTTACTTGGCCGCAGAGTAGAAATCCGTGTAGTTTCGTTCGTTGTATTCTTTCCCACTGATAGATAGACCCTGTCAACTGTTCGCCAAGGAGCTTTCACAACTCGACAAATGTAAACTGAACCGTCGGTTGTTTCATTACAACCCTCTCTTCGCGAAAATGCAACAAGAATTACAAGAAACAGCAAATGTCAGGGCTTCAAACAAACTAGCCGAGCAGCACAACGAAAAATTATCCTCAATGTTTTGTCTTCCCAACGAAATAACGTCTTTATCTAGAGCAAAATGTCTTATTACTCATCTTTTCTACAAGTTGAAAAAACACTTTAGAGCTATTCAGCTAAATTAAAGACACAGCATGAATTTTAAACGTAGGGACAACGCCAAGTTTGATATTACATTTAATAATTTGGATTTTTGGTTAGATCGTAAATGTACAGGTGGGAACCTACATAATTGTGCAGTGACCATGAAATGCCCGTTTTTTTTAATATTTAAAGTACAAGATATGAATGGTCAACTTCAACTTTTTTCTTGTTTAAGGCTGCATCGTTCAGAAATAATGATTCTGCCAACGTCATACGCGAATGGTCAAAAATAAGTGATTGCATTACTTCATTTGGTTGATTAAGTTCGTTCTCTAATCCTGCTGAGTCAGCTTACATGGAAACTGATTGATGCTACATCAAAAGCCGATTACTCCAATCGATTTATCAATCTACAGGTTTGGTGTAAACAAAGCCCACGGATCCTATACGTAGAGAACAATTTATCAAAGCCCATCGAAGGACTCCCCCGATCTCGTTTAAATTAGTTGAAAATTACACCGAAGCCATTAACCGGACTCGACCTTTCGGTGACTTGCCCTGTACCACGCACACCATTATATATCGTGGGAAAAGTAGTAACGATATACAATTTCCGTAGCCGTCATTTTCCGAAATTGAGGAAACTGACTTAAATTCTTTGATGTTTCGACGGAAACACTATCATTATCAACTTTGAACTTGTTTTAATAATAGTTTGTTTGATGTTCAGTATTTATTGTTTCATAACTACAAATGAAAATTGTTTATAATTTAAACAATTTATTAAATACCCCCTCCGATTGATTGAGGGGAGGCCTGTGCCCAGGAGTGGGACATATATATAGGCTGTTTATATAAACAGCCTATAATGTTTTATTTACATATATATGTAAATAAAACATATAATTTTGTATCTTCAAATACAATGCGAAGATTAGCTCTTCAAGTAGAATTTGCACTTATCATTATCTAATAAACCGTCTATTATAATGCCCTGAACATACTCTAGAATGTTATCAAGAATCACAAAAAGAATCGCATTGCAACACTACAACCTTCATTTACTTCAATGGTGTCCTATCAGATGAGATGATAATTTAGATATTAGCAGAAATAAATCTACACTTTTTGTAACTAGTCCATCAACAGATAATTATTCTGGACATGAATCTAGTTTTTATGAATTATTCAGCACATCATCCTTGAAATCTTGGAACGCAATTGAAATAACCGGGATGGATGAAATACAATAGCTGTATTTTAATTGTGTGATTATCAATTAAGCGACAGTTGTAAAACAGGAGGCCTACCATCAACTAATAAAAGATATGGCAAATACAAACTTTGCATAAGTTGTGTTTGCTTATTCAAGTTACGTACTGAAATATGGTAATTAGCATCATACCTAGGCATCTAAAATATGAGTCTTTTGCTGTTTTGTTTCCATAAACTATTTTCTTGCATAATTATTGGATTGTGTGTATTTACTTCGCATATTTCTACTCTATTTACATAGTTTTTGTAATTCTTCTCAGTTCAACGTCCTCTTTCTAAAATGTGAACTTGTATTGGTTGGTAACCTCATTTGCATCGTTAATAAACCTTGCCTTTATTTAGAACCAGCTTCTGTTCCACTACTTTAAAGGTAGCTTTGTTGTTTGTTTTAAAGATTTTTTTTTAACAAAGAAAGCACTTTTTCATGTTAATGTTTGTATGTCTCCCTTTGTATTACTTTTTTCTTTTTCTATTGTGTCTACTCCTACCGCGTGTGCGTTATCATATCCGTCTTTGGATTGAGCATCAAAAATGGCTGCATGTTATCTTTTTGTATATTTTGTCCTGGTATAGTGGACGTGTCTTTTTTCTTCAGAACCTTTTCATATACTAGTTTATTATTGTATGTGTACTCTGAAAATATTAGCTTGGCCTATTTGTAGATACACTCCAATCGCATTACTGGTAATCGAAAGTGTTATATGATATTCAAAATATATTTAGATAATGTTTTAAATTTTATTTACTTTTATAATCAGTTTGTTTTATTTAATCATACTATCCTTTTATTTCCAATTACCAATTTAATTTTAAAATTAATTAATGTTTGTTTAATGTGTTGTTTGTTTGTTTATGTTCAGTCATTTTATCTTAGTACTAATTTCTATATTAGGTGGATTCACGGACGACACGCCAGCAATTTCTATCGGGGCGGCTAGTGAGTGCCATAAGTCGTCAATAAGATGACGCAACCATTGATATTCGTTCTAAGACATGATGAACCGCACATAGCAGGTTTTACGTGGGTTTTACTTAAAGTCCAAAGGAATAGTCCAATATCACGCAGGAAATCTAGTAGCAAAAGAAAATTACATTTGCGACCACTCTTGAATTCTATCATCAATAAAGCTAAAATCGATTCCTTAGTAACAGCACCGGAACGTGGTGCAAGGCGAGACAAATCGCATTACCAGTAATCGAGGGCTGCTCCGTCGCTTTCACTGCAAGGGCAAAATGAATTGCATTACGCACTTAGCTCGCAATAACCTTTGATATTTCACTCAATTTACACTTATTAATAGCGTTAGTTTGAATCTGCACTTCTCTTTATGCTTTTGAATTGATGACTTGATGAGTATTGGTCGGTGTTTCATAAGGAGATAGATTTAATTTCTTATCTTATTATCTTATTTAGCCTATACGATCCCACTGCTGGGCAAAGGCCTCCCCTTGATTTTTCCACTCCTCTCGACTTTGCGCGATCTCCGGCCAATCCTTGCGATAAGCATTGAGGTCGTCACACCATCTTTTACGCGGTCTGCCTCGACTTCTAAGCCCGCCCTGAGGTATCCAGTGAGTAACGACTCGTGCCCACCGCTCCGGATGCATCCGACAAACGTGTCCGGCCCAGTCCCACTTCAGTTTGGCGGACTTTTTCCCTACATCAGTGATACCCGTTTTGGATCGCAGTGTAGTGTTTCGCACACGGTCGATTCGTTTAACGCCTAGGATACTGCGTTCCATTGCTCTTTGGCAGACCTTGAGCTTGGACTTTTGAGATGCTGTCAGTGACCATGTTTGGGCACCGTAGGTTAGGATCGGCAGGATACACATGTCGACGAGCTTACGTTTCAATGAAAGGGGGAGATCCCCCTTCATTAGATGCTTTAGTGACCAGTAGCTCTTCCAGGCGTTGTCGATACGACGGTCGATCTCTTTTGCTTGTCTATTTTGGAACGAGACTACTTGGCCCAAGTAAATGTATTCGTCGACATAATGTATTACCTGCCCATCAACCTCAATCCTACTTTTCCTGCCATTGGTCATTAATTGGGTTTTCTCCCTTAATTTATCATGTTTTATTTTAGAGTAGGTATTTTATGCTTTACTCTACCGAGTAGCGATATCTATAGTTTTCACAAAACGTACTTTACAAATTATTTGTATCGCTATCTTTGTCGCGTTATACGAAAGCAGATTTCATGATACTGTCTCATGGAACAAACTTCTCAATACTCCAGATATTGCCTTTGCATTTTGTTTTTTGTTTCATCATCATCATCATCATGCGGGGTGCTTACAGCTTCAGTAACTTGTGCTGCAGTTGTCTACAGTCTTAAGTTTTTACCTGAAGGAAGTCCTTGGCAATCTTCCACAAATTCTTAATATACTTGAACCATCACTCTAGGTCATCTATCTAACCAATAATATTTTCACTAAGACCGACTCTATTAGACTTGTAGTGTTAATTTGCTTGCTTATTCTTTGGAGTTAATGTTGCTGTGGCCGGGACGTTCTTATACATTGTTTCTATTCTTTCTTTATACCCGTCTCACCCTCAAAGATCAGAATGACGTCACATGTACCCTCGCGCGTGCTAGTGACAGCTCATACAAATGATGGCCAGCCAACGCGACCTTTTCACACATCTCTATTGTTTTAAGCTGATGGTTTTTTATCGCTTCCCAAAATTGTTTATCCGTTAAATCTCGCTCTCGGGGGTGGTGTACAATTTCCGGAAATAGCTAAGGTATTATTATAATTTTATTTATTGCTACCTCTGGTTCATTAAGTTTAATTTGCAGCTGCTTTTGATTTTTTTTGGAACATAATAGAGGATATGTCACAATACATGATTGATTTGTAAAAGAAGAATGAAAGAAGATTGGAGATATCTGACAGACAAGTTATTAATCTTCAACTCTGTAATGGTGCTACTAAAACTCCTTCATACCGCATGTTTTAAATTTCAACATTTTTCAGCGCCCCGTTGCATATAAAATCGTTTAGTCAAAAACTCCGTGCCATTAGAAATGCGGTACTATAGAAAAATGCTGCTCAAGGTCTTCAAAACACCATTACTTGTACCATAGAAAGTTCCGTTGATAAAGATAAACGGTTCGCCGTGGATTCGATTAATTATGTCCTTGGTACTGCTTCTGCCAAATAGTTTTTATTGACTGTGACTATAGTAGGTAGTTTCGTTTTTCTTTCGATCGTGCTATATGAAGGGAATATATTTTTAGAAGCATTTGACTTAAACTGTGATGTGATGCTTCTGTAAAAACCTTGTCTTGCGTGCCTTTCAATACCTTTAAAGTTTACTTGCGCGGATCCGTAAATAAATACTCCTTTCACGTCTCATTCTCATAACATAAGCTTACAACTATATTCCAATAAGGGTAGTCAGAGGTACATCCATCACAAGATGAGCTAAGTACCCGCACCTCACTGAGATTTCTGTTTGACAAACTTGACATGTGGTTAGCCGTATCGCCGTCTGTAATAATAATAATATAATAATAATAATATATTTATTTCAAGTCACAGGTAATGGTCGAGCCAACTGTGTTAGTGAAAACTGCACTAAAGATCTACACTCAAGATCTCTCAAGATCTCAAGATCTCTTGGTGCAAGTCCGGTACTGTTGTTCGAACCGGTGCTCACTGGTTTCACCGACTTCAATTACAATAAAGCAAAACACCTCCAAGGATATGGATACGTCACCTAACGGTTATCATTCCTCCAGGCTTTCCCACTACTCGTTGACAATTGGCTCAAATTAATTGGATCACCAGTAACCACTTACTGGTAAACCATATCAACATACGAAGGTCATTCATTAACAATAATGTGAATAGATACGCCCACGTCACCAAACATCATTGACCTGCCATTCCACACATTGAACCTTTAGGGATAGGTCAAATTAGCTTGGTGTCTACTAGACCCGTCGGTGTTTGTGTGTTTCTTCTGGGAAAGGGTCTCGTTATTTTGGTGCTTGCGCCACCAAAATTCATAGGCCTATCAGTTCATACATGTAACGTTCAGGGAAAGATCAAGTTAGGTTTGTCTCGCAGAATAATGTAGTAATCGGAAAGTGTTGGTCTTAGTATCAAAGTAAAGCATTCGCCTGTAATGTAACATGACAAAGCCGAAAATTACACCAGTTAGGGAGGAGAAACGAGCATTACAGTGCGCAACCTGTGCGCAGCATTTACCTGTAATATAATGTTAGAGATTCGAGCATTACATGTACGCATGCTTAAGTAATGTATGGTCACGAGCATTAATATGTATACACTTTGGTACCATGTCACATTAACTTTTTTGACAAAATGAACTGTAAGTCTCACTAAATGTCAAATATGTTAGTGCGACATAGTCCTAAAGTGGGTACATTATATTGCTCATGACTGTACGTACCTACCTGCTCTCTGATTTTGAATTTGAATAATAATAATAAAAAAACAACAAATACAAAAAAAATAAAGATAAATAAATGATAAGATAGATAAATGTTACATTACAAGCGGATACTCAATGATGAAGGAGTACCCGTTATGACTAATTGCTCCAAGAAATACTTACTATAAAATACCGTGTTACTAACGTACATTTACAACAAATAATCTAAATACTTAAGGTACCCTCACGCTTTCGCTTGCAATGTAATATTACAGAACCGCTAATAAACAGATATGCAGTATTGTAATCTCTCTCTATTTAAGAGCTGCGCTCTTGTCGGTGGAGTAACCGCCATTCCTCTCTTCTTCCCGCCAAAACCTTCACCTCCCGATACGACACGACCTGCACCTTCTCTTTTATTTGTTTCATAAATGTATTGTAATATAATGCTCAAAATCGAAACATAATTATTACATCTTTATTACTAAAATAACATCTAGCTACATTCATTCATATTTAAATATTATTTAAAAATCTGGAGGGTAAAATGCCACATCGAAGCAATTCTAGATGAATTGCTAAACAGATGTTTAAGCAAATAAATGATTCTTTCTTTCAGATTTCTGCTTTGCATCTGTCAAATTGCAGTTTTGTTATGTTTAGTATTCATTCAAAGGATTCATACTAAAATTCATTCTTCCCTTCATTCTCTCTCTGTTCGCCCAACCTCCGCAGCGTCAATACGTGTATTTAGTGTATTGTGTTTTGTAACTGTTTTCTTTCATATATACACAAATAACAAGTGATTGTAAAAGTGACCTTTTGTTAATAACACCCTGCTGCATTAGAACATTCTTTTATCAATCAAAATAGTGAACAGCTTATTTAGATGAATTACTTCAATGTGGCCTTAAGACCCTCTGATCTCACTAGCAATGCATTTTATACTTATTACTATAGATTCCGTAGTCTACAGTGACTAATAGACTGAGTGGACTAATAATTAGCGACTATTTATAACTAGTATGTCATCGAACGACAGACAGACTATTAAATATTAAATGCTGGATTGCTAGCGGTGACGTAAGCGATTTTAATATAAGGGTCTTTGCAAACCAATGTGGGCTTTGGCTGCGCTTAAAAATATTTTCAGCTTGTTATAATTACTTTTTTTTAACCAAAATAACGGTTCCATTAGCGTTTAGAGATCGCATCTGATATTATATTTACTGTTTATTATAATTGATAATCATAACATCTCTATTCCGGCTATAGGTAGATGACTAAAATAAAAAATGAAACAGTAAAGGCAAACTCTCTTAAAAGATAACTCAAGATTCGACTGGGCGGGTTTTAGAACCTCTTTTACTTTAACAAGAAACAAAGAAAGAGAAGTATTTGTTTGTTGATCTACTCTGAACCGACGTGTGTATGAAACGATTGAGGAACGTGGAGGAAGCAAGAGAAGTCAGGATCGAAGCATATGGAATTCCGGTGCGTCTTACCTCGGTAAAGGACTTCAACTTAAGTATGTTTTATTTTGTTTTGTGAGTGATATTCAAGTGGCTAAAAATCCGTCTGTCCAATGCCCGTCGTCAACATTAACCTTAAGGCCATGAGACCGTGAATGCGGCTCGCACGCTAAGTAGTGACGTCACGATGAGATGATGTCACCGAAGTCTTAACCAAGACTTGCCATTGTCCGACGGCCTTCCGTACTTAATTGCGAGCCCATATGTATAGTTTAAGTGTCAATAATTCTAAGTTTGTTTTAAGTAAATATGGCGGACGCTTTACGACTTTGCGCTGGAATTAGTTATTTGACAACGTTTTAATGGATGGATGGATGGATAACGACCTCCGTGGTCCAGTCGTCGAGCGTTGGGCTCACGATCCGGAGGTCCCAGGTTCGATTCACGGTGGGGACATATCACAAAAATTACTTTGTGGTCCCTAGTTTGGTTAGAACATTATTGGCTGATCACCAGATTGTCCCAAAATAAGATGATCCGTCCTCCAACCTAGTAGAGTATGGATATACTCTATCATGCTGCTCTAGTGCGTGGTGTAACCCTGACACCAGGATTGATGAGGTTGGTACTCCACCTCACAACCCACACGATAGAAGAAGAAGTGCGTGGTGTTGTTTTGGACTTATTGACGATTCAAAGTGTAACTATGTTACCTACTGAATAAAGATATTTTTGAATTTGAATTTGACTAGTAGCGCGGGACAACTTAATGTGCCTAATCAGCGTGCGTGTTTTGAAGTAAATAACTTGTTATTGGGTAAGCGGACCCGGGAATTATAAAGATAATAGCTAGGTAGAGTAGGCAGAAACCACGGAATTCCACTTACCTGCAATTCTGACAACTTTTTCGCTTCCATTCTCATCGAAATTTTCAATAATGCTGGCTTGACTCACCGTACAGGTCATCATAGCATCCATCCATCCATCCATCCACCATCCAACCAGTATCCATCTTAGGATTTTGTATCAAAATCGCCTGTATATCCTCTTCTGGTTCACTTACGGCTCTACTAGATAACTAATATATGTATGTCTATTTATCTGATATGGCCGCAGTACATCTTAGCGACCTTGGTATGAGGGTAGCGGAAAATTTCGGCTCTAAGCACAAGGCCACGCCATAAATAAACCGGCGACATAGTGGATGCGACAGTTACGGCGATACGTCAGCCTCAATGCCGCTTGGAATTCATATCGGGGAGTCATGCATCATAATTTCTTAAATATTTTGTGTTCAGTCTATATTCATTTCGCGGGAAACATTATTGGTGAATAAAAATACAGTCATTGGAACACTTTTTGGATGTTAAAGATGTATGTGTGTTATACTATAAAAAAATGGGTTTTATTATCAGAGCAGAGTCATAAGTTATCTAAGACGACTTACAGCCACTGTTGGTGCGAAGTCCTAAGATGGATATGATGAATGTTATGGTGACAAGGGACCAGCCTATCGCCTGCAACAAATGTCCATCATGTTAGAAAGGACACCAATCCCTCTGTGTTTTCATTATTACATTTACTTATTTCTTAGGGCGCCATTACATAAACTGCTTATTTCAAGGCTACACTTTCTTTTCTCAGGCGTAGGTAGTAATATAAGTAATCCACCACCATCATCTAAGTTTATTTTAAGTTACACCTGTCATTTTCTTATCCGCCGAAAAGGAAAGGGACGGGTAATCGACAGGCATACAATTTATGGAACACACGTCAATTTTGGGCAGAAATTTACAAGAACCCTTCCGAAATTTTATATTGACTAATAACCCGACAGAAGAAGAAAGTTGACAGTACACGTCAAGAGCATTGCACATGAACGAGATGCCTATTTTATTCGCCCGGGTTATTCTTTCATTTTAAAATGAGCAGTTGTCAATTATCTGTCCCTTTCCTTTTCGGTGAATAAGAAAATGACTGGTATAACTTATAATAAAATTAGGAGGCATCTGCAGGAATCGGGGCCAATGTACACATGCATATACAACCATTCTCCAAGTAGATGTACATAAATAATACCATCTAACATACTACAAAATGTGTCACACAATCCAATAACAAAAATAATTTCACTTTAGCGACATTCAATTGTTTTCGACCGCCTACAATGATTCATATTTAAATATTATTTGCACATAATGGCATAAACCGTTCCGTGAATACACAACCAATTTGCAATTATTACAATAACCATATGAATGATGTCATATGAAGACAATTTGTGATTTCATACCGATTGCATTGATGGAATTTTATATCGCTGCGAATGATTGGCACTGGCATTGAAATTGCATATATTAGTAGTTCATTTGTAATACTCCATTTCTTTCGTAAACCTAGCAAGTCTTTTCAACTTGATTTAAAACTTATATTAAGCATTTAAGGTTGTAAAAACTGTTGACAATGCAGTAGAATCGTAATCTTTTTATTTCACATGATTTACAACATCATAATAAATTAATCAGTATTTATTTGTATAACGGAACCTAATTTCAATATTATTAAGGACCGAACCCCCGGGCCTGCCCTAGATATCAAAATATACTCGCAATATGCTATCGACAAAATGGATCTGCAAACCATGAACAAGAATAAAAGACGGTCGCGACTTAACAAATAAACTAGTAATTCGTACTGTGGCGGCGCCGGTTTCGTTTCGGCCCCGTTCTCGTCCTTGAATCAATTTCCACAGTGACGTCACATGGTCCCGTGCCCCCTCCCTGCACCCCTTAGGAACAGGGATACCGCTATTTCCGCACCTTATATATAGCAGTGTCTTTCATTTTGGCTTTGTGTTGTTCAAGTTTATGCGTTCCGATTTTTCTCTCTTCAAACCGTTTGAGGCGCTCCAAGATTGGACTTTATTCATACGTTTATATCGTGTCTATAAAGAGCTCTTACATCGGCTCATGTTCTGTCGTAATATTTACTAGCTGTTCACTTTACACGTTTTGTGGATACAAATTTGAAGGCACTTTTGCAATTCGTAACTCGATATTCAAAGATTTCCTACCTTATACTTAAGTGTGTCACTCACTACCTAAGGACACAGTTAATACTGCTAATATATTACAGAGAAGTTTGGTTTTACAAAACCGGATAAACTAAACCATTCTCTTTTATTCCCGCTAAAGTTTTATACCTTCTATTCTAAACTAAAATTTAAAACATCCCGTGAATCACGCGCTTAAAATGCATTAAGCAAGCTTATACAAATGACTTCTTTCACATCGTTGTCTTTTTCGTTTATTCCTCTTCTATCTTCCTGTCCACCAAGTAGCTGAAATCTATTATAGACAACACAACTGTCTTGGTGATTTATAATTTGTTTTATATCTTAAATCTCGTTAATTTTGTTGTTCTCTTTTGTATCACCAATATAATGTTTTAAATCGGAGGACTTTCCGTATTTATACAATTTATGGTGGTAGGCTTAAGTTAGGCATTCGCTTCGTTGACATTAAAAAAATCAAACGGCGTAGAGGTGAAATGTCGGCGTTTAAATCGGCTGTAACTATTAGAGAACGAAGTGTATATCTCTTTGATGATTAAAGCATCGACAGACAAAATAGAGCTAACTAAAATTCTGGCACAACTATAACAGTTGTTGTAAACTTATCATCAGATTATATTTATGATAAAACAGAGAAAACGTACATATATTTGAACTTTTGATAGAAAGGTAAACCTAAACATATTGGGTGATTATAATAATATAGAAAAGAGACAGTGTATACCGATTTGAAAAGGGAATCGACTCGGCATAATGTAAATGTGATTATAAAATAAACAAAAAGTATTAAAAGGAAAAATCTATAAGACACGTGCGTCCATTAGGCAACAGCCAACGGAAACACGAAGAATAAACTGTATACGAAACTGCTCTAAACCCGCGATACAGAAACAAACCAGGTACGACTTATGATTGAACGCACAGGTATTTTCATAGCTCATATTAATACCGGGAATAGGGTTGGCACGAAGAAAAATATGTTAAAAAAAAATCAAGTCAGTGCTTTTTGAGATTTAAATGATGTCAAGAATTAAATTACATATTATGTAACTAGCTGTAAAACAACTACCACATCGGAATCTGTAACGCTGAGGGAAAGACGTGGCCATAAAACCTCCCAGCACAGGGCCCTAGTCCTACTGTTTCAAGGTTTGCTTTCTTTTTTTTTAAATCCAGTTTGTATTACATAATTTATAAACGTAAATACAATAGTGTTCAAGAACAAGTAGATGATTTGCTATCGCATGGTTCATTGAATTTCATGATCTTTAGGGATGGATTGAGGGAGAAATTTTAGCTAGATTTATGGTAACTGACATGAGATGCCTAGACATAAAAGCAGTTATCATGACACTTCATTATATTTGGACTTGATCAGTAAATGTAACAGACACAAATTTAATATCTTGAAAACATAAATCTATCATAGGTTCTTATCATCTATTATATCACTTTTGCAAGGATTACGTTTTGATTCGTCATTCAGTAAGTAAGTAAAATGTTTATTTTTGATAAAAATACAAAAAATATTGGTACAATAAAAACCCCACAAAACCAATTCCTCGATTTGTCTGTGGGAGTGGAGCTTAAAGTCGCTTAAAATACTCACAGATAGCTAAGAGATCTTTTGAATAAGATTTTTAAATAAAGATTTATTGAATTTATTTATATTGCAGTCCTGACGTATGTCGACCGGCAGCATGTTGTAGTAGAATTGTTCAAGTTAATGAAAAATTCACGAAACAATAAAACGGACCTGATAATGATTACCGACCAAAACCTCTCAACCCTAAACTATATCAAGCAACGAAAGACGAACGACCGTTCGACTAAAACAAATAACCAATATGTTTTCACATACGCTCCCTTGCGCGTTATTGAGGCTTTACATCATCATATTTACAGCAGTTGCAGGTTAATGCCAGCGGTAAACCAGAGGAAACAATCCTGATATTTTCGGAATGTTTACAACAAATATATGAAACATGAGGCGCGAGTCCATCGAATGTGCCGCTAGGTTCTAGGCGTTTTAGTTCGGTCGCGTATTCGTACGAATTTGCCTCGTGCGAAAATGTACGAATATTAGTCTATTACGAGACGAATTCGTACGAAAACGCACCCAAAACATTAAGCGGACAAAACTCTGGATTTCTGAATCAGGAAGGCGAAAACTTAGGTACTTGACAGATGATGTCTGAAGAGTTTATTAGGTACCTCACCTATTTTCTTATACTTTTTTGCACCCTAGACACGAAGACTTCATTTACGAAACATTATTTCAAATATCAAGCCATAACACTTATTCCAAAAATATTTATAAACTTTGTCCATAACAACTTTGTTACTACAAAATCGGCTCCATTATCAAGCCTCTGGAGCGTACGCCCATAATTCTCAATTTCCATCACGATCCCATTCCCTTTAATACGTCAGTTCAGAACATTCGTCTCCCACGTGCACCATTCAACATGCGTCGGTCAATTAAATCCTTTGCAACTATTTATACCTTCAAAATGACAACTGTATTTATAGTTTGACTCCTATCGAACTGTAATCACAAACATCTGATATAAAAATAACTCCTTTTCCTGCTCTGAATTTAATATTACAAAAGGATTCCCAATTTCCGAGTATATCAAAAATATCTTTCAGTCTTGATAAAAGCATTATTGAAATTATTTTTAAACCTTGTTTATGGATATTATAAATATCAAATGGACCCATTAACTTGAACTGGGTTCGAAACAATATTAAAAACCGAGCAATTTTATAGACTTTATTATCTCTTGTCCAGCTACTTCAAATTCAAATACCCCTGCCATTATGCTTCGCTGTTTACACTACCACTTCTCCAACAAACAAAATCGATACCCTCATTCGATAGTGGTGTCAATTATTTAAACAACGTTACATAAGCGGATGATGTCATTGAAGGTAATTGGCCTGAATTCATTACTCCCGTGTCATAACGACTAATAGGAATGACACTTTTTATAGTGCACTTACCACGTCACAGAAATGAAATTCTGCTGTGTGATGGGCGGTTCTAGAATTATAGGATGGAATTTGTGCATGTAAATTACAAAAGTTTTTGATCGTAAGTTATTTATCTGTACGCTCTGACTGCTTGATGTCAAAGAGAACAGGGTGACGTTTTGGCACTTATTAACTTTGTTCCTTCGTCCACGGCAGATGTAACGCGTTTGATACTTTAACAGTTGTCACCTGAAAATAATGTTTGTCAGATTGACAGACTGAGATTCTTTTCCGAATTTTGTCCAATATTTGAATTTTAAGATCGCAACAGATCTGCTTAGCAGCAAACTTCACATCGTCGCTTGTGGCATCTAATCCCCACGGTTTTAGCTCCACGATCATTAGTCACATGATTTCTGATGTTCCCAGACACATAGAAACGAATTCCGAGACATGTTCTGCGACGTTCAGAAATAGAACGCAGCGATACTAGAGTTCTCTCTGCGTTTCTCTCTTTCCATCTCGGAAGCTGGATGTAAGTCTGTCCTGTTCTCTCGCGCACGGTTCATTGTTTCAAAGCTCGGTAGGTGCGACTGAAATAGGTCGGCCGAAACAGTCGGTTCACGCTATCGCTAGCCGCGAGGTCACTGCCGGAAAATCACGACGCGATTAGTTTATTAATCACTTTGTTTCATATAGATAGACGTTGTAAAAATATAATAAAACATTTAACATATTCGTAGAAAATACTAAATATCGGTCAAACACATAATGCTCATTTTTGCTTCGTTGCAGTCGGGTAAAAATTGATGATCTTTACGAAAAGTCTGAGATAAGTAAATGAGTTATAGCTAAAATTGTCTGACTACGAAATCGATCGGACAGACGACGACGACGATTTAACGATTTGTATACAAAATTATGCCAAGGCCAAAGGTACCTAAAACAAGAGAGATTATTGTATTATAATAAGTCAACACAGAACAAATAGTAAATAAATCTCCAAACAGATTTGCTACGTTTAATGTGACACTACTTAGCGACCAACTTAGAAGAGTAAAGAAAACACGTAAGGCCAAAGTTGTGTGGCGCTAGTTGAAAACTTAACTTAGCTCGTCGACTGATACGCATGCAGTCTAGCAAACTTAAGTCTTTGCTAAAGGCGCTAGAAGAATAACTAATGACACTTCAGCATTGGCTTTTGAAACTGAAGAAGATGCTTTACTTTAAGATATGAGAAAACGTGCCTTAAACGGTGTTATTGAGGAAAAATAAACTTGTAATAAAGAGGGGACACGTGGTCTGAATAGGAAGAGAAATTATGAAAGAAGGAAGGTATCAGTGCTGATAGTGACAATACGCTCGACAAACTAATAAGCGATGAAAAAGCCAACGCACGTTCCCGGTATTAATTTCGTCGAACACATGCCACAGTAACTTATCTTCCGCGGCACAAATTAGCTAAACTCGCCAAGACCTACCCTCACAACTAATTATAACTGTACGTAAATAGAGCAATAACGCTCACATTGTTACGCTGCCTAATCGGTTTGTTACCATAACCGAGTCCGTGTTATGTAACAAATCGTTGCACTTGAGCATATTAGCCAGTACAATGCCGGCAAGTAATGATGCCATTTGTGGAAGAGCCCGTGGCTTAGTGGCGCTTGTTTCCAATCGATCGGCTAAGTTAGAAACTTTGGGTGTGGTTAGTATTTGGAAATTCTATTCATAGAGCTCCGTTAAAGGCCGATTTCAATCTCGAACATTGATAAACCTATGTCATATTTGACACATTTTTTGTCACAGACCGTGAATTTCCATCCTTTTTCCTCCAGACGTTGAAACGAGGTCTGTGCCCAGTAGTAGAACGTATGTAAGCCGTTTATTTAATGAAGCCATTTACTTCTCTCCCGGCTCGGGTAATTGCAGGCCCTTTGTAATCCCTCGAGTAATCTCAATCTCGGAAAGAAGATTAGTGGCGGCATTTAACGCTAAAAAATCTAATCCAATCGAGATTCATTGCTTCGCCCTTCCAAAGAATCAGGCCTTCTATTTATTTTGCGACAAGTTCTGGACCATTTATTCAAAAATCGATACATTTGTCCCCGTCTGAAGTGTATTACTAGGCTATCCTTTTCACACACTTGCTGTCTTAAGACATTTATCGTCAAAGAGGACAGGAGACGGATTATGTGACAGTGCCCTTTCAGTCAGCGTTATTTTCTTGTAAGTTTTTCTAGATCTTTGACTCTCGGTTACTCCAATACTCTTGTAAAACTCATCGTCATCATTATACAGGGTGTTAGTGTCATCGTAACGAAAACTTTGAGGGGTGATTGAGGCCATGATTCTGAGTTGATATCAAGTGGAATTTTTCGTCGCAAAAGTATGGAACTGAAAATAATTAAAAAAAAACACTAAAATTTTCATGAATATTCGGACTGCAAATTCCACTTGATATTAACTCAGAATCATGGTCTGAATCATCCCCCTGAGTATTCGTTACGATGTCACTTACACCCCATATACATTATAACAAGCGCGATAAGCTGCTAAAGTCCAATCAGTTTCTTGCAAAGTAATAAATTAACTGGCTGGCTCAAGACCTCCTGGTTAAAACACCTACAAAAACATACATTTTATAATTATGACTACTAATGGTTCATAATTTCACCACTGTTTACAAATAATTCGCTGGGCTCAGTGACTGAACTTTTGCTCTTTCAATTGAAAATTCACCATCATCAGTAAAATGCTGTCGTACGTCAATTTCAAGACATCCTCGAGTCATGTTTCTGTTCTATTTCTAGTCTGTTTTGTCTAACTGTTGGGCAAAATTCCCTTGTTCTTTCCTCTCCTCACGGTGCCGTGAACAAGGAAATTTTGTATCGTGTATTTTTCTAATCGTATAATAAATCTGTAGTACAGACAAGAACCTCAATCCCGTCACATCATTCTCAGACTATATACTATAGAAAACGGGGCGTTGAAAGGGTAAATCACAGAGTATCAAGTAAAGTGGTAATGTTGTTGGCAATAAAAGCTGGTTCGTTTACTGGATACGACCCCCCGTCGCCACTACAGCTCGTCAGAGGGACTACCCGCATTAATCCTGCTGTGTAATGAGATTAATAAGTCGTGGAGAGCGGGTGAATTGAAGAAGCAACCTTTATGGAAAAGAGAAGGAATTGCTCTACAGAGATTTTTGTTCGATTATGCTAGTCAGTTTGCTACCTCTAAAAATGGGGTTAAATAAATACATACATGCTTAAACTTGCCTATTTCCCACCGGGGTAAGCAGAGACTATGCGATTGCATTTGAACTTGCTTCCTCCACATTGATCAATCGTTACATGCACGCACGCCGTTTCAGAGTGGATCGGTCGGTCGATATATGAAAATAACGTTTATTTTAGTTGGATGTTGCTTTAATGCAAGAAGACGTCAGTTATATTTTACAAACGTTGATTTGAAAGTTAAAAATGATGTCTTAACCTCACTATGTTATCCGAACGATCAAAAATACGGAATATTGTGAGCAAAATATTATGTAGCCTTTACTGGGATTTTTCCCTCAACACGCCCTTTGGGAGCGAAGAGGTATGAATTCGGCGTTTTCATGAATTTTGATAAGCTGAACTCCCATGCTAAACTTCGACGATTTGCGTTCAGCTTTCTCGTTTTCTGTTATGACGGTCATGAATTCGAAACAGCGAAATGAAAAAAACGAAAACATGTCTGATCAAAAGCTATGCTTATGAAAGTTTCACGCCTCGAAAATAAGGACAAATGTTATGAATATTGTCATCGCTCCCTTAGTATTTTTTCTTCTTAAGTTCAACAGAGAAGCGTGGCAATAAGAGTCATGTTTTGCAAGAATTTGGTCATTTTCCATGTAATGTACAGCCAAGTGTTACGCTGCTGAGCCGCCAAAATTTACTACCAAATCTGTTTTACAAAAACTGAACTACGAAATCGTAAATTCACTGAAAATCGTCTCGAAGCCATGCCAAGTGCTCTAGCTTCATACATTTGTACATTTCACTACGCCCTTTGGCAGCCGCCTTTTGAAACCAGCCAGTTACGCTAGATCCGTGACCGTCCACCCATTGGTAAAGATGTTATAGAAACTATTAGGAGTGCAGAAGAAAGTCAAGGCTCTAAGAGTTCTGGTGGTACTATACTTGGCACGCACACTGCCCACTTCGATTAATGTTTTGTTGCTTCTGTTGCTAACTGTAGAGGGCATGTTAGCGTGCCGGTAAATAATCGCGTTAGTATATCATCCCCGGGTGTAATGCCAAAAGTTGCCAGCCATAGAGATTACAGTCGGATTACATTAGAGATTATGCCTGTCAACATTATATGCGGTACTTCAGACGCTTTGCATGTACAAAAGATCTAAGACTAATCTCACTGCCACCCCAAGAAACCTTTATAATTTCCACGTTCCAATGCAAGACGACTTTATTTTCGTATCGTTGCTCGTTCTTGAACTTTACGCACAGATACATTTTTCCTTTCCTTAAATAATTCCAATGTCACTTCCTAAACTCTATAAAGATTAATTTAAAATGTGTACGCCGTTAGAACCTTTCTAATTTCCAATTCACTAACTTACATAGCAAGGGAAAACGATGGAGTAATTGACACTTCAGTTTTATTATCCTATTTATTACATTTTGACAGCACTTTGAATTGGAAGACGAAGTAATTGTCGTTCCTTCGCTTTGTTTAGATCGTTCGGTGGCACGGAAGGGAGCACCTTTTAGGGTTGTCGTGGAGGGCCCGAAGTCCCAACAAATTAACCAGATATTTGACATTGGAGGCAGGACAATTTATTCATTATTGAGACAGAAATTGTGTCGTCAATTTCTACCGTAGCAACGGACGCGGAAAACGAATTCTAGGCATTTGTAGCTACGTGATTGCTGACTTAATTCTGCAGATATATAATGCGTTCTTGTCATTGAAAATCTATTATTACTTTTCTCACCTTTACATATGTCATTTTTAAAGCTTACTTGTTTCTCTCTGACAACAGTTATATCCGTTCCATCCAATAAAAAAGTTTTGTCATATGCAAATCAAAGTGCCAACGCATTCAAATCTCCGAGTCACTTAATCCCATTCACACGCCGTTTGACATTCACAAGCATCAATATCAGCCACTTTACAATATCTTTCATGTATGTTACAAAGGACGGAATATTCGTCACAGTTTGAACCATGAACAGCGGTTTCAGTATACGACGGACACCTAATCCCGTCGCTGACGTTTTTGACGTTCACGGGCGTCAATACAACGATGACGTCACTCCCAGACGTGCGAATACAATTAAAATACCAGCTTTACGAGTTAGTGACGTCGGGTATATTTTGGATGCGACGCGACGGAAAAATGTCGGAAAGTGATATTAACTTTTACCTATTTGGAACTGTGCCCGAGATATTGGAGGCAACCTGGTCGTAAGGTGACTTTGTTTTCCAATATTTGCTGTTGATTTCGCCAGGAATTTGAAAGGTCGCGAGCCGTCGAATTGTTTTATTTTTATCGCTTTTTGTTTCATGCTAAATATACGAGTCGCCTTGACTTAATACGGAGATAATGTCTTCCTGTATGGCTTATTTGGTTGTCAAATAATGTGTCATAGTAACTTTATTTGCATATGTGTAATGCTCAAAATTTCAACAAACTTTTCTTTAGCATCAACTTAGCAAACGCTATCAACAATCTGATCAAGAAATCCACTTACGCTAGCCTAGGCACATCTATGTGGGAATTTCGACTCAGGTATGTTGGCCGTTAGTTTAGATTGGATCAGCCGCCAGATAGCAGTTAGCTACGGAACGCCATCGAATGAATGAATGAAATAGATCGAACGATTGGAAGAACGGAAATGAGAATCGCGATTATCGAATTTTTCGCGGCAATTCAAATTAGAAAGGAATGATAAAAGACGGTCAATTGCTTTCAATGACAAGATATTACAGGGAATGCGGTGAGGTGATGAAGTATTGAAATTTTTATAAGAGTTTTGAAAGCTGGTACATATATTTCATTACGTGTGGTTGCGTGGCGAATTTAATTCAGAAATCAGACCGTATCGAGCTACTGCTTTATATGAACTTAGGATAACTTTCATCTTTGTGTTTCATCGATACTTTTGTTACGTGACTTATTATAGGTTTGCCTTAGATGGCATGACGCAACTATTTGGTCGGAATTCATCCACATTTTTCTTTCCGATTTGTTCCAATTTTTATCTCTTGCTTCCGCGGTTGAATCGAGTAGGTATACTCATTTATCTTGAGTGCAGTTTTCACTAACACATTTGGCTCGACCATTATAAACGGCGATACGACTCACCACCTCTCACGTTGGTTTAATCATTGATGTAGTGTGGGTACTCAGTTCATCTTGCGATGGATGTATCTCTGTCACCTCTGACTGTGTCAATAGGGATATAGTCGTGAGCTTATGTTCTGTTATACTTATTAATATTTTAGAGACACCTTTTATAAAATAAGTCTCACTAGTCCACTAAATAGAGTTTTTGTTACAAGTTTCCTTGAACTGGCTACTGCCTAACTTACAAAGCGTTAGAACAATTAAACCGTAGCCAGAAGCCATTAATATTATCTTCCGCCTTATCTTGTACAACTACATAGGATAGTCTCATGAAGTCATAACTCTAGGGACCTTCCTCACGACGCGATCGGATATCGCATGGATGTGTGATTTTAGGGTAAGTTTGACAGTGTTTGACCGCATGTAATAAAAACTTCTCATTCATACATTTTCATAGATAGGTTTTGACATTTTGGAAAAAAGTATATGAGAGAAAGAGAAAGATAGAGCACTTATTTAAATAACTTACGTATTTCAACAAAACACATACATAATAACAACCAAACAAAATACATTACAAATAGAACATTTAGAGAGAAAAATAAACATAAGTAATTATAATGTAATGAGAGATAGTATGCGTTAAATTGGAAAGGTTTACGTTAGGTTTATCTAGGTTTGTCATTTACTCTATACTCAAGCATCGTTTGTTCGGAAATCGCACGAATTGCATCGATCGCGCCGTGAGGAGGGCCACTGACCACGACATGGTTAAGGTTCGTCAAAGCCTCATAGATTGTAATCACTTCGGTACCAGTCTTGTTATCTTCAAAGTTCCCTGCTTTGTGGATCATAACTTCAACAGATACACTGACAGGGTTGAATTGTCAACGTTATTGTCGTTTCATTATATCGAGTGGTGTACCAGTAATTATGTTATTAGTTATTTAATATTGTATGTTTGTAGGATGGTAGGCGCTCGTTTAATTGGGTTTGATTAATACGTGTGTCATGTCATGTTCGGATTTCGGCTTCACTCTTGTAATTGTTATTAGGTTAATGATGTTAACGTCTACATGACTTTATCTGATAAAACATTTTAGGATCTTATTTGATGTGGGTTGTGAGGTGAACAGCCTGCGTGGTCTAGTGGTTAGAGCGTCAGGCTCACGATCTGGAGGTCCGGGTTCCATTCCCGATGGGGACATGGTCGAAATCACTTTGTGAGACCGTCCTTTGTTAGGACTTTTCAGGTTTGAATCACCTGATTGTTTGAAAAAGTAAGATGATATCGTGCTTCGGAGGGGACGTTAAGCTGTTGGTCCCGGCTATTAGCCGTAAAAACACCTTCACCGACCCGCAGTGGAGCAGCGTGGTGGAGTATGCTCCATATCCCCTCCGGTTGATTGAGGGAAGGCCTGTGCCCAGCAGTGGGACGTATATAGGCTGTTTATGTATGTGAGGTGAATTACCAACCTCATCAACCCTGGTGTCAGGGTTATGATTGAGCCGCCAAAGGCCCCTGACATGACACATGTAACGATTTGTAGTGATCTTCTTATGTCCATCTACGGACAACTAGACGTCCGCAGACATTTCATCCTTATGTTGTGCATTACCACCAATCAGCACTAAATGTTTTGCCTCTTCTTTCTTGCTGTCAGCAAAGGACTAGAACTGTCTGCCGTCGTCTGTTATCTCGTTATAATATGGGAGTCTTCAAGGCTAGAGTGAATAGGCATTTGCTAGGTAAGCGTGATCCACCATAGACCACATCGTCACTTACCATTGTACTGTAGTGTAACCAAACGCAACGTATAGGAAAACCGAAACGCAAATGGTACAGACGGCCATGTTGACAGTTGTCATTAAATAATAAAGGTATAAAAAAGGTTAACTTATAATGCGTGGGTATAGACTACGGACGCCTCTAAAAAAACTGTAAGACAAGTTTTTATGATTTAGCGGGAAATTAGCTATTGTACGTAACGTACATGTTGTAACAAAGATTTTTCATTTTTAAAATAAACCAGTGCTTCTATCACATCCGTGTTTAATTCATTTTAACAAGAGAACAGAATATACTACAAGAGAACAGAATATACTACAAGAGAACAGAATATACTACAACCATCAAGTGAGATTGTGGTCAAACAAGAAAAAAAAGGAATGTTCTCTAATTTTCACGTAGCTATCTTTTAGAACTTCGTGCTTTATTTTATTTAATCATATTTATGCGTTGTGTTCGTATATATTCTTAAAAAATATTTTGTACTTGAATTTAAAAGAAAATGTCCGTTTCACCATCCTTTTGAATAACTTTTCGAAATTCGAATATAAATGCTTTAACATCACTAATTTAAGAGCCACGCTTTTGTCGGTCGGTAGCATTTATCCATTGTCTATCAAAGACCAATTCCTTCACTTCCTTATAATAAGACACGACGTTCGCCTTCTCTTTAATCTGTTCCATGCAAGCTCTTCTTGGTCTTCCCCTTCCTCTCTTTCCTTGTAGCTTCCCTTCTATGATGTTTTTAATAAATTCGTCTAAATAAATAAAGTGTTACAAAAGGAGACTTGACTTGGTACATGGCTTCTCCAGTAATTCTTACCTTAACTTGACAATCGTCTCATCAGAACAAGTCCAAACTGAACGAAATTAAACACAAGCTTTTAAAAGCAAGGCTTTTAAAAGTTCAACACATTTGCATAATAGACTAATGAAGTGAAACAGCGTTATCCAATTTAGCAGCTTATTTATATTGGTTGCAAACATAGTTTGTTTATTTGGTTTTGGGATTAAAATTTCTTAATGACTCCACTTTATCAGTTTAAAACTGATTATAAAAATATAATAAAATAATGACTAAAAAAAACCTAGAGGGGGGTGAGGTGCGGGCGGAGAGTTACCGTTGTATACGTAGTAGATAAAATTTATTCACTATCACAAACTCCCCGTCCTTTGACTTTAAATCTACATTGGTAGATAGCCAGCGCCTAGATAGGTATAAACGGAACAATCCCGATATTAGCCCGGCCAATTAATGGCCTCCGTGGTCCAGTGGTTGAGCGTTGTACTCACGATCCGGAGGTCCCGGGTTCGAATCCCGGTGGGGACAAATCACAAAAATCACTTTGTGATCCCTAGTTTGGTTAGGACATTACAGGCTGATCACCTGATTGTCCAAAAAGTAAAAAGATCCGTGCTTCGGAGGGAAGTTAAGCCGTTGGTCCCGGTTATTACTTACTGATGTAAGTACGTAATCGTTACATGAGTCATGTCAGGGGCCTATGGCGGCTCAGTAATAACGCTGACACCAGGGTTGATGGGTTTGGTAATACACCTAACAACCCACACGATAGAAGAAGAAGCCCGGCCAATACAGACCAGAGGGGTTAAAATGGCCACATCGAAGCAATTAATCTAGGAAAGCAATGTTGCAATTTGACATTTGCGCATATAAAAGTAGGTGCGCAATGCAAACAAATGTCAAATAGCAGTATTGCTTTCTGAGATGAATTGCTTCGATGTGGCCATTTTAACCCCCCAGATATCTTCATGAATAACAGTTTTATTCGTAGCCAGTAACTCTCTACCGATCCCGATATAATCCCTCTCCAAACGGGGCATTTGACATCGTATAGTGACGACACAAAGTGCATTTTCCCGTGTATTTGGATCGCGGAAGCGGCTAAATATAAATGGTATTCGCTGTTGGTAGTGCCGTGGGCACGTTAGTGACAGGTCGAGATATTTTGTTGACTCGTATTGCTGGAGGAGCTCGGTGGCGCAGCGGTAAACGCGCTCGGTCTGCGATTGTTGAAGTTAAGCAACTTTCGCAAAGGCCGGTCATAGGATGGGTGACCACAAAAAAAAAGTTTTCATCTCGAGCTCCTCCGTGCTTCGGAAGGCACGTTAAGCCGTTGGTTCCGGCTGCATTAGCAGTCAGCAGCACTGGGCCCGTGTGATGGTTCAAGGCCCGATCTCCCCATCCATCCATAGGGAAGGCCCGTGCCCCAGCAGTGGGGACGTTAATGGGCTGATGATGTGATGTGTAATTGCTGGACTAATGGAATAAAATACATAGAATGCAGTCAGCTGCTTATCTTAAAAGGCTGTTGTATGATTTTGAATTCATGTTTGGAATATAGATAATTGATATCACGCGGTTCCAGGATTAGTGCCCGGCTAATGGCAATAGGCTCGCCCCTTATTACATGGGACAAACATAGCTGGCGGTGTGTGTGGTGTGGGTTGTCAGGTGGATAACAAACCTCATCAACCGTGGTGTCACGGTTACTATTGAGCCGCCAAAGGCACCTGACATGACTCATGTAACGACACTTATATCAGTAAGTAGTAACCGCAACCAACGGGTTAACGTGCCTTCCGAAGCACGGATCGCCTTACTTTTGGGAAATCAGGTGATCAGCCTGCAATGTTCTAACCGAACCAGGAATCACATAGTGATTTTTGTGATATGTCTCCACCGGGATTGGAATCTGGGACCCCCCGGATCGTGAGCACAACGCTCAACCTGTGGCCGTCCACACATATAGACAACACGTGTAGGTCAGCTACCTAGGTGCGAAACATCGAGAAGGTACGAAATAGGGTTGCTACTCGGCGAATAAAATGTATTAAATTTATTAGTTTTCCATTACACAAGTAACACTATAATAGTCCTTAAGTCATTGCTATACTAGCAGAATGGACCCTGTGATGTGTGAATGTATAAATCTTTTATTATTAATATAATTTTGGTTGACAAAATATTTAAATCAGTTTTGGGCAAACATTCAAAGTCGGAAAATAGAATGTCCTTTTAATATCCAAACCCCTAACTATGGGACCTGGAAATCTTGGCCTAAACGTGGCTCTTAAATTGATGATGATATCGAAAAGACCTAAAAAGTTTTCGACTCCCGTACACCCCTATAACATCAAGTACTTCACTAGCATAGCCTTCAAACGCGGGTAGACGGCCGGTAATCCTCTTTAAGCTGAGTGACACCCGCGGTCTTCCGAATATTACCTGCGAAAGTGGGTCGGCCAGACTTAGGCTTATTGCTTGAAAAATATTAGAGATATACCTATACATTCTTCTAAGGTAGGGCTTAGAATTTGTGGTAGATGTATTGAATATTAAAAGCCATGATAGGCCGGTTGAAAGACCACCATAATACACGTCAAGGTTTCGAATCTCAAGTCTGGTTATAAACCACTAAATTTGACTTTATTATCGAATTCATTTTTGTATTATAAATAATTTTAATTGATATCATGTAGATACTTAACCATCCCACTCGCATCAGATGGAGTGCGGGGCAGAAGGCAAGAGGGAAACCACTACCCTATAATTCCCTAAAAAAAAGTAGCATGGAGTATGCTACACCGACAAGAGCGTGGCTCTTAAATTAATGATGATGAGATACTTAACGGTGAAGTAAAACATCGAATGGAAACACATATACTCGAGAAACGTGTTTTCGGAAGTATGTGACCTGACCTGTAGCTAATTGGGCTTATAATGTCTTTAAAAAGCAGAAATGAACAAGTCTTAAGATCATATACAAGTAAAAGTATGTATTGTCAGATTTATGACCCATTTTGTGATTTCGACAATGCCCCAGATCGTGAGCCTAACTCTCAAACCACTAGACCATGGAGGCTGTTAATCTGTCTATATATTATTGTCCAAATACAAAGATCCTTGCAGACAGAAAACACACTTAAACAAGCAACACTATTAAGTCCACAAACGAAACAACATTGTACACATTTCCAGACATTAAAAACTAGTTTTTAAAGCGTCCTAAAAGGTCCTAATGGCATTCCCTGGACTATCCATCTTGCACGGCCATAAATTGTGGCTCCCAAGAGTACATTTACTAACGATTTATTTTTCTTCTTTCTAGGTAAGTTGCCGTTTATTCCACTCTACTTTACTGGCTGACTGTATGGGAAAATAAACGCAGGTAAATGTTTAAATAGTTCTTTGTCTTTCAAAATATTGGCGGAAAACGCACTGGTTTGGATTTTTCCATTTAAAGTTAAAATATACCTACAATAAAGGTATATAATACATTTGGTAATATTCCATTCCATCTACTATTATTAATACACGTTTGAAAGATTTCACTCCCATACCCGAATTTTATTTCCTTGCTCGAAAATTAATTGGCATACGTTTGTATTGTATAAAATTTAACTAAAATACAAAGTATAAAATACTTTTTTGCAGTTAAAATTTTGACTTTGATTAAAAAGAATTTTACTGTTATTATTATTTTTTGTGTTCTTATCGACATTATGCTACTTAAATATATCAAATATGAAAATGTTTAATAGACCAACCGAAACCATAATAGTTTTAGGCGGAAGTGAGACTCTAAAATAGCCTTAAAGACATTCTTGATGCCGTATATAATATGTCAAGGTGAAATCCTTCGCGTTTTTACAAAACCGTATCTTTGTTATATAAATAATAATATTGGAAATTGACTTTAAATATTGTTTACCGCGTTAATAATACTAATACGAAGAGGTCAAGCTTTATCATGTTTCTGTCGCTAATTAAAAAAGCAGGTATATTATTATTACAACCCTGTCACATTAAGATACATAATTTGACAGGACAGAGGCTTGGTTTCATTTTGTCAAGAAAGTTAATGCGACATGGTTCTATCCAGGGATTTTTGTATATAAAGATCCATGCAGAGTTATTATAGTCATAAGGAGTGTAAGTATTATAAATATACTTTGCCGTACCAAGAGTACAAACAAGTTATAACAATAGGTACCTATGCTTGCGTACTGAAAACATAAATTAAAATATTAATTAATCTTAAGTGCAGTTTTCACTAACACAGTTGGCTCGACCATTATAGACGGCGATACGGCTCACTACCTATCACGTGAGTCTAAAAGAAAGCTCCGTGAGGTATGGGTTCAGCTTACGATGGATTTACCTCTGTCTATAGTCGTGAGCTTACGTTATGAAAACAGCTGAAACTCAATACCTATAGCAATTTATTCGAGGTCATTGGACTCAGTGTTGTATGCATTTTATTATAACGTACCGCAGTAGTGCTCGCATACGTGCTTACCTAGTGGCGATAAAGTATCGCCGATGTATTGTACCGACTATTTTCGCTCAGATGTTGGGAGATTTATGAGTATTGGTACTTTACTTGCTTTCTAGAGTGCAGTCTTTTGTTGTATATCTAGTCTGTTTAGTCGATCTGTCGTTTTGTACAGTCCATACAAAAATATAGTTCTGACCGTATGCTGGTTAACGCGTAGGTAAGTGCGAGCGCGTCGCGCACTCTAAAGTCAGACCCAGAGGGGGTGAGGTCGGCGGCGGAAACGAATTGGCGCCGGGGGGGGGGGCTGGGTGTTACCGTTCTATACGTAGTATTATACTATATCGCATGCTTTCCATACGACCAAAATCTCACATGATTGTATCTACCTACAAAATGTAAAAACAGACAATGAGTTGCGGTGTACACAAAAACCTGTCGATAGGTTTATGAGACACCGTTCTGATTGTAAAATGTTTTTTGTTACTTTGAATAAATAATAAATAAATTATATTATCCATACTAATATTATAATTTGAAAGGAAATCTGTCCGTTAACTTTTCACGCCTAAACCACTGGGCCGATTTGGATGAAATTTGGCAAGCAAACAAATGAACGTAGGATATTCTCCAGAGAGAGACGTAGACTACTTATATCGTGATAACCGTGGTCCATGCTAATGAAAGCTGGTTCTATACATCAGTTACAGTACAGTGCCTTAAGTACATAGGTCATATAATTCAGCGTCTACACAAGGTGACGTCAATTCTCCATAATTGTTTGTATCCTGTGCTAGCGTAAATTGCTATTTAAATACCGCTGTCAAATAGTGTTTCTCACGGGGCTATCTAGTTTGTGTTCCATTGTTGTTTGTATGTTATTGCATTTTGTTTTTTTTTATAAGTGTTAATTTATTATTTATTTATTTATATATCAAGGTACATAATGCGCTGTATTGTCGAGAAAAACAATATAAAAACTAATACAACAAAAATAAACTATGAATGAAAAAAGAAACAAAAAGAAAAATAACACGAAAATCACTAAAAAATTACAATTTCAAAATTAAAAGGTAAACTATCACAAAAAAAATAAAAAAAATAATGGAAAAAACAAACACTCTCTCTAATCTAATCTTTAAATATGGACGTGGAGACTCACAGGCTACTCGATGTTTTCGTTTTCTTAGATTCACCTAGTTACCCCCACTCCCTGCGACTGAACGGCTCAGTAGCTTTTGTTTTAGTCGTAAATATACCAACGAAATAGGAGTTTCCGTCGTCGAATCTCTTCTATCGTGTGGGTTGTGAGGTGAATTACCAACCTCATCAACCGTAGTGTCAGGGTTTTTATTGAGCCGTCAAAGGGCCCTGACATGGCTCTATAACGAATACTCACTTACATCACTAAGTAGTAACTGGGTCCAACGGTTTAACGTGCCTTCCGAAGCACGGAATCGTCTTTCTTTTTCGGACAACCGCAGGTGATTCAGCCAAAATACAATACATCATCATAAATTTAATTGCCACGCTCTTATCGGTGCAGCATTTTCCATGCTACTTTTTTAGGGAAAAATAGGGCAGTGGTTTCCCTCTTGCCTTCCGCCCCGCAGTACTCTGTCTGACGCGAGTGGGATGGCGCCCAGAGTAGTCTATTACAAAGCCATACTAGGACTCCTGTCCTCCTCCTCTGAATAGTACTGACAGTTATTGAAAATACAATACAATACAATACAACACAACACAAAAACAAAATACAATTCAGAAAAGTAAATGTACAATACACTCCATAGAGACAAGTTCTCAAACCTATAAATCCGTTAGACGCAAGACAGTACCATCATCCGCGCAATCCAAGTTTTCCTTCCCATCTGCAACCGCGCACAGAAACAATACATTTAAAAATAAATATCAGATACAAAAACATTTATCAACCGAACGTTGTGCTCAATCCGTCTGTCATAGTTACTGTTTATAAGCGACAAAGGAATCAACCACGTCGTCCGTATGGAGCTTGAAAGCGAAAAGTTTTATCAAAGAAAAGTATCCCCTTTATCCGGCGCTATTTGAATAGCTTTTAACATGCCAAGCCTAGCTAGCACGTACTGGTAGAGGCGGTAGGGCTGCTGCGGGTTTAATCTATGTTATAAAACATAGATACATACATAAACAGTCTACACGTCCCACTGCGAGGCACAGGCCTCCTCCCTATTGAAGAGGGTATTGAGCATACTCCACCACGCTGCTCCAGCGCGGATTGGTGGAGGCGTTTGGGCTTGTAACCGGGATTAACTGATTAATGTGCCTTTTGAGCAGTCGGAAAATCAAGTGAAACTTATCTTACTAAAGCTTAATTTCTCATGTATAGTTAACGATTATAATCAGCATGAAACAAGCGCTTAATATAGAAACGATAAAAAAGGAAAATAAGACTTTTGAAGTTGACTCTTCTTCCGCAAAGTATACTAAATAATCAGCCTTTGATAAAGTTCACTAAGAACCCTAATTAAAAAAACAACTATTAGGAAAGTTCGTTTTCAGCGAGGTAGCCCTACCACCGAAGCGAGAGCGAAAAATATTATCTTTTGTTTTCCTTGAATTTTTCCGCCTCAGGACAGAGCGGTGTGAAATGGCCCATCCCTCCACGCGAAATGGAATGTCAGCAACTGTTTCGGGGGGAGGGTAGGGGTCTGGGGGGGTACCTAAACTAATATTATCACAAAAATGTACACATAAATACTTAAAGTTAGTGTTATAATAGTTATTAATGGCCCCGATTCCTGCAGACACCTCCTAATTTTATTTTTTAAGTTATACCCGTCACTTTATTATCCGCCGAAAAGGAGAGGGACGGATTGCCGACAAGTTCATTTTAAAATGACGTATAAAATAGGCATCCCGCTGCTATGGAATCCGTTTGACGTGCTGTCTATTTAATTACGTAGGGTTATTGGCCGATGTAAAAATTTAAGACGGTTGTTTTAGATTTGTGCTTAAAATTGACGTGTACTCCATAAATTTTATGCCTGTCGATTACCCGTCCCTTTTTTTTTTCAACAGATAACAAAACGACAGGTATAACTTAAAATAAAATTAGATGGCGTCTGCGGGAATAAGCACCAATGTAGGTATAAACAGTAAGCAAATATCATCATCACCAGCCCATTAACGTCCCCACTGCTGGGGCACGGGCCTTCCCTATGGATGAATGGATAGGGAGATCGGGCCTTAAACCACCACGCGGGCCCAGTGCGGATTGGTGGTTATTAACGACTGCTAATGCAGCCGGGTCCAACGGCTTAACGTGCCTTCCGAAGCACGGAGGAGCTCGAGATGAAACTTTCTTTTTTGTGGTCACCCATCCTATGACCGGCCTTTGCGAAAGTTGCTTAACTTCAACAATCGCAGACCGAGCGTTTACCGCTACGCCACCGAGCTCCTCAAGCAAATATAGTAAGTACCTAACATAAACAAATACGAATTCTTAGAACATGCGAGTGGGATATTATTGTATGTATCTATGTAACATTTTACACGTGAACAGAACATCAGACTTCATTTCTGAACGAGGGTCCGTTCGTACATGGTCGTTCCAGCCGACTTGCGGCCTCGCCTCGACCAAGGCCATAAGGTCACGGACGCAGCATTAAACATTCGGTAAAAGTATGCCTCGTGGCTCGTGTGAAACTAGAAACTACATAATGCTAGCGTTGAAAGTAAATCGATCCAAATGGGAACATCAAATTCAATCACGTACACAATGTAATGTAATTAATTCACCAACCCACCTTGCATGATATGGGGGGGGGTTTTGAAAAGGGCCATATCAAAGCAATTTTGCTATTTCACATTTGAAACAAGGACCTTAAAGAACGTGAAGCGCCCAAGCGCTAGCGTCAATTGTTGCCGCTTCTTTCTCCCGGCTATACAGGTTGTGAGAAGCTGCAGTAGTTTTAGGCCGATGAGAAAGATGCTTTCGAATTTTTGAATTTGAATGTCGAATAGCAATATTGCTTTTTGGGAACAAGAAAAGTAGTTACAAAAGACGGCATAATTATTACGCAGCCATATCTACCAGTTACCATAATTTGACACCCGACCGGGGATTACTTCAGGATCCCGATACCGACCCCGCCGGTGTGGTCGACGATTTCCCTCAATCAGCGCTTATCGCTATCGACCCGCAAGGGTCGATTAATTCTTTCAATTTTTTTTTCCTCTCAGACGACGCCTTGAGCCGAGGTTCGCGCCCCAACTGGGCACCCTCAGGCCTGTTGTCTTAAACTTTGTACCAGGTGAGAGCCTTCAGCGCTCCCCATTTATCCGGCCAACTAGTTAATGCCATCTGCGGCAAATCTACAATAAGTCACGTCAAAAAAAAAAGATTGGTGATTCTACCCAACTTGATCGCTCTCATGCGCCACATTCATTTCGTTCCACCTGTATCCGTACTTACGTAACACAGAACTTTATAAACGGTTTACTTTTACCCTTGCTGCAGCAAGGGCAAAGAAATTATACTTTGAGTTTAAAGCCCATTAATTTATATAATCCAGGGTTTTGAGGCCTAACTTATGAAAATAAGGGTTAAATTGTGTTGGGATTACCACCACAAATTTAAGAGCCACGCTCTTGTCGGTGTAACATTCTCCATTCTTGTCTATCAAAGGCCAATTCTTTCACCTCCTTATAAGACACGACGTTCACCTTCTCTTTAATCTGTTCCATGTAAGGTCTTCTTGGTCTTCCCCTTCCTCTCTTTCCTTGTAGGTTCCTTTCTATGATGTTTTTAATAAATTGGGTCATGTTCTACGTTCAAGATAAATTATTAAATTCTGATTACTAAACAAAGACAGATATGTAAAACTTACGAAAAACATTGTCTTTTTTCTATTTAACTTCTTCAATATTATTTATGAATTTTAATCAAGAAAAACGTAATAATAAGTCCGATATTTTATCACGCTTTTCTATGACGTCACAGTGGGCTTTTTCATACAATTTCCTTAGTAATTTCGTGTTTTAACATTTAGTAAAAAGTAACTGATTTGACTAGTTGGAAACAAGCCTATTGAACATAGGTCGCGATTAGTTTACTAACTGCAAAAATATTTCTTTTGCCGTTTCCGCTTGACATTTTTACAACTTCAAGGGATCGCAGACATAAGTATTAGTTGTAAGCCAACTTGATACCTTACGGGTTCCCGGGAAAAAGGGTCTTTGCGGACGGACCTCAAAGTGATCCTATAAGGGTTATTTTTGCTTTTGAAGTTCGGAACTCTAAAAAAACTCCTCGTCGATAAGTAGGTAAATCACATTTCTAGTTCCCCGTGTTAGTCCCATAGAGATGGAAAAACCCAGCTTCAAAGTCCAGTAAAAACAACACGATTCCAAGTTTTATTTCCACCATCAAAACGAATCCACTCCACTCCCATTTGAAAAGTCAACTGCATTTTAATATTGGATATAGCGGCACTTCCATAATTGAAACCTGTGTTTCCCTGCGAAATATTCGCTATTTGCACCGTACATAAACTCGCATCTACTATACGTACACATTCGTTCATATAATATTTATATTTGGCTCCAGTATTGGATTTGAATTGTTTATTGCCGGTTCGATTCACTTTTGACGTACAGACAATCGATTTTGCGAGGCTATCGTTAAACGTGGCGTATATGTACCAATGGCAAGGAAAGGCGAATCGATCGGAATCATATATTTTTTTATTACAATGTTAATGATTTACACTACAGTACCACAATTGTACCTACATCTTATAAGGACTAATACTACGAATGGAACGGCAACTCTCCGCTCCCCACCAGCGGTTGAGATAGGTTTACCTTAACCCCCCCTCGGTCTTACTTTAGCCTTCAATCGTATAGCGTCAGACGTCACACACATACACATAGATGCGCGTATACGATAACGTCATTGTGTAGTGTCTGTGGAAAACGTATGAAGTGAGCGTGTGCCTTCAACTTAAAATACATACAGGCCTGCATAAAATTCACCTCGTTACTTATACGCAATTTCATATATATCATCATCATTAATATATATGTTTAATATGTTATAAAACGTCTGATAGCTAGCCTATTTATCGGATAAGTTCTGGTTATTAACGAGTGATGAAGCAGTCCTAATTACCGCTCACTACTCTTCTTCTATCGTGTGTGTTGTGAGTCTAGCTACTTATAAAATGAAACGAAACATAACCTCAACAAAAAAAAACCACCCACACTACACAGAGAATAAAATTTAAATCACAGAGCACCCATAAACACCGGCACTGGACTCGACAATTCCGGGCGTTAATAAAATGTAAATCGAGAAATGCAGTCACAATTATTCGCGTTCCGCAAATTGAATGGGACCAGAAAATGCATGTAAAATTGTAAATGAATTGCGGACGATACGTTCCTGGGGTTAATGAGTGTAAAGTAAGCCAATTTGTTCAATCGTTCCGAAAAAGCGATTTCCGTATCGATAATTTATTATTTTTGTATCGACAGGAATTCAAATACTTGGAATTTTCCATTTCTCAACTTTATTCTTCTTCGCTTCTATCGTGTGCAGCGATGTTTCGTTCCTGGTAATGTTCACGTTATAATAAAATTAAATTAAAAATTTAAAAAACCCCCGACTAAAAAAGTACGCAATTATTATGACAAAAGGTTAAAAATGCTAAATCCTATAGCAAAAAATAACTTATCCCACATATGCTTGATATTAACTCAGAATCATGGTCTGAATCATCCCCCTGAGTATTCGTTACGATGTCACTACCGCCCTGTATTTAAAGAAACCGTTCGATCGTTTAGAAATGGCCGTTCACGCCTTGAGAAATTCCTCCATTTCTCAAATAGAGGTACACGCAGTCCCTTAAAATATCCAGTTTTATTTATCCCCAATAAATCGAAGAGCGCAAACACAGACGAGGGCCAGATAAACATGTTTAACAGCTCAGCAATAAAACTCAAAGTCGAACGATTTTCGCCAAACAATTTTTTGTTCAAACTTTAAACAATCAGTTAAGAACTGGTACAAAGTCGTCGGAAGTCGTCAAATCTTAGTAAGTGTTTGTTGAGACAAAGGCTAAATATGAACCTTGTAACTTTACATTTAAGTACGTGAAATCCATTTTCACGGAATTCAACCAAAGACGTAGAACATAACAAAGATAAATCCGATGTCTTCGTAATTTGGCTAAAAGAAACTCTCCCCTGCCCCATAGATCACATAATTTTGCGATTTAAGGGCGCGCGTAAGGTTCAGCTCAGACCAAGAGTGCAAGAAAATAATAAAATAAAGTGCCTCCCTCTCGCCTTGTTGCTCTACGTCATCGCTGACCCTAAGCGGACTCCACCAATGCGCATGTGCCAACCGAGATATGGTTTAATTAACCAATCGAATTTCTTTATTGACACGTGATATGAAAAAACTATTCTGTTCGTTATTTAAAACACGTCTCCGCATTCGCACACGCATCCGATCTTGACGTACACATTCCCGCGTGTTCATCCATTACAATTCACAAAATCAATAGGAAACTTTAAGTTAATTCCCCAATTTCGTTATTATGTATGGTAACGAGCATTTATATATATTATACACTTTGGTACCATGTCACATTACTTTTTTGACAAATTGAACAGTAAGTCTCACTAAATGTCAAATATGTTAGTGCGACAGAGTCCTAAAGTGGGTACATTATATTGCTCATGACTTGCAATGAATTGCACACATAGATAACCTTGTTTCTAAGAGCACAATCAACGCGGTGTCGAATAAAAAAAGCCGTAAAACCGCACCGGAAGTACGGGAATAGTACGATAATCGTAAAACGTGAGTACCGATCGTAATCGTATTAACGGCATTGAATCATACATTAACATACACACGTACAAACTAACATGCATACAGTCATAATCTTAAGATTGAATGGCCTGATGCGATGAACTAAAGTAAGAAATCATTATACCAAAGTCGTTGATAGACTCGCATAACATAACAAATACTTTATTGCACAAACAGAAAAATACAAAACAAAATAGAAAGAGTACAATAGAATGCATCATGAATGAAAGAGTGCATCTCTTCCGTAATCCCTGAGACAGAACCACATTAAAATTCTTTAAGATGGAGATTTAAATGGGATTGGGCCGGATTGTTTTGTCGAAGGCATCCTGAACGGTGAGAGCTGATTAGGTAAAAGCGTCGTGGTAGACCTCGAAAGAGGTCGTGATGACTTGGATGCTTACTGGAGACATTGAAAGAAAGAAAGAAAAAAACATTTATTACTTCCGGACACCACAGACACAGACAGACAGGTACATTACATTTAACACAGGACAGAAACCACACGGAAATCAATAAGTACACAAACAAAAAAACAAAATACCAAAACAAAAAGAAAAACAGACAAAAAGAAAAACATTGGCCGGAGTACGAACAAGACCACGAAAAACGGAAAGAGGAAAGCCTTTGCCCAGCAGTGGGATCTCTCGTAGGATTAGAATAGAAGATGGATGAACCATCACATATTACCAGTTTGTCGTCCATGATTTTGAAGACTCACAACTGTCGACTTTTACGACGTCGCCAAGATGATATGCGGCTGAATGCATTCAGGAAAAAAACGAGAAAAAAATAGACTTTCGAAGCATTTACGCTTTTAAATTGTATAGGAACCCCAGTTTATTCTTTGCCCCTGTCACCTATGAAGCGGAAATTCCCGAACATTCCAGTCATACCGGGCATTCCTTCGTAAGAGTGTAGGTAGGTATCTGCTGCAGGGATGTTACGGAGCTCCAAACTCGAAACTATCGGATATATCCGAAACCGATACAAATATTAAACTATTTTTAATGGGTCGATGCGTGATTCAAGCATGTTAAATAAGATAAAAAACTATTAGGTCTTTTGTTAATTTATTATCACGACGTTTCGGCCGCGTTGCAGCCACTGTGGCGCGAATAATAAGATAAATGTTTTTTATCTTTTTTTTAACACGTAATACATACATGTATAATTCATATTATACCACATTCCCGAGAAATGCGTTTCGGAGGTATGTGACCTAATGTCTATTAGGCTAGTTTTGCCTTCGCGGGTTGGAAGGTCTAACAGGCAGTAGCTTCTGTAAAAAAAACCAGACCTGCCAAATCTTCAGATTAGGTAAGTGGACCCTGTGAAAACGGGATAACGCTAGAGAGATGAAGGGCGGAGTCTAAATGAGATACGTTTTGACAGGATTTTGTTTCTGCCCGAGCGAACCGACACCCTGCATTGTTTATTTTTTCTGTTACTTCGTAACTAATCAATTCTCGAAATTATAAGATTACTTACAGTACAATTTTTCATTTTATGACCCATAAATAAAATCTAATCATTTGTATTTTACTCTTAAGATACCTTACAAATCTAATATCCGTTACTGGTAACAAAATATTCCTATATCCGTATCCGGAACCAAACATTCTTATCCCTAACATCCCTGATATACTATACGAAGATTTTTATTTGTAAGGTGCAAGGCATTCTAAGTGACTCGACTCGCGTTTTACGGGGATTTTCGCACGACCTACTCTATGGAAAGGTAGACAGGAAACATTCCTGAATTCCGAGTTGTCAGTACGTATCTTGTACACTGCAGTTGATTTTAGAAGGACTTACAACGGTTTTTTTTTACAATTTGTATAGTTCTTTAGATAGAGCATTATGTATTCCCAATTACATCTACAAAAAAGTCTTGGTTCTTACATAGTCTGACGCATTACTACGTAGTACAAAACAAAATCGCTTTTTCTGTCCCTATATCCCTATGTACGCTTAAATCTTTAAATCTTTGCAACGGATTTTGATGCGGTTTTTTTTAATAGATAGAGTGATTCAAGAGGAAGGTTTATATGTATAATAATATTCATTAAATATTGGATAAATACTGTTATTTTTGAGGTTTTTAATGTGATGTCGTAAATAATTTCATTTTTTATTCAGCACCCGAGCGAAGCCGGGGCGGGTCGCTAGTTAAAAATATGACGTATAACTGCTTATATTCCCAGGCATGTCGTGATTACGAACAAAAGGATTGGGATCAATAATTCGATTACCACGGTCAACATCATTATCTTATGGAATTAGGAAATATAGGCGTGATTTTGTGTAAAAGTCTACTAAACTAATCCCTATGGACCACGTTTTAGTAACAATAACATTGAAATTCCACTAGATTGAACTGTTGCCACTTACTTACACGTTTGTAAATTGTAAATTTAGTAAAAGCATAATAAATCTCGCGTCTAGTAAACCACGAAAGTGGAGTGAATCAGCTCACGTGATCGGCTTATAGCGGACGATACGAGGTTAGTATGAAGATGGAAGAAATAGTGATTCAATCAGTCGATTGATGAATGTAGAGGAAGCAAGAGAAATGTGTCAGTATCGAAGTAATTGGAATTTCATAGTCTCTGCTCACGCGCGTGGTAAATAAGTATTCAATCTGTATTTATTTATTTTATTAGGTTTGCCAACAGACAAAAACACTTTTACATGTAACTTAACCTATTTACAAATACTGGACTAGTGCTCGTCCAATTATAGGCAAACACAACATGCTACTTTATTAACGCTACAAAGGACGACAATCTACATAAAATAAAGAAACAACAGAGAAATAAATCTTAAAATAAAAAGAATAAAAGAACACTTAATAAACTTAAATGGTTAAAGATCACTCGGCCAAACGAACATTCACAAAATTATTTAATATTTTTTTAAATTTAGGTAAGGAACAGGATAGCAAATCGACTTTGGATTCCTTATAAAAGTTATTATGTTCACGACACATTCTAGGTACAACGCTAAAAAATCCAAGATTGGTTTTAAAGTATCATTAATCAGAAGTATAAGTTCTTGCGAATGTTGTCTTAGAGTTAAACTAAATCTGGGCCCTATTTAATCGAAACTGACAATGCGACAAGATTGTCAAAATGCGACCAATTTGTCACATTTTGACACAATTGTCACATTATTTTACATTGTCACATTATAATTATATTAAACAAGGCCCAGATCTTCTTAGCGCGTAGATTGTGAGGTGGAATACCAGCCTCATCAACCCTGGTGTCGGGGTTATTATTGAGCCGCCAAAGGCCCCTGACATGACTCATGTAACGACTACATACTTACATCAGTAAGTAGTAACCGGGACCAACGGCTTAACGTGCCTTCCGAAGCACGGATCATCTTACTTTCGGACAATCAGGTGATCACCCTGTAATGTCCTAACCAAACTAGTGATCACAAAGTGATTTTAGAGATATGTCCCCACCGGGATTCGAACCCGGAGCGTCCGGTTCGTGAGCCCAACGCTGAACCACTGGACCACGGAGGCCGTATAGGGCCCAGATAAGAGAACAGATTCTAGTATATATGGCCCAGATTTAGTTTAACCCTATTGCTGCAGGGGGTTCCCTTGGCGATATGCGATATTTTATATTTTCCATCGTACGTTGACCCAGCCGATCCGACGTCGCTAGCGCATCGTCCAGTGTAAAAAAACAAACGCGAACAACGTTTACCTGGCGAGGATCTTGCGTAACGTTACTATGTAAACCAGCTTACGAGTAAACTGGCTTACGATATATTATATTTACACCGGGGCGCGGTCGCTGGGATTTCGTAACGGGATTGAAAATATCGGCTGCAGGCTCATTGTGTTATGCTTCCGTGTCAGTTGACTTAGCTGAACGGCTTGTCGTTATCACTACATAGTATAAAACAAAGTCGCATTTTCTGTCCCTATATTTCCCTATGTACGCTTAAATCTTTAAAACTACGCAACGGATTTTGATGCGGTTTTTTTTAATTAATAGATACAGTGATTCAAGAGGAAGGTTTATATGTATAATAACATCCGTTAAATAGTGGAGAAATACTGTTATTTTTGAGGTTTTTAATGTGATGTCGTAAATAATTTCATTTTTTCCTCAGCATTGCACCCGAGTGAAGCCGGGGCGGGTAGTAATACATAATAATAAGAAACAACTCTCTCTCAACTCTGGTGTAACAGAAAGGTCGGTGAGGTATGGGTACTTAGTTCCTTAGTTAGACCACAGCCAACGCTGCGTATGGTTCCGGCCAAGTAGTACGTGTTATCTGTGGCAAAATTACAATTATAATCATTAATTTCTTGTCGGTATAGCATTCTCCATGCTAGTCTATCAAAGGCCAATTATTTGACGTCATTACCAGACACGACATTCGCCTTCTGAAATCAGAAATTAGAATCACTTATCGAGGATAAACTTGTTGAAGGTCAATTTAACATTTTTGATTCTAAGTAGGTACATCATTTCGCATTTTCTTATCATCCCGCTGATATGCAACCTGTTTGACGCGTGCTGTCGACGTAATTCTGTCGGGTTATTGGCCAATATAAAATTTTGGGAGGGTTTTCGAATTTCTGCATAAAATTGACGTGTATTACCCGTCCCTTTCCTGTTCGGCGGATGAGAAAATGACAGGTAGGTATAACTTAAAATAAACATGGATGGTGTGTGCTGGCATCAGTACCAATATCACAGTAACAGTAAAAAATATGATATTATCCACTTTTACAATAAAAGGAAACACAACATCGAACACTGTGACTGTAGAAATTCCACTTTTCAAACCAAAAGACAGCTGTCTAAAGTTTCATGCGCGCACGCGAACTTAGCAAACCCTTAACCACAATGTTTGCGTTACGTTTACATAAAACACAGACAAGTAGACTTAGAAACGTACCTATTTGGTAGTATCTAGTATTCTCGTTATAAAGACAAATCTAAAACTGACGAAAAACATTTTTTTCTCTATGTAAATTACTTATGAATTTTAATCAAGAAAAAGGTAATATTTAATCCAACATTTTATCACGTTTTTATGACGCCACAGTGAGCTTTGTTCGTACAAATTACCTACATAGTAATTTCGTGTTTTGACGTTTAGTAATAAGTAACTGATTTCACTAAATGGAAACTTACCTATTACATTTGTTGTTTGGTCTGTGCACTAACTAGGTCCAATAAATGCTCTAATAACTATATAGGTAGTATAATATATTGCATATAATTTTCCACTATTGATTGCATCATACTTAGTGATTTGGGGATCAAATGGGTAATTGGAACGAGAGCACACCAAAATTCAGGCCATCAAATTATCTAATTCTCATTCAATTAAATGACTGCCGACCTATTGAGAACGAATGATGAATGATAATAGTATGATCGAATAAAAGAGAATAGTGTGCGGTACATAGAGAGGAAACCCATATTCCCGTAAAATGCATTTTCGGAAGTATGTGACCTAACCTGTATTGGGCTGGTTTTCCCTTCGCGGGTTGGAAGGTCAGACAAGCAGTCGCTTCTGTAAAAAACCGGGCCTGTCGAATCTTCAGGTTAGGTAAGCGGACCCCGTGAAAAACGGTATATCGCTAGGGAGATGATGATGGTGAGTGTGCGGTATTTTCTAGACTAGCATATCAACGATTTTTTATCTTTTAACTAAAAGATCTACACGAGATATCGGACGCTGTAGTAATACATCAGATGGGCGAGTTCACGATTTCGCCATGCATTTAATATATCTACGCGACGCACCGTACCCGATTAATCGTATAATGTAATCATCGTATTGTATAATGTTAATGTGTTATAAGGCCTTAAACTTTTTTCTCGTGTGTGTTTTTAGGTCGACGACCAGACTCATCAACCCGTGTAACTACAGACATATCTATATATATGCAAATAGTTTCAGGACCAAAATCAGACAGGCCAGACATGTTTGTCGCATGCACCCTGAGCGGTGGGCACGGATCGTCACGCATTAGGTGCTTCATGACGGGTACAGGCGTCGTGGTAGACCTTGTAAGAGACGGGACCGCGAAAAATGGAAAGAGGAAGGGGAGGCTTTTGTCCAGCAGTGGGATCTTGTAGGCTGGATTAGTATCAGGACCAACGGCATCACGATGTTTTTATCTTTTCTCTTTGAGTGTGTTAGTGTACGTGCAACGTCTCCGTAATATTATTTGCATCTTTTAATAAACCACAATTTATATGTAGTTTATATTACGCTGTTTTCTAAGGATTTAACATTCTTAATCTCGCTCGAAACCGTCGTTTCACAAGCGCAATCTTAACTAATATTATAGATGCGAAAGTAAGTTTGTTTGTTACGCTGAAATTTTGCATACACGTTATAAACTGTACAAAAAAGGACATAAGGCTCATTTCAGAAACGGAAAAAAATGTGTAGCTCCCCGCGATAATCGAAGGGAAAATTCTTCCACGCGAACGAAGTCGCGAGCAACTACAAGTGTTATGCCAAGTTTACATGGCGGCTTTTCGATTTGACATTTTTCACGTATTCCGGACGGGCGCGTAGCAATGTGTCGAACACGGTATTTTCTGGCATAAACTCCATGTGAACAATAAGTTTTCTTAATGCCACTGCTAAATTCGATAAATCTATACGCCATGCGGAAAATATAATGCCGTGTGAACGTAGCTTTACTGTAAACTTTAGAGTCGCCGAGTCAGGGTCTTTTCATTTGAGAAACAGCTCATCATGTTATCTGCTCTATTCATGTACAACAGTATAACAGTGCCTTTGTTTGTTAATGTGTATTGTTTTAATGAATAAACGCACTATCGCGGGGTTCGTAATTTTCCGCGAGATAGGTGAAATGTAGTGGAGATAATGGTGTTGATTCCTACAGATACCTCTTTACTTATTTTATTTTAATTTACACCTGTCATTTTCTTATACGCTGAAGAGGAGAAAGACGGACTATCGACACTATCGACGGGATAAAAATGTATGGAATTTTAGACCGACATCCTAAATCATCGTTTCAAAGTTTCATCGTTGTATTTATAGATTAAGCGCCTTTCTTGTTATATTGTAAATAGACGCCCGCACTTTATATTGTTAATAGACATAGAAGAGCGAAGCCACCTGATACAGGTATCTTTGCATACCTACTAGGCAGGCCTTAGCCCTAGCCTATAGATTAATGTGTGAGTTACTGAAATAAACATTTTTATTTATTTAATTAATTTATTTAAACAGACACACAGACAGAATTAAGTTGACATCGTCACACACATCCACCTAGCATAATCCCGTTTTCACAGGGACCGCTTACCTAACCTGAAGATTTGACAGGTCAGGTGAAGTTGACATCGTCAAACGGGTCGAATACCAGGGAGGCGCTTTATTTTCTATTACTTTCTTTCTTAGATTTGCCGCATACAAATGGCATTACCTACTCGATTTATGTTTTTATTCGCTCCCAGTGTCTCGAACTGTAATCAGTTCTCGAATTTAAATAATCAAATTCATAATAATATTAAAATACATCATATCGATTTTATTTTTACTCGAGTGAGTAATCGATTTGTAGGTTATTTATGTCATAACAATACTGGCCAGAAAAAAGTTGATGCTTTTGGCGGGCTGTCATTACGAAAAAACTAAATAATTTTCAGAGAACAAATGAAAGTGCATTAGAACAGAGAACAGAAATCAGTGAACATTCAGATTATTCAGAAACAGATCAGAGCAGAAGTAACAGTGTGTTTTCGGATATAACAGTCAACAACGGTTTTACCAGGCTTCCTGTCGATGCGCAGGAAGAGTGTTCGGTTGGGTCTTATGATACTTATATATTTTCCTAATTACTTAGATATCAGTTATGCTATAGGTATTTGTATTGTTTGGTATAGGTCGACAAAGGGAGCAAATGAAATTGCATTAAGAGGAGAGAACAGAGGTCAGTGAATATTCAGATTATTCAGAAACAGATTAGAGAAGAAACAGTGTGTTTTCAGGTATAACAGGAAGAATATTCAGTTAAGTCTTATAATACTTATAAGTAATTAACTTAGATATCAGTTATGCTATATTTGTATTATCCGATACAAATCGATAAAGAGAACAACAGACAGTAAACAGTAAAACGGATAGTAAAACAAACAGTAAAACATTGCAGTAGGTAATATCGTTGTGGTGATTTATCAGGTAATCAGATGAATTTATCAAGGCAATCCGAGTGGACAGGGATGGCTGTAAGGGGCGGTTGGAGGCCATTCGCGGGGTTTCACCCCATATTCAAACATCGTGGGCTTTTTGCCCTATATTCAGACGGCTATGGGCACGTTGTCCATTTGTGGGTATTTTGCCCCATAGGTATTCATATAACTATGAAACATTCTAATCACATATTCTAACATCGTTGGTTTTTTACCCTATATTTAGACAGCTATGGGCACGTTGCCCATTTGTGGGTATTTTGCCCCATAGATATTTCATATAACTATGACACATTTCAGTTTTGGAATGTGATTCAGAATTCAGATAATTCGTGACCTTACATGATTATGTATGGTTCACGACATGGTGGAGATGCTGGGATATCTTGAACATGTAATTTAGTGTCATGATACCCAGTACAAAATCAGTAGATACAGAACAGTTGACATCAAATCAGATGGACCTAATTAGATGGACCAATTCAGTTGTTAAATCAGATGGACCTAATCAGATGGGCCAATAACAGTTGTTAAATCAGTTGGCTCAAATCAGATAGGCCAATAACAGTTGTTAAATCAGTTAGCTCAAATCAGATGGACCAATAACAGTTGTTAAAACAGGTGACTCAAATCAGATGGGCCAATAATAGTTGACTTAAATCAGATGGGCCAATAACAGTTGTTAAATCAGTTGGCTCAAATCAGATAGGCCAATAACAGTTGTTAAATCAGTTAGCTCAAATCAGATGGACCAATAACAGTTGTTAAAACAGGTGACTCAAATCAGATGGGCCAATAATAGTTGACTTAAATCAGATGGGCCAATAACAGTTGTTAAATCAGTTGACTCAAATCAGATGGGCCAATAATAGTAGTTAAATGAGATGGACCAAATCAGTTGTCAAAGCAGATTGACCAGATTATTTGCGAATCAGATCAACCAAATCAGTTGATAAATCAGAAGGACGAAGCCAGTTGTTAATGTTATCGACATCAAATCGGATAGACCATGTAACTGTTGACCATAACAGTTATCAACATCAAATCGGATTGACCATGTTAGTTATCAACATTAAATCAGATAGACTATACCAGTTATCAACATTAAATCAGATTGACTATACCAGTTATCAACATAAAATCAGATTGACTATACCAGATATCAACAAATCATAAATCAGATCATGAAATCAGATCAGTTGAATTGAGTTGTTAAGTTTGTTGTCAGTCAGTTCATTTACGAGTTTCGAAAAGTACTAATTCATTGATTTTATGTTTTTGGGGTACAAATTTTATTATGTTTTACTTCAATTTATATTGCAAAAATTCAGTGTAAACATGTTTGAAATAGTCAGTAAGTATTGTCATTAGAAGGAATACCAACCAGTTGCTAAGAGTTAAGACCAAGTTTTCAATTAAATATCATATATTAACCAATTCATATACAACAGTTATAGAACATGAATCAACAATCGTGCTATCAGTGGCGCAGAAGCAATCCGGGAGTCATTATCCACAGCTAGTGGATGCCTTCCAGGTTATTATTCAGTACAATTAAGAGTTCTTTGTTGTTGACGAGCTTCGGGAGTTGGAGAAGATTAAACAGCAGTTCAATGAGGTAAACCATACGCTGACGCATACCAGGGAGCTGTCAATGATATCAGCAGCCTCGATCTCTTCAGTCGCAGATCAGGATATTCAGGTGAGAGCCTAATTGCCCTCTATTAAGCCGTACCTTCAGTAGCAACAAATTGGAATGCCTCCGATTTTTAGACCTTTATCAGTCGTTAGTTGTCAGCACAAAGCAAACATACCAACATCATCTGGAGAAAGTTGTGATATTAGATATATTAATTTGTGATGTTACTGTTACTTTCCAGTTACCCAGAATAGACGTATCTGCTTATTTTTATCAAAAACATCAGCCAAATTTTCAGTCAGTGCGCTGTCTCATAATCAACAACAGCTTCAGCTAAATTAACAGGACAGAGAAATGAACCAGAGTTTCTAATTCAGCAAACTGCCGTTGCTCAAGTTGTTCCGAACATAAAGCAGCAACTTGCACAGTCTACTCAAAACCTACAGCAGAGTTTAGAATGCTAAACTTAATCAAAACACAGGTGTATTTCATAATTCTCGCGTCGGGGCAGTGTCTCGAACTGTAATCAGTTCTCGAATTTAAATAATCAAATTCATAATAATATTAAAATACATCATATCGATTTTATTTTTACTCGAGTGAGTAATCGATTTGTAGGTTATTTATGTCATAACAATACTGGCCAGAAAAAAGTTGATGCTTTTGGCGGGCTGTCATTACGAAAAAACTAAATAATTTTCAGAGAACAAATGAAAGTGCATTAGAACAGAGAACAGAAATCAGTGAACATTCAGATTATTCAGAAACAGATCAGAGCAGAAGTAACAGTGTGTTTTCGGATATAACAGTCAACAACGGTTTTACCAGGCTTCCTGTCGATGCGCAGGAAGAGTGTTCGGTTGGGTCTTATGATACTTATATATTTTCCTAATTACTTAGATATCAGTTATGCTATAGGTATTTGTATTGTTTGGTATAGGTCGACAAAGGGAGCAAATGAAATTGCATTAAGAGGAGAGAACAGAGGTCAGTGAATATTCAGATTATTCAGAAACAGATTAGAGAAGAAACAGTGTGTTTTCAGGTATAACAGGAAGAATATTCAGTTAAGTCTTATAATACTTATAAGTAATTAACTTAGATATCAGTTATGCTATATTTGTATTATCCGATACAAATCGATAAAGAGAACAACAGACAGTAAACAGTAAAACGGATAGTAAAACAAACAGTAAAACATTGCAGTAGGTAATATCGTTGTGGTGATTTATCAGGTAATCAGATGAATTTATCAAGGCAATCCGAGTGGACAGGGATGGCTGTAAGGGGCGGTTGGAGGCCATTCGCGGGGTTTCACCCCATATTCAAACATCGTGGGCTTTTTGCCCTATATTCAGACGGCTATGGGCACGTTGTCCATTTGTGGGTATTTTGCCCCATAGGTATTCATATAACTATGAAACATTCTAATCACATATTCTAACATCGTTGGTTTTTTACCCTATATTTAGACAGCTATGGGCACGTTGCCCATTTGTGGGTATTTTGCCCCATAGATATTTCATATAACTATGACACATTTCAGTTTTGGAATGTGATTCAGAATTCAGATAATTCGTGACCTTACATGATTATGTATGGTTCACGACACCCAGTACAAGGTTTGGATCCTCAAAACAGACCACAAGAAACCAGCAAAATGTAATTCAAAAGTACGTAACGGTTATACGGTTGTTTTTCCTTCCTTTCGATTGTCAGCAGGTAGCCTAACAAGTTGGATTAATGCGCAAAGTTGGGCGATATTGTTTCGTTCCCCGTTTTGCAACAAATGAAATTAAACGTATAAACACGTTGCCCTGGTCTGACGTCCCTTGTAGTGATGTGCCTTAGATTCGAGACAAAACGGATATATTCGTATTTGAATATAATCAGTTTTTGAAAACTAGAGTCCCTTTCGAATAAGATTCTTAAGCAAGCCAGTGGTATTCAATTCAATTCTTTATTCATAATAAATATTACACGTCAACAAATATTTCGATGAGTAGGTACACATTATATAAATTACTTTACAATATTTCAATATTACATCACAATAAAATCATAACAATACACAAATTACATCGGTATATTGTCGTCATCCTAATTTTATGTTATTGAGAAACTCTGTTAAGTCATAATAGGCTTTATGAACCAAATAATGTTTTAATTTATTTCCAAAGCATGCGTCGCTGGGTGCACCCCTTATATCACTGGGTATGGCGTTGTACACATTGATTCCAGGATACACCATCTACTTTTATTTTAAATCATACCGGTCGTTTTCTTATCCGCCGAAAAGGAAAGGGACGGGATTATCGACATGCTTCTTTATGAAACACATGTAAATTTTAGGCAGAATGTAATAAATCCTTTCTTGATTTTATATTGGCCAATAATTCGACAGAATTAAGTTGTCGGCACACGTCAAACGGATTACATGTGAGCGAAAACCAAAATTATTTATTTATTTCATCAATGTATGGATAGCCTTTTTACCTGAATAAAGAAAATATTATTATTACTAAAACGATGTTTAAATAAAAAAATTAAAAAAACACCTAGCCCTAACTCAATATTCGAATATACTACAGTCACTAATACGACAGTATGAAAAATTATAATATGAAGTAAGTAACATATTTTGTCAGATTATAATGGACTTATAATATATACTTCGTTCAACAATATATTTAAGTACAAACTAACCCTTAAGAATTTTTTTTTTTTTTCAAAAAAATGTTACGAAAATATTACGATTTAAAGGCTCTTTTCACATCACTAAACTCTTCGTCCCCAGACGACAAATGGAGAATTTATTTGACAAATTTATCTGATCCAAATATGTAACCCTCTGGAGATTAGCCTATTTTCCCGGGAGAAACATATCCCCTTCGTTTCCACATGGCAACATTTAATACGTAGCTTAGAGAATATATCATGAGGTTCGAAAAATGCCAGGTAATGAAAGATTGCCATCAGCAAAAATACTTTATTGCCACAACAACGACGTAAAAACTAAATCATAACATAAGCTGTCGACTATATAGTCGAGATTAGATCGACTATATACAGTTATTCCAATTTTAATGTTTCTTTTTTTTTTTGTTATTTTCAATTCAAATTCTTGATCAGAATCATCCCTCAAAGTTTTCTTTACGATGTCACTAACACCCGACAATACTTCTACCGCGTTTAACCTCCACCTTCCATCTAGCGGTAAAAACCAGTACTAAACTAATGATGTAATAAATCCGTTATAAGTACATAGTGACGAGTCATTTCAATTTCTCAAAACTCGCTTCGTTTCGTTCGTGCGACATTTTGCCGAAACGATTTAAGAATTGTTCGTTACAACGCCTCGCTCCGTTCAACTTGATTGATTACTTGGAATTCATTTAATATGTAAAAGCTTTGTTTTTCTTATACTCCTCCGTGGCCTACTTGTTAGAGCGTTAGGCTCACGATCTGAAAGTCTAGGTTCGATTCCCGATAGGGACATTGTTGAAATTACTTTATGAGACTGTCCTTTGTTTGGTAAGGACATTATGGGCTTAAATCATCTACCTGATTTTCCAAAAACGTAAGATGATTCTGCTTCGGAGGGCACAATAAGCCAATGGTCCCGGCTATTAGCCATCCAACCCGCAGTGGAGCACCGTGGTGGAGTATGCTCCATACCTCTTCCCGTTGACTGATGGAAGGCCCGTGCCTAGCAGTGAGACGTAACACTAAACTAGAAGCATAAGTAATCAGAAAACAACTTGCAGCCATTTTTGATACGAAATTCGATGCAATTCATCTACAAAAGCAATATTGCTTCTTCACATTTGTTGACATTGCGCAGTTACTTTTTTATGCGCATATGTTCATCACTAATTTAAAAGCCACGCTCTTATCGGTGTAGCGTTCTCCATGCTACTTTTTAAGGAATATTAGGACAGTGGTTTTCCTCTTGTTTCGGCTTTGAAATAGACTACTCTGGGCGCCATTCCAATCGCGTCAGAGTACTGCGGGGCGCAAATGTCAAATTGCAATATTGCTTTCTTAGATGAATTGTTTCAGTTGTCTTTTTTAACCTCCCAGCCCATCACCCTTATTATGCTCTATCATGTCAGTCACAATCTCTCTGTCGGTCTTTACGAGACATCCAGCTCCTGAACGCGTTTTATTTTATTTGCTCTCAGGCCATTAACAGACAATATACCAATCTTCTCCGCTCATAAGACCCTATCAGCTACTGAACATTTTCTTACAAATTCAACAAAGACTACCCTCGTGACGTGAAGGCGATCGAGCAATTCACTCTCGCCTTATAACTTAATAGAACAACTTATTTACGGGCGAGAATTAAAAATCGTTGCGAACGTTCGAGAAATTACTTTTACGGCGATAAATATTCATGCGACCGAGCTGTAGTCGACGTTTATAAACGAAATCTGCATAACGCAAAGGAAGTAAGTAGTCGAGTCCGTTCAGAAACAATCTCTACAGGAGTTTGGTGGAAGGTTTTTTGACTATTATGTATACTGTTTGTACTCTAGCATGGTGTGTGTATACCAGCTGTCAAAATAAACCATCTTCTTTGTATGTCTCTTTCGCTCTAGACCTTTCTGATGTGAAGTCACACGCGCTATGCGAAAATGCAAATATTTATTATGTATAGTACTTATATGAAAATAATTACTGATTATTTGAATTGGTCTTGATAGTAGCCATTTGAGAATTTGCTTTTTTGCGACTAATGGCCCCGATTTCTGCAGACAACTCCTATGTTTATTTCAAGTTATATTAATTTTCTTATCCGCCGAAAAGGAGAGGGACGGATGACAACTGTCAATTTTAAAATGAATGAGTGAGTGAATGAATGAATAACTCGGGCGAATAAAATAGGCATCTCGCTGATATGCAACACGTTTCACGTGTGCTGTCAAGTTAATTCTGTCGGGTTATTGGCCAATGTAAAATTTTGGGAAGGTTTTTATAAAAAATTCTGCTTAAAATTGACGTGTGTTATGCCCACAGGTTATGCCTGTCGATTACCCGTCCTTTTCCTTTTTGGCGGATAACAAAATTACAGGTGTACTTAAATTAAAAATTAAAATAAAATTAGATAGTGTGTACTGGAGCCAGCACCATATGTCAAAACTAAAAGCACGGAAAATACAAAACGATCACCCATCCATTGATCGACCACGCCTGCCCAACTTTACCGATATTTTCATTCTCACTCTACTAAGTATTCTACCCTCTTATCACGCCATCAGCCAGCTGGTGTTGCCATAGCTAATATCAAATTTTCATCGACATTGTCATAATTACTTATTCACAATCCAGAAATGAAAGTTTGTTGCCTTGTGCTCCTGTTTTATTTATAGGGCTCGTTAAATGCATTACTAAGACGGATCGTTGTTTTGGCATTCGGAGCGTAAGCAGCGATAGGGGGCGGTTAGGGTTACCAGATAGAAAAAAATATATTTTATGGGATTGAAATTCGAACGTGCGGGATTTTTGCTCCATTTAGCGAAGTTGTTTTTCTATTTTTTTTTTTTAACTTTAGTTTAACTTGTCGCTCTAAAATCAAATTATTTTCTAATGCTATATACGACAGGAAGTTGTCGACATCCATATATTATAAATACACTTAATAACACATGCATACACAAACCGCTTGAGTATTTCCCGAATATATTTTTATATAAAGAATTTACTTAGTATTTTGGTTGATTCCCGATTATACCAAAAGCCTAACCCAACTCGCTTCCCTAACACCCTCAAAACTGGGGCAAATCAGGGGAAATAAAGAACAGTGTTACTTTATACCAGGGGGGTCTACATGGGTTACGCTATCGCACGCAACGCGACAAGTAATACGGATTTCGTCCTATAAATACAGCGAATGCTTCTATGGAGATAAACGTAGTACGGCTATTGATAGACATATTAATAAATGTATATTATAAACCGTATGCTGACAGGTAATCATCCCATCGCGTATATAACGGTCCAACTCGTTAAAATGAACACAATCCCTCTGTCGGTTTTTACGATATGCGACAGTATGATTTTTATTCGCAATCAGCCAAAGTACGCGTTACTTGTCACGTCCCGCGCGATACTTAAACCACGCAGCCCCGCAGCCCCTGTGATTGATGCTAATACAATGACTTAACATTGTTACGACCGGTTAACAACTTCGGGACATAAAATATTGCTGAACTTGTCTTCGCGTTGAGGCATTTTTGGGAAGATCGAAAGAATAGTTTGTGTTGCTGGATTTTTCTTAGCTTTCATTATTTTGGGTTGAGTCACTCAGAGAGAGAATAAGATGCTCCCAACCATACAACAATACAATATTGTATAAAATTTTCAACCATATCAAAACCAACCGCTAGTTTTCACAAAAAGTGACAGTTTGCCTTTCCTATAAAAAGCTAGTAAATACCTGAATAATTTGTTGATCAGCACAGCTGAAAACTTTGCTCTTTAACTGAAATTTAAGCATCCAGAATTGCTTCTCTTCGTAATGGTTGCTAATAGAATGACTTTACATAATATTCAGTTAATAAGTTCATGACAAAAAATTGCTGACGGAATACTGAGCTTAATGACGCGTGTTGTGTTTTCACAATAGATTTACTGCTGCTGTAATGTTCAGCGGCAGCTTTTGTCCATTTTAAAATGTTTTGTGACTATCTAATGATTTTACATTTTAACATGTAATATTGCAATAGTTTATTAGGAGTTAGACAAGACACATTAAACACACCAAACCGTCTAGGTTCGATTGATTCTTTCAAATATAATCACCCTCAAGCCTGTTGTCTTAAATTTTGCGCCGCGTGAGAGCCCTCAGCGAGGGAGTGCATTAGCGACGGCAATAATTGATGGCATCGGAGGCAAGTCTACAATAAGTCACGTCACGTCCAAAAACACACCAAATAGTGCCTTAGATGTTAATATAAAGTCTTAAGATGGATATAACGAATCACATGATGACAGGTGATCATCTCATCGCCGATATTGGAAATGGGATGGAGTCCTTCATGTTAGAGTGAACACATCCTCCTTTTTTACGATATGCCAGTGATGATAAGCAGCTGAACGCGTTAAATACCTAATATGTTACTTTAGATAGAAGTGAATTCTAATATGCCCTTTATCATTTGTCCGTAGGTCTTAGCGGTTCGAAAGCGGATCTGCAGCACAGGCGAGAAGTGTTCGGCTCGAACTTGATCCCGCCGAAGCCCCCCAAGACCTTCCTCACGTTAGTATGGGAGGCGCTGCAAGACGTCACCCTGATCATTCTAGAAGTAGCCGCCGTCGTATCCCTTGGGCTGAGTTTCTACAAGCCGCCCGAAGACCCTGCTGACAGTGGTGAGTTGGACAACTTTATCTGATTTTCTACAATTTTGTGTTCCGTTCTTCCGAAGACGCGTTAAGCCGTTGGTCTCGGCTACTAGCCGCAAGACACTTACACCAATCTGCACTGGAGCAGCGGCGTGGAGTATGCTCCATAACCCTTCCAGTAGATTAAGGGCGGCCTGTGCCCAGGAGTAGGACGTATATAGGCTGTTTATGTCATAATTAAAACACGAATACGAGACTCTGCGCTAAATTTGTTAAGGGTATCTGAAGTGACGTTCGCAAAGTTTATCAATTGGCCTTTTCTTCTTACACGGAGACAAAATTTTATTCATTTATATAATTGTATTATTAAAATGGTATATTTCCGTTTGGAAATTTCTGTTCAAATACTGCTTTAAATAAGACGACATCCCTAATTTGTAATGCAGTTAAAGACATCTTAAAAAAGACCATCGTTTTTGCTTTCTCACCAACAGAAATTTCCAAAAAATAACTTTAAAAATTAGGTTAGTATTGTGATTGTATTAATCTGCGATTGCATGGTCGAGTCATGTATATTGATACTACGTTAGACTATCTATCTAGGTACTTCAGTGAAGCTTAGATCTTTATAGGTGTATAGAAATACTTCTCGATAAGTCTCTGACTTTACATATTTGTGTATACCTTCTGTGAGAGATCCAGTTAAAACGTAATTGCATGAGGGTTCTGCAAGGAATCCACTTTATAAAACTATACTTAACTATGCAAGCGTTTTTTATCTTGTCTCACGCGATAGGAGCCTACTTTGTGGACAGGATTTTAAACTATGATCTTATAGAAAATAGAATTCAGTGTTAGATTGTAGAACTTCTCAACTTCTTTGAGAAAGAGAGTGGAGAAATATTGGAAAATCAAAGGTTTTTCCATAAAATATCGAATAAATTGACCTTCAAGACCATTGAAGGACCAAACGTTAATTTAAGGATACATGAATTAATTCCTGTATTTTCTTTTTTCAATAACGATATGGAATGTAGACGATCCTGGTAAGATGTGAATTGTAATTGTTTTAGTGTACTCAAGGCGATTGGCTAACTTTTTACGTGTTTTTAAACAAAATTACACACAAAATGTGCAACTAAATTGATCGAATGTGTGATTTTAAGTAGTTCTGTGTACCTATCTTTAATGTCTCCCTTATACCATGGTTTTCTATCGAATGTTATTCAAGGCATATAAATGGATGTCTCGTTTGCCAATATGAGCTTAACTCACTAATCCAGTTTTTATTTGGATATTTTTAGTTTCCCTCCATTCTTGTGATTACTGTCTTTGCAGGTACCAAACCCATTGTTTTCGTCCTGAATCTTTGTTCATAGATCAGTGTGATCACAGTTTATGTTTTGGTCGTCGCTTTTAATGTGACATTACCCATGGCATAAGAAAACCAGGTATGCTCAAAAGTGACAGCTAACATTTCAAGGTTAGTCCAGCTGACGACATCCTACCCTGCGTTGCCATTTCGTAAAAAATAAGTTACCCACGACCAATATTTTTACTTTTGAACTTTTTGTAAAAGATATACTCGTACTTACAGTTTTGATGATTTTTATATATGTAACAAGTAATAGTAATTAAATACATGAATCAGTAATTTACTTAATTTCCAATAATAAAATTTACGTCCTTGGAATGTTGAAGTTACCAATTTAATGGTAACACAGAGGTAACACTTACGTCGTCAAAGGGCTAGCAATGGCGGCTTGTCATAGCATTGAGCATATCCGATTTTGTACCATACATATTACCAATGGGATCGTGAAGTTGGTTAATACCTACTACCTCTCCCTTTCATTTACATTCACCCATTTCTATATCTGTCTCTTCTTTCTTACACCATTCTTTATTATTTTACGTCCCGTTAATTGTGATACTAACATCTACGTCCACGAACATTTCATCTTCAACCTTTCCATAAGACCGTTTTGTTTTTTCTTTATAGAGATTCAAAATCAGGTCTTTTAATTCGATAAACCATGGTACCGTAGCATGTGATTGGTATAGTTGCTAACACTTGAGTACTGAACAGTAGTTGCACCCCAGACTATCCACTCTTCTCTGTCCTTATGTACCTTGCTTGTATGTGTCTTAGAATTTGTTAAACTCATAACTAAATAAAAAATATTACCTATAAAGACTTAATTAAACATTGTGTTACCTATAAAATACCTGAATTTAAACTTTGGAATTGTATTAGGTCCTTGTCACACTTACATTTGTCGTGAGTTTTAAAAGCGTTATGAAATTGCTTACACGATAATAACCTCTGTGACAACGGCCTAATTTGTATTTCTTCTATATCTAAATGTCGACTGCTGCTTATAATAAAGCATATTTCTATTTACAAATTTGGAATTCAACTTTTTAATTTTGGAATTATTCAAAACTAAGCAGCATTCGTCATTAAAATATAATATTATTATTAACGCCTAAAAGGTATTTATCTTATAAGCACGTTTTAAAAACTATAATATCGATGTAATCAGTTCATGTGACTGAACTGTTAACAATCCATTGAATTAGACGAATCACTGATCTGAATCTGAACTTTTCACATCGGCAGATGGGAAAACAAGTTATATCCAGTTTAAGTACGAAATACTAATACTTATCGTTTCGGTTAAAAATCTTTTTACTAGTTTGTCTTTTTTATTTGAGTGATCTAGGGTTGATTTCGGTCTTCGCCATCAGCATAATCCAGGCCAGAATATTCACAGACTAATTTGCTCTGAGTCTGTCCATCTAAGGATGCTCTCTGGAGTCTCTGATTCTCATCAGACTTATTACCGGCCGTAAGCAAGGAGTTCCGAAAATTAATATATTGTCGTCGTTCCAAAAGTTCATCATCATCAATTTAAGAGCTACGCTCTTGTCGGTGCAGCATTTTACATGCTACTTTTTTGGACAGTGGTTTCCCTCTTGCCTTCCGCCCCGCAGTACTCTGTCTGACACAAGTGGGATGGCGCCCAGAGTAACCATACTAGGACTCCTGTCCTCCGCCTCGGAATAGTACTGACAGTTAGTGCTGCCCTCTGTCAGCCAAAAGCCCTCTGTCTCGTTCCAAAAGTTACTAGCTTGTATATAAAGAAAACAAACCCAAGCCCAGAACAATATATATTTATCTTCTTGTATCTACATCATAATTTATTCCCATAATAAACCCACAAGAATACCTAACAGCCTTAATAAATATTCATACACACCCTATACCTGCCTTTGGTAGTATAACAATTAATCCTTCATAGATATTACACTATTAAATTCAATACAACGGCAAGTGGTCGGTGCGATATGAACAGTTATATACTGTCTCACTCTTGCATATGTAGTGTAAGTGCGTGCGAGCGAAATAGGAGATGATCTCCATTAGCCGCATATGGACGGCCATTGAATTTATGCCCGATGTATTAGGTGTGGCTAGATATTAGTGTTGCTCTTTTGTGTGGAATTCAGAGGTATAGAATATGGAATCTTGGTCCAAGGATATTTTATTTTCTTTGTAATATTTGAAATTGAATGATTGAGACTTTTTCACCACGTCAAGAAAATGCACATACAGGTTAGTGGCATCGTAACGAAAACGTTAAGGGATGATTCAGACCATGATTCTGAGTTAATCAAGTGAAATTTTCCGTCGCAGAAACACTGAAATTTTCATTTTTCGACAGGAAATTTCACTTGATATTAACTCTGAATCATCCCCCTCAGTTTCTTACGATGTCATTGACGCCCTGTATAGTATAGATAGACTAAAAAATAATACACGAATGATAAAATGAAATACTTTTGGAGTCTGTTCCTCTACTCGCTAAAAACTTTCTGAAACCCTGTCCAGCACTTATCCGGCAGATAAACTATCAGACAGTTTAACGGCGGAATGAATAAAATACAAGGGAGTATTTCACTTGTGTGTTTGTTTGTTTGTAAACTCTTTATTGGTTCAAAATCTTCTTGTCGTTTCGATGGCATTCAGATTTTTTCAGCCCAGTATTTTGCCACTCGGACAGCATTTTCGACAGCATTTTGCGTTTTTAAAATAAGGACATTTACATTTAATTTATCCTTATATTAAGCATAGTTGGGATTTCTTCCAGCTAACCTTGGACTACCTCACTTCATTCTCGCGTCATTTGCTTTTCTTTTAAATTGCATCTCCCTCTTCCAAATACATATATTTGGTTACATCCAAGAGCTTAGTAGGAGAACGTACCTATAGTATTATGTAATAATTGTTCTCGTTTATATTTTTTTATAATCGTCAAGAAACCTTACACTTAAACCACCTTACAAATAAAAAATAAACCGGGAATGCATACATACATACATACATAAACTCACGCCCGTAATCCCTAATGGGGTGGGCAGAGCCACAAGTAATCAAAGACAACTTGCAGCCACTGTTGATACGATGTCGTAAGCTGGATATGATGAACCTTATGGTGATAAGGGATCAGCCTATCGCCCATAACATTAGTCCATCATGTTAGAGGACACAATCCCTCTGTCGGTTTTTACGACATGCCCGGGAAGACAAGCAGCTGAACGTAAACCGGGAATGAACGTGGGTTTAAGTATTTGATAGCCAAGCAAAATTTAATTCAGTTATCATACAATTCCACTGAACTTTCAAATACTGCCTGCTGCTTGGTTGTCAAATACTTAAACCCACATTCATCCCTGGTCTATTTTTTATTTGTAACGTGGTAAGAAGTTATTTTAAATATCATTCATTCAGGATTCTACATATTGACATATACAGTCATGAGCAATATAATGTACCCACTTTAAGACTCTGTCGCACTAACATATTTGACATTTAGTGAGACTTACAGTTCAATTTGTCAAAAAAGTTAATGTGACATGGTACCAAAGTGTATACATATTAATGCTCGTGACCGTACAAGGCGACAAAACTAACACATATTTTATAACCTAATATATTACAAAACTTATTAATCCTATTATATATTTTTATACACAGAACAACACAGAAAATGCCAAACTGTAATGTTGCTAGTACCGATAAAAAAATCCTACCAGTTACTATAATTATACCAAATAGCGAACGCGGGGAAGACCGATATCTAAAGAACTCTCTACACCCACAAGTTTATTATAACCCTGAATATTTATTGTTAGAACTTTTGTCATTACAGCAGTAAAATATCATCATAGGGGATTAACACCTTTACAGTGAATGACACTTTAACACAAAGAAGACTAAAGATGAACTGGGTTTAAACCAAGAAACTAATTGTTGACAATTGCAACATAAAAATACATTTTAAGAAAAAGGTTATAAAAAATATTAATTCTTTCCTTTTTTTAATTAATTTTATATTCATCGATCTTCTCTTATTGTCGGACGTGTTTGTAACCTTTGTAATTACCTACTAAAACTGAATTATATGCGAAGTGGCAAAACAATCAGCGTTTCTTTAATACAGTCTACGAGTAGTGAAATAATCAATCCACACACATTTTAACACTAATTGACATTATAATTCCATGCAGAATCTGCGAAAGTCGCGCCGCGGCTGCGGGCTTTAGCTACACGTTTAAACGTAGTTTATCTTTTAGTCTTCGTTTTGTAATAACACGGTTAAAATCGTGGGTGTAGACTTCCCCTATCCCAGTATTCTCAGTGGCGGCCCTAGCAAAATGTTTAGGTGGTGCAAGACCTCACAGTGGCAGCCTTCAGCCCCTTAAAATACAAAATGTTTCGATTAGTTTACGGCCACCCGGTATGAGTTTCAATGTGGCCGCAATCTAACCCGATGCAGTTGGTTTGCGGCCAGGGTGAACCAGTGATTGGTTTTGGTGCGCCCCCCCCCCCCCCCATTTCGGGGCCCGGTTCGGTGGCACACCCCGCACCGCCCTAGGGCCGCCAGTGAGTATTCTGCATCGTCCTCCCCAGTAGATAGTTAGGGTGGTATTAATAAACTAATCTCAGCTTCGAGACTGCCCTCAAGATCATGTCGATGTGAGAGTTCTTATACGAGGTGTTAGTGACATCGTAACGAAAACTTTGAGGGTTGATTCACACCATGATTGTGAGACCAGATATCTATATCTGAGAATTTTCCATCACAAAAGTGTAGAATTGAAAATAATTTAAAAAATCACATAAAAAACCTTCAACATTGCGACGGAAAAATCCACTTGATATTAACTCAGAATCATGGTCTGAATCATCCCCCTCAGTATTCGTTACGATGTCACTAACACCTGTATAAAACGGGAACTTGAGCATGATCTCGAGGGCGGTCTCAGCTAAGTTTAGTTTGTTAATACCACCCTTAAGTACTTTATAAGTACACCTTTTCAGTGTTCTTTGCCCGTTCACCAGTAGAATTACACAGGTACTAAATTAACTTCTACAGTAGAACTGTATATTAATACATGTTGTATATTTTACAGCACATTTGGACGAAGAGGAAGGGCACTACCAATGGATCGAGGGTCTGGCGATCTTAATATCGGTCATAGTTGTCGTAATAGTAACAGCATTCAACGATTACACGAAAGAAAGGCAATTCAGGTGGGTACAGTTATCTTAAGCCAATTGTATGTATACCTATTAGTTATTAAATAACATAAGCTCACGGTTCACTCTAGCCAGAGATACATCCATCGCAAGATGAACTAAGTACCCACACCTCACCAAGCTCTCTGTTAAGACCAACGTGATAGGTGGTAAGCCGCAACGCCGTCTTTGTCAATGGCCGAGGCAATTGGGTGTGGTAAAATGTTCATTATTAAAGCCATCCGAAGACCTAGCTCTAGCATAATAAAGAATAAAAATGCGTATAGATGCGCTGAGATGAGTAATATTATATTATGTCAGACAAATGTATCACGCTGCATTGTTCTAACCACACCAGCAATAAAGTCTAGCTTTTGACGTAACCTTTTCGTAATTTTAACTCGGATGGATACTTGGCTGGAGCATCTTGTCCCCCAACTTGAACTGTTGACTTTGTAAATTCCAGAGGGCTCCAATCACGGATAGAAGGCGAGCACAAGTTCGCGGTGATACGGTCAAGCGAGGTGAAACAAGTGCCGATCAGCGAGATAGTGGTCGGTGACATATGCCAGATCAAGTATGGAGACTTACTGCCCGCCGACGGTATACTGCTGCAGAGCAACGACCTTAAGGTAAGCACATAAGCGCTGCTTATAATTATGAGTTTAAACGAACTTACCTACCTGTAAGTGATGTTCTATCTCAATTATACGAAACTCCTTGTTCGAGACGGGGACTACACTGTAAACCGTCTCGAACAAGGAGCGAGTATAATGAGTAAACAAACAAAGGCACTGCCTATACACAACTTGCATATCGTCGTTGCCAATTTAAAATGTATTGTGCAATCGGGTCAATTTTACAGAAATTAAAAAAACTTCCGCCTGAAAATGTTTTGTATGACTGTGTGTTAAAAATATTAAAAGATAATTGATTTTTTTCTATTTAACTTATTTATGAATTTGAATAAAAAGAAAGGAAATAAAAAGTGCGACATTTTGTCATGATTGTTTTTCTATGATGTGACGTCATAGAAAAACATCCATTGGTTGGTTGGTTGGTTTTTCATACAAATTCCTTAGTAATTTAGTGTTTTGTAATTTCCTCTCAGACGACGCCCTGAGCCGAGGTTCGCGCTCAACTGGGCACCCACAGGCCTGTTGTCTTAAACGTTGTACCGGGTGAGAGCCTTCAGCGCTCCCGATTTGTCCGGCCAAGTAGTTAATGCCATCTGCGCCAAATCTACAATAAGTCACGTCAAAGGAAAAAGACGTTTAGTAAAAAGTAATTGATTTGACTAGTTGGAAAGTACTTGATTTGATCGCTTGGAGACTCATAATTCTTTTACACCACAAAGATAGAAAGATAAAACAAAAAAATATGCTACTACTCGTACTTATATGAGCGGGCATAAAATTTCATAACGTACACAGGTACACAAGTAAACATTGTAATAAAATATTTAAAGCCAAAATATTCCATAGTCGTTTTCTGTTATCGTATTAGCCAATATATTCATAGTCGACAGGTAGCAATAATTTCTATATCTGGAGCTTATCAGATTTGTATGGGCGCTGCCTGTGCGTCATATTTATAGTGCGGGGAATTCTGTAGTCGATATGAATAACCGAATATGTTGCTGGCGAAATTATTATGTTCGTTATTTATTTACATACATACTCTCTATACTCAACACCTTTTTTTTTTTTTTAACACCTATTTCCTACCGGGGTAAGCAGAGACCATGGAATTCCATTTGCTTCGATCCTGATATATATCAATATATGTATATGAATTTTTGCTGTCAATGATCCGTCCCTTTCCTTTTCGGCGGATAAGAAAATTTTAGGTATAACTTAAAATAAAATTAGATGGTTTCTACAAGAATAAGTACCAATGTGTTCAGCTGTTTATCTTCCCAACTAAAGGATTAAAAAATTGAGGACCCATAATTATCGGTAGACTAGTAAACAGGCGACCACAACGGTTTATCGTATCCGTCTTAACAATTCAACATCAGCCCCCGTTGCATGCTGCACACGAAATCGGCAACCCTAGCGACAAAAAAAATATATTAAAAAAAAGAAACCAGGCATCCCTTCCCTACAGTACCTATAGGTGTATCACCTGATTCGCAATCGAGTAGATAGCTGGGTTATTGGGTTATCGCAGTCTAGTGTTTGTGTTATGTTATTTGTCGTCAGTTACGTAACATTCTTTATTTGCCTGACTAATTGTAAACACACCATCAATCGTAAAACAAATTATGCGACCGATTATTATAAGCACCATGCATATTTGTATATGATATTGCATAATTATTTACACCATTCTCGTCATTGCATATTTGGGTCGTTCTTCTTTTAAATGTCAATAAAATAGATTTTCTCGATATATCGGATTTAACATCTTTAAAATTATAACGGCAATAAATATTTTAAAACATCATTATAAAGATGTGTCTGTAGAGGGCCCTTTTCATCGAAGACAGCATTTCGATTCACCACGCTGTCACAGAATTTTGTGAAAAGCAATCGAGCTACGTTAATCACTAATCGTGGAACCGATTAGTATTTTGAGTATAATAAGATAATTATATTTTTGGTCAATGGCCCCGATTCCTAAGTGGAGCAGCGTGGTGGAGTGCTCCATACCCCCTCCGGATGATTGAGGGGAGGTCTGTGCCCAGCAGTGGGACGTATATAGGCTGTTTATGTTATGTAATAAATAGTATACCTATTATAGTATTTAATCGTCCCGTGTACTCAAGATTACTTTACCTGTCTACGTCAATCTTGTTAAGATCGCTGATACTACAACTTAGTTACAAACAAACAAAGATAATGGCCGAGCCATTGCGATAAAATGATAAAAATATCAAATAACATAGGTACATAACACTACACCGGTATGCGGTATTTTTATCGCGAGATAATATAATAATTATGATAGTAAATATGTATTTTTCACAGTTAATATTTGATTTGCTGTGGTTTTTAAGATAATAAAATGTAGGTTAGGGATTTAAAATATGTATGACAAGTTATCACTCGCGCTTCCTTGTTAGTTTTGTATGGAATTAGATTGCCTACTATTTCGAGGCCGTTATAAATATGACACCTAACTACCTACTTATTTTAACATACAATTGTAATAAAACATAGCATCACGCCTATATCCCCAAAGGGGTAGGCAGAGTTAAGTCCCGTATAATAAGGGGACGGATCTGTTGCGATTAACCGGGCACAAATCCCGATTTTTTCTTTGACGTGACTTATTGTAGATTTGCCGCAGATGGCATTAACTACTTGGCCGGACAAATGGGGAGCGTTGAAGGCTCTCACCCGGTACAACGTTTAAGACAACAGGCCTGAAGGTGCCCAGTTAGGCGCCAATCTCGGCTCAGGGCGCCGTCTGAGAGGAAAAATACTTGAAAGAATTAATCGACCCTAGAGGGTCGATAGCGATAAGCGCTGAATGAGGGAAATCGTCGACCACGTCGTTTTCTTTTACAATAAAGCCTTAACTACTGGTGGATTGGGGTCTCCATTTAAGCGACATAGCCTGTGTTTGGAGGCCCCGCTCTTCCAATATTACAAATAAATTGTATGTAAAAATACATACGTATTATATGTAAAAATATGGATTGTATATTATAAAGTTAAAAACTCTCGGCATGTCATGGGAGCAAGCTGTGGAGACTGCAAAAGATCGCGAGGAGTGGAAATCTGTTATTCGAGCTCTACATCCCAACAGGGGATAAAAGGAGTAGAAGAAGAGAGGACATATTATAAAGCCTTTATTTAGCCTTAGCATAATGATGGAAAATTCATTAGGAAAAAAAGTGAACACACAAATAGAAACACATAATAACGGGTTCTTACCGCGTTTAAATGGGGATATGAGACTCCCGATATTTCGACACTGTTGCAAGTGCCATGATCACGGGATGACCCGGTAAGAACCCGTTATTATGTGTTTTAATTATGATAATAACCGCGTAAACTTAAAACAATGTATACACAAATAGAAGTAAAAAAGAAATTCACTCACTAATTTAAGAGCCACGCTCTTATCGGTGTAGCATTCTCCATGTTACTTTTTAGGGAAAAATAGGGCAGTGGTTTCCCTCTTGCCTTCCGCCCCGCAGTACTCTGTCTGACGTGAGTGGGATGGCGCCCAGAGAAGTCTATTTCAAAGCCGTACTAGGCCTCCTGTCTTCCGCATCTGAATAGTACTGACAGTTACTGCTGCCCTCTGTCAGGCTTCAGGTTACAGTCCCTGTGACTTGCCCCTTTCGTCCTCCATTGCCGTACCGATGGCTCCCATCTCCGCCTCTGCAACCGTTGACGTAAACTAAAACTGAAAAAATAGGGAAATTCCCAGCAGGCGGCTTTATTGCTCAGGTTGCAATTTCTTTAATACAACTAAAAACTTTTGTTACAAAAATTTGAGTCAGCTTAGTCGCCTAGCTGTTGCCGAATTTGATTTTGACTTTGACCAAATTTTTTTATTTTGATTTTGACCAAATTTGATTACAATCTGGAGTGAACGTGTCGTGTTCTAATTTGTTTTTGTTATTCCCTTCCAGATCGACGAGTCATCGCTGACGGGCGAATCGGACCATGTCAAGAAGGGAGAATCTTTTGATCCCATGGTGCTATCCGGTACTCACGTTATGGAAGGTATGACCAATTTAAATAAATAACAAGACATTAAATATTAATATAACAATACGTCACAAATACAAACTTAAACACTAGTCCTTAAATAACCCGCCCCTCACTGTTCCCGGAGCAAAGGTGCCCACAACACTAGCCGCATTACCGCGTTGAATAGCAATGGCCAGCCTTTGGACCTAAAACGAGCCGGAGCGGGAGTCACCTGTTTTCTCTCTGAGCCTGAGACCCAATTCGGACACAAAGATTTTGGTGTCCGCCCCCCCAGCTACCAAAGGTCTCCACGGCAACGGGCACGAAGTTAGCAAACATTAAACAGACAGACAGACATGGTGTGGGCAGACATTAAATTAAATTATTCGCGAACTCATTATCAATTTATTTATTTATAAAGGTACATACAACATTACAGTGTAACTCAATGCGCTGTATGACGAGAAAAACAATATAAAAACTAATACAACAAAAATAAACAATTAATGAAAAAAAAAACAAAAAGAAAAGTAAGACTACATAGACATAATGATGCCTATTCGGGCGTACGCAAACTTCACCTAATTTTAGTTAGACAGCTCTTGAACTACTACTAAAGAAAAAAAAAACAAAACACAAATTCCAAAAAAACAAGCTTCTGTAAATACCGGACCTGACAATCTTCAAATGGCTTGGTTGAAATGGCCACATCGAAGCAATTCCTCTATGAAAGCATTATTGCAATTTGACATTTGCACATGTAAAAGTAAGTGCGCAATGCAAACAAATGTCAAACAGCAATATTGCTTTCTTAGATGAATTGCTTCGATGTGGCCATTTTAACCCCCCAGGTTACGTAAAAACGGTATAACGCTAGAGAGATGGATGACCTCTTCAACCATAAACAAAACAGTTACAGAACAAAACCTAACCCCTAAAAACTTACCCGGTAAAACTTAATATAGCATCTATAAACCTCTTTGCATCGCGGTTTCCAGGCTCAGGCAAGATGTTGGTAACGGCTGTGGGTGTCAACTCGCAAGCTGGTATCATCTTCACGCTCCTCGGCGCTGCGGTGGAGAAACAAGACAAGGAGATCAAGCAGATGAAGAAAGGTCAGTGAACTGTGATGTTTTACGTTAAGGTAGAAGCGGGTGGTGCTGTTTCTATAAAGGTTTAAGAAGGTATACAATAGTGCTAATTCCTGTAAATACCATCTAATTTTATTTTAAGTTATGTCTGTCATTTTCTTCTCCGCCGAAAAGGAAAGGGACGGGTAATCGACAAGCATACAATTTATGGAACACACTTGAATTTTAAGCACAAATCTAAAACAACCGTCTAAAAATTTTACATTGGCCTATTGGGCAATATTACCCGACAGCACAAGTCAAACGGTTTGCATACCAGCGGGATACCTTTTTGATTCGCCCGGGTTATTCATTCATTTACTCATTCTTCCTAAAACTAAGAGCTGTCAATCATCCGTCCCTTTCCTTTTCGGCGGGTAAGAAAATGACACGTATAACTTAAAGTAAAATTAGGAGGTGTCTGCAGGAATCGGGGCTAATGTTAGATAGAAAGAATCGATCGACCTAATCTCTATTGATACATCCCTATGCTAATGAACGTCACAACACTGGCTGCCGTATTTTGACAGTTCTAACTCTAACCGCGCATTGAAGCCATTGTAAAATGTTTGTTGAAGTTAAGCAACTTTCGCAAAGGCCGGTCATAGGATGGGTGACCACAAAAAAAAAAAGTTTTCATCTCGAGCTCCTCCGTGCTTCGGAAGGCACGTTAAGCCGTTGGTCCCGACTGCATTAGTAGTCGTTAATAACCACCAATCCGCACTGGGCCCGCGTGATGGTTTAAGGCCCGATCTCCCTATCCATCCATAGGGAAGGCCCGTGCCCCAGCAGTGGGGACGTTAATGGGCTGATGATGATGAATTACTAATCGTACTGAACGAGTCGTTCTACTTAATAATACATAAAACTCACGCCCGTAATCCCTATGGGGTGGGCAGAGCCACGACTATTCAGAATACAACTTGCAGCAACTGTTGATACGAAGTCCTAAGATGGATGTGACGCTTACGGTGACAAGGGATCGGAATATCACCCATAACAATTGTCCATAATATTAGAAAGGACACGACGGAGAACTCATAAGAGTAAAAGAGAGAGAAATATAATATTCACTTCCTCATTCTCTCGTGTAATCACTATGTCAATGGTGCCGCTAAAAATATTACAAAGATAATTTATACGACAGACGTAGATTATAAATTATTATCCAATAAAGGAAGTGCCTTGAAACATACGTACTTAAATATAGACTGATAAACACCTTAAGTACCCTAATTAATATAAGAAAAATATTCCTATTACACCATACAAGGCGGAGGAGGGATTGTGTCCTCTAACATGATGGACTAATGTTATGGGCGATAGTCAATGTGACAGTTCTTATATAAAAACGGATTTGAGCATGGTCTCAGCTGAGATTAGTTTATTAATATCACCCGTAGAACTAAAAAAAATAGTTCTCAAGAACTCGTTAGATGGTGCTTATCCGTGGTCCAGTGGTTGAGCGTTGGGCTCACGATCCGGAGGCCCCGGGTTCGGATTCCGGTGTAGACATGTCACAGAAATCACTTTCTGATCTCTAGTTTGGTTAGGACATTACAAGCTGATCACCTTATCACCATAAAGTTCATCATATCCAGCTTACGACATCGTATCAACAGTGGCTGCAAGTTGTCTTTGATTACTTGTGGCTCTGTCCACCCCATTAGGGATTATGGGCGTGAGTTTATGTATGTATGTGTGTATGAACACAATACAACAAGGAAAAAACATCGTGAGGTAACCCACATTGCCGAGAAATGCGTTTCGGAGGTACCTATATGACCTAACCTGTAATAGGATGGTTTCCCGTCGCGGATTAGAAAATCTGACAGGTAGTCAGTCGCTTCTGTAAAAAGCCGGACCTGTCAAATCTTTAGGTTAGGTAAGCGGACCCTGTGAAAAACGGAATAAAGCTAGGGACATGATGATTCCTATTACATCGTAGGCTACTATCGAAAAATAAAAGAAACAGCATCACCCAATAGCTCTGGTACCCCCATTCAAATTTAGTCCTAGTGTCAGATACATTGCTCATTTAGCCCCATACAGACGCTCAAACCATTACAGTAGCTTGTAAATGTTAATAATACCCGTTTCAGTTTCGGTAACTACATTCATTTTGATGTACATTGCTTTGCTAGTTAGAAAAGCGAAATTATGACGGTGTTACTAACAAGCAATGAATATCAAATTCGTACATAAATGCTCTGGTTATACTGACGCGAATTGTAATTTGACAAGTTTGTTATAATTGTAATTTAGGGAAGCTTTTATATGCTTAAAGTGTAATCGTAGTTTTAACGGCTATAGGCATATTTATTGCCAATCTCGCCAGTATAGTCAAGAGCTCAGTGCAAAGTACAGTTTTTTGTGTCCAGTTGATACTATTATCGTTTTTAAAAATGTTGGTAAACCATGTTACAAACACTGGCTATTAAAATAAATTACTGTTGACATTTCATTGATAAGATTAGTAAAAAGAAATCTAAAGAGATATCAGCTGATCAAAATGTGCTCAACACTCGCGGCACGACACTCGCTATCTACGTACACGCGACATACAAAATGAGCTTCGATGAAGACGCATTTTAGAATAGAGCCCGCGGTATTTGTCGCGTCGCGCGCGTTGCCGCGAGAATTGACTCTGAAACTTTATGTATACCTAAACAATACCGAATCTGAAATCGCTATGAGAAACGCTTTTAAATAAGTAAATACCTATGTAAAAAACGCTTCAACTACCATCTGTTGACAAACTCGAACAGATATAGAAAGCTTTGCTTAGTCTAAATGAGCATTGTAACTGTGAGCCTGTCACACGCTGAAGATACTATCATATTTTATCCTAATGCGAGTGCGAAAGAGAACGTTGTATGTTCTCTCTCATTCACTCGTGTGGTGACTACGAAAAGCGCGCCGTTGCCGCTGATGTCGAGTACTGGGGAGTTAAAAAGGCCACATCGAAGCAATTCATCTAAAAAGCAATATTGCAAATTGACATTTACGCATATAAAAGTAAGTGCGCAATGCAAACAAATGTCAAATAGCAAAATTGTTTTTGTAGATGAATTACTTTGAAGGGGCCTTTTTAATCCCCCTGGGGGTTCTTGTAACTCGACATCTATCTTCACAGATTTCTATTTGTAATACTATCCTATGATTGGCTAAAATCTTAATACATTGACAAGAGTTGTTATTTTCAACCAATCAGAATTGTGATTGATATTAAAGTTACACGATTAGGCCGCTAATCTATACAAACGTATGTGTTATGAAATCAGAAATCTATCACACAGCGCCGCATATCGCCTAACGATAGCGACATTTGTTGTTGATATTTCAGCCATAATATTAGGGCTACCATCCATCTGGATTAGTCCGGATATTGTCAAGATTTCTGACTGTGAATAATGTCCTTGTTGTTATAAGGTTTGCGTTGGGTAAAACATATTATTTAATACGTAGTTACAGTAAAATATCATAGTATCTTCATCGTCTGCGGCCGGCGTTATGCTTAGTGCATATTACATCTAGTGTCCTCCAATTATGACCCTGGCATCGAGTCACCGCACCCCTCCTCCCCTACATTAAAAGGGAAGTTTAAATTTTTATGGACGAAATTGGTAAAATTGTTAAATAGAAAAAATCTTACAAAATTACACTTCTGTGCAAAAATAGTAAGTACTTAAAATATATTTTCATTTCGGAATTACTATAAAGAACCGAATTAAATCAATTTAAACGAAATATTTAATATATCTAGACCACCTGTATTTATGTATCAAGCAGATGATACATACCTACCTTGTGTTTAAAATTGTAAAAAAAATAATTAAGCTTCAAATACAACAAAGTTTGGCTTGGCTTTCTAATGCAAACGTATTACTTCGAAACAAACACTTTTGAATTAACTATTCTGGTATTTTTAAGAAGTTTAAAAATGTAAAAGCTACGATATAAAAAGAAAAGAAAATACTATATTTTTAAATATTCTGTTTTAATATTCTTACCACACTGTAAATAGTCTTGTATCGTTACGAAATGAAACTAATACTTACATACACAATATTTTATATTATTTTTTTTTACCAACTTCGTCCAAGACATGAGATTATTTTATTTATTGACCGTTAAATAAGAAGTTTATTTTTTCCAAGGTTATGGTTAATTTGTTCGTTGTACGTATATGTTATGTGTTATGACTAATAGCCTGTCTTGTGAGAGCATGGACGTAAATTGTTATTATTCCATCGTAGAAGTTAGACCCTTCGTCCTCAATAAAGAAATAATCTCTATGTTTTACTATTAAAATGTTATAAACAACGTCCTTTAAAAGCATACCTTTGTAAATGCAATTTAGCGTCCAAACACTTGTGGCCACGATGAAGTGTACAACAAAATAAAAATGAAGTCATAATTGTTTGGACGAGACCCCTTTAGAATTAGTACCACCTACATTATAGTGTGATCCATTCAATGACATCCAACTTTTTTTTTGTCCACCCCGCTCCCGGCCTGCTGCACGCCCCACCTCCATGTCGTCGATGAAAAAAAACCTAAAAAATATTTTTTTAAAAAAACATACACATTATGATGCATCGTGTATCTGTCGTGTTGACTGCATGATGTCCCCGAACCTACGAATCGCTGTCATAAATGTGTATGCTTGACATCCAAATGGGAATGGATTGTTGAGAATAGAAGCTAAAAAGCAACGCAAAGAAGGCCAACGCAAGAGCATTGTCGGTAAGTACCTCCTAAGCTATGCCCTGCTTGAGACAAACCTTTGTACACTCAGGGTCAGAACTCCTATGGCATAGTTACGCATCGCGCGAGACGCGACAATTATCACGTGCTTCGATGTAAGACGTTTAATCTAATATGTAGACATGTAGACAGCAATTGGTGCGTCTCATGATAATGATTGAAGCCTTGATTGAAGAGTTACTTGTCACATCGCGCGCGATAGCGTAACCCATGCAGCGGAGAGATCTCGATATCGACTCGATAAAGCTTACTTGTAGCTTCGAGCTTGCAAAACAAAAATGTGAACCAATTTATCTGTCCTTAAGTGTACTGCGACTAACAGCATACTACGTTCGATTATCAATATTTCATTGTAGCGTATCCTTAGACTTGTATTACAGTAGTAAATCACAGTAAATAACTTTTTAATATAGATTAGCACTTAAACCAAGTAAATAACTCCTTTTCTACAACCTTTAAAATGTGATTCTAAATGACACATCATATACCATGTCTGTTATAGTTAGACTTTTCACTGTAGATAACCTTTAATAGTAACTTTAAGTGTAACTTACAAGCGATTTTGTTATTTTAATTAAAAAAAAATGCAGTCTTCAATAAAACTATTAGCTTAGAGTAAGGATAATACTAAAAGTCTTTTTTTAATCACAGATCTGTATTCAGCACTTCTTTACTAAATAGATTGAGAGTTTGACACAAATAATTTAGTCCACAAGTGTTCTTTGAATGTGTATTGGGAACTTGGCGAGGGAGTGGAGATCAACTTATGCTGGTAATCTGACCCATTTTGTAACACTATGATATTGAGTCGTCGTATTTTACACTTTTATGAAACTTTGACATGAAAATGCTATATACAAAAACATAAATCATATAATTTCCTATTTGATCCAGGATAAAATCCAACAGTCGGGTCTATCTAGGTAATACATATTTTATCACAATAGGCTAGTTTCCAACTAGTCAAATCAGTTACTTTTTACTAAAGGTCAAATATAATTTAAAAGGAAAAGAAATAGCAGTTACAGTCATTTCCAGTTCACGGACCAAAACAAAGATCTCCATCCCTCCCCGCCTGCCCCATACAAACGTACCCAACGTACCCCACTTGCCCAGGCGATGAGGACGCGACGCTGCCGACGAACAGCCACGGCGCGAACCACGCCCGACCTGACGACAACCACGTGGCCGCGCCCGCCGCCGCACCTGAAGCCCCGCACAAGAAGGAGAAGTCCGTCTTGCAAGCGAAACTGACCAAACTAGCCATTCAAGTAAGTAATAATGATTATTTTATTTCAGACAAGTATTAAGCCCATATTTTTTGACAGTTACTCAAAGAAAAAGGAGATAAATTATTGAGAGTTATCGAGGACAAAAGAGCCAAGATTATTGGCCATTTAATAAGACACGATGACTATATTAAAAACATCATAGGACGGAAGATAGAAGGAAAGACAGGAAGGGGAAGACCACGAAGAGTTTACATGTAACAAATTAAAAAGAACGAACGTCGTGTCTTATAAAGAAGTCAAAGGGCCTTTGATAGACAAGAATGAAAAATGCTACACCGACAAGACCACGGCTCTTAAATTGATGATGATGAATCCCATAATGATGACTACATCGTATAATGATCATCTTATTACCAGGGGTCTGCGTGGATAGCGCTATCGCGTGCTGTGTGATAAATACTGCAGGTTTCGACAAATAGACGCAGCGAATGCTGTCTCCGTAAATAATCGACGGGCTATTGATCGAAGCATGCGATAAACGCCGCGCCGCGCGCGTTACCGTAGCTGTGCAGTCCCCCGTAGGTCGATTTAATCTTCTTCTATAGCAGAGGTCGATTTAATGACAACCAAATAGATTTAATGACAGCTAAGACATATTAAGATATTATGTCTTAAAACATACATAGTCACACTTTGTTCTGAGGTCACACCTATTTTAAGCAGAGACTATGGAATTCGATTTGCTTCGATCCTGACATATTTTTTTCATTTTTTCTCCAACAGATCGGCTACGCGGGTTCAACAATCGCTGTGCTAACAGTGATAATCCTCGTGATCAATTTCTGTGTTCATACGTTCGTGATCGAGCAGAAGGAGTGGCGTGCGATGTACATCAACAACCTGGTGAAGCATCTGATCATTGGTGTGACGGTGTTAGTCGTCGCCGTGCCTGAAGGGTTGCCACTCGCTGTCACGCTGTCTCTTGCTTATTCTGTCAAGGTGAGTTTGAAGAAGATATATTATTTTAGAACGCAAAAAGACCGTATGATGGATAAAGTGTATAAAGTCAGAATCAGAAATCAAATCAGAAATCAGAAATCATGTCTTAATATAATTTGGGAGTCGACGAGTCTGACCCGTTAAGTGTCCGATTATATCGGAGTTCTCTCCGATATAATCGGGACCCAGAGGTTGGCCCAGAGTGAGATAGCAATAAACCATCCAAGTTAAATCTACAATATTCACCTCAAAGACAACATTCCCTAACCCAAAATCTCCTTCCAGAAAATGATGAAAGACAACAACTTAGTACGACACTTGGACGCCTGCGAGACCATGGGCAACGCTACAGCCATCTGTTCCGACAAAACAGGCACCTTAACCACTAACAGAATGACAGTCGTACAGTCCTACATCTGCGAGAAACTCTGTAAGGTTACCCCGAACTTCAGGGATATCCCGGCCGAAGTCGGAGAGACTATGGTTGAGGGGATGGCCGTCAACAGCGCGTTTACTTCCAGGATTATGGTGAGTTCAACCGTCTTGATTTTAGCAAAAATGTCCCTAACAAATATACACTAACCTGCAGTGAAGCAGCGATTAGAGTATACTGCTCCCCTCCAGTTGATTAAGGGAAAACCTGTGTCCAGCAGTGGAATCAATAAAATTACTTTTAGAATAAAAAAATAAATGTATTTTTATGTGCCAAATCTGTGGATCAGTCCAAATTGCAATATCGGGCAATATCCGTAAGATAAAACAGGAGTCGTTTGCGAATTTCAACCGTACTTATCCCCCAACGACTTATCCTCTTTAAAACATTCAAGAACTCCTCAAAACCCACCGTTTATATTCTCTTCCAGCCATCACAAGACCCAACTGCCCCTCCAATGCAAGTAGGCAACAAGACGGAATGCGCCCTGCTAGGATTCATCCTAGCTCTGGGGCAGAGCTACGAAGCGGTGCGCGAAAGACATACAGAGGAGTCTTTAACCAGAGTGTACACTTTCAACTCGGTCAGGAAAAGCATGTCTACTGTGATCCCGTACAAGGGTGGCTACCGGCTGTATACCAAGGGTGCCTCTGAGATTGTTTTGAAGAAGTAAGTGTTAATAGTTTTGTTATTTTAGTCCATGCTTTTTTGCCCCAGAGTGTATACTTTCAACTGGATCTGAAAAAGCATGTCCTTACCCCTTTTTCGGGTTGTATAGTTATTAATCGCTTCTTTAAAGCACTGGACCTGTGAAATCTTCTGGTCTTCCTAGCATTATCCCGTTTTTATGAGGTCTACTTACTTAAATGATAATGTGACAAGTCTATGAAATCTTCAAGTAAATCTGTGATGTAATGTCTTGATGATGCCATTGTTACCATTGATCCGCCAAAAGTCACGTAATGCAACTAAATTCATAAAGTACACAATTTATCTTCAAATCTGTTCCAATGTTCTGACCACCCAACCTCAACATTACAGATGCGCATTCATCTACGGACACGAAGGCCGCCTGGAGAAGTTCACGCGCGACATGCAAGACCGACTGGTGCGGCAGGTCATTGAACCCATGGCCTGCGACGGACTCAGGACCATCTCCGTTGCCTTCCGCGACTTCGTGCCCGGCAAGGCTGAGATCAACCAGGTACGAGAGGATTTGATTCAATTTATGTTAAAGTTTGGTCGATCCTATGATGTTTTATAGTAAAGGCATACCTCTAACACTCCATACAAAAATTTCATTGTTACCGTGTGCCACCTAACACATAAGTGCGAGAGAGACAGTCTCTTACTCCTTGCCTATATTGAAGGCTATTAAGGCTAAAGTAAGACCCAGAGGAAGAGAGGTTGGCGCCCGATACGAATTGGTGCGGGGCGGACAATTACCGTTCTATACATATAATCATTCTTTACTCTATGCCATAGAGTCTATGGTTTAAGTATGTTACAATCATAATTATAATGTAGGACTGTCAAACTAAATTGAAATTAACTTGGCGTCTGATAGAATCAGCACCAATATAATCTACTACCATTCTTCTAAATGTGTTCTGGCTAGAGAAGAAGTAGCGAATGAGCAAGCAACCATTGAAATTACTTATTGCATTAGCCATAGGTACGTATTTCATTTTACGTATCACGGTTGGACACGTAATAAATAAGCTCAAGAGGAGATAAAGAAGATGAGTCATGATGGTGGTCATGGTGAATGAGTGTAAGACTACTTCATCATCATCAATTTAAGAGCCACGCTCTTGTCGGTGTAGCATTTTCCATTACAGTCTATCAAAGGGTAATTCCTTGACTTCCCTATAAGACACGACGTTAACCTTTCCTTTAATCTGTTCCATGTAAGCTCTTCTTGGTCTTCCCCTTCTTCTCTTTCCTTCTATGATGTTTTTAATAAATTCGTCGTGTCTTATTAGGTGTCCAATCTTCTTGCCCCTTCTGTCCTCAATAATTCTCAGTATTTGTCTTTTTTCCCTTACTCTTACTAGCACTTCTTCATTTGTAACCCTTTCTGTCCAACTTATTCTTTCCATCCTCCTCCAACACCACATTTCAAAGGCCTCGAGTCTCTCTCTGTCTGTGTGTGTGGTAAGATTACTTACGACTATAATATTCCCGTACAGGTGCACATAGACCAAGAACCGAACTGGGACGACGAGGACAACATCGTCAACAACCTAACCTGCCTGTGCGTCGTCGGCATCGAGGACCCCGTCCGACCAGAGGTCAGTACAATTATAACCTTTATTCTGCTGAGCTGACATGACTCATGTACCGACTACTTACTTACATCAATAAGTATTAACCGGGACCAACGGCTTAACGTGCCACCCGAAACTCGAATCATCTTACTTACTGTCAATCTAGAACCCGTCTCTCTCCTCAGGTCCCAGAAGCCATCAAGAAGTGTCAGAAGGCCGGCATCACAGTGCGGATGGTGACGGGCGACAACGTGAACACTGCTCGCTCCATCGCCGTCAAGTGTGGCATACTCAAACCCACCGACGACTTCCTCATTCTAGAAGGCAAGGAGTTCAACAGGCGGATCAGGGATACCAATGGAGAGGTGAGCCAATATTCTTGGTTTCTCAGCATCAAGATCAAGCCACATTGCCATAATCGAAACCAACTTGCCTTGGAAACGTCTTTTTTGTAAACGGAGAATGTATGGACATGGTGCACTTTAGGGCCCTTCTGTCAATGTCGTCTAATTGCCACATGATTCTGGTGTCAGGATTACTATTGAGCCGCTAAAGGGCCCTGACATGGCTCGTGTAACGTATACTTAATTAAATAGTAGCCGGGACCGACTACTTAACGAGCCTTTCAGGGCATAATCCATCTCACTTTCGGAAAATCGGCTGATCAGCCTGCAATGTCTTTACCAAACTAGGGATCACAAAGGTATAGGGATACTATCCTAAAATTTAAATTCTATTGTTAGATATTAATATTTTTAATCGATTACAAAATATCGATTCAACATTTTAGATATTTTTATTGGTTTTATATTGGCAACATTGCCGAGTGCATTTTGAGTGGAAGGGACAGTCTGGCTGGGGTCAGTCTAGTGTGAGCAACCGAATAGGGCGGTCACACTAGACTGAGGCGGTAAGCATTGTGAACACGTGCTATCTAGTGTGATTGTGGTGGCATTATACACATCAATAAAGTGAAGAGGAGATTTATTACACTATGTATACGCATAAAATATAGATTGCCTGTTGGTATGATAACTATTCGGTTCATTACAATTATCTTTTGATTCCAATACGAAGTGTAGTTTCTGTTTCCTGATGAGCTGTGCCTGTTTTTACTTAAAATCTTTTTACGGTTATTACTATGAATGAATGTCAATGAATGTGCATGTCAATGTGATAGAAAGTAAATTCAATACAAAGTGTAGTTGCTGTTTCCTGATGAGATGTGCCTGTCTTTACTTAAAATCGTTTTAACGGACAATGAAAAAGCGAATGAGAGGAGAAGCTATGAATCGAAATGAATGGCAATGAATGTACCAGTTAATGTGATAGTTAGAAAGTAAATTGGCATGCGAGTCAGGGGACAAGCAATACTAGAACTTAACACAAATTATAATAATTGTTTTTTTCAATTGTTGTTTGGTAAGTTCAATACAAAGTGTAGCTGCTGTTAGTCTGTCTTTAATTAACATCGTCATGGGTGGCCACTACGATTTTATCTAATTCTCTACAGAGATAGGTTGTCTGCAACCTGGTGAACCCCGACATAAAAGCTGGATGCGCTCCTGCTTATATTATGGTATCTAAAAACCCTCATTTCCCCCTACAGGTACAACAACACCTTCTAGACAAGGTGTGGCCTAAGCTCCGCGTGCTAGCACGGTCTTCCCCCACGGATAAGTACACGCTAGTGAAGGGCATGATCGAATCGAAGGCCTTCGACACTCGGGAGGTGGTCGCTGTGACCGGAGACGGCACCAACGACGGGCCCGCGTTGAAGAAGGCTGATGTCGGGTTTGCTATGGTGAGTCCATTATTTTTCACGATACAATACAGTAAAAACAGTAAACAGCCGGCAACGCGTTCCGCTTTGGTTTGGGCAAGCGTAGCCTATTAATGTGATGAATAACTGTTGTATTTATTAATTAACGACATTTACAGGGTATCGCCGGCACGGATGTGGCGAAGGAAGCGTCGGACATCATTCTGACGGACGACAACTTCTCGTCGATCGTGAAGGCCGTTATGTGGGGTCGCAACGTGTACGACTCCATTGCCAAGTTCCTGCAGTTCCAACTGACCGTCAACGTGGTCGCCGTCATCGTCGCTTTCATTGGAGCTTGCGCTATCCAGGACAGTCCTCTTAAGGTGAGTCTTTCCATCGCTACTTTCTGTTTTAGAAGTATTCCAATAGAATACACAGGATGTAAGTGAGAGTAACGAAAATTTGGGGGATGATGAGGAACCACCTGGTTGACGAATGTCCAGATGGACAAATTGTAGAAGACACTAGGCCTCGAAGGTGATGTTTGCCAGCGAGATACCTGGCAGCACATGTGCATAAAAACCGTCCACTTTACATAACATAAGCTCCCGACTATATCCCAAGGGGGTAATCAGATGTACATCTATCGCAAGTCAGCGATATGGCTCACCACCTATCACGTTGATCTAACAGAGAGTTCGGTGAGATGTAGGTGCTTAGTTCATCTTGTGATGGTTCTAACTTTACATTGATACTTCGACCGAAATTCTAACTTTCCGTGCCTCCCTTCCAGGCAGTACAAATGTTATGGGTGAATTTGATAATGGACACGCTGGCGTCACTCGCCCTGGCCACGGAGATGCCTACACCCGACCTGCTGCAGCGCAAGCCTTACGGTCGCACCAAGCCGCTCATCTCGCGCACCATGATGAAGAACATCCTCGGACAGGCCATCTACCAGCTCTTCATTATATTCTCGCTGCTCTTCGTAGGTGAGTCATGAAACTTAACTCCTCTTAACTTATTTCCCTCAACCTATAGCCCCTAAGTGTATATTTACCGCTGAATCCAGAATTTTAAATCCTGAAATCCTTTTTTAGGTGAGTATGTAAGAGATTTTTGCCCTCTTCTACGACATGAAGCATCCTTTAGACACTAAAACCTACAAAGCAGGAGTTTGCTATTTTTTCATATCTAAGGAAAAACAAACTACAATCATAGGGTTTAGGTAGGATTGTGATACTTTGGAGTTAGCGAATCAGGACTTAAAAATCTGGAAAAACGAAGCTAGTAGTCGACAGCGTTTTTCTATTATCTTGGCGTCAGACGTATTTTATAAATCCAATTGAATGTGAAAAGATCTTTCTTTTGCAATTTTCGACCAAGACACATCTGTTGGAGCGATGTGTTATAGAAAAACGAAGAAGGCAAACCCCACCCCCAAAGACCCCAGAAAGAGAATTCAATCTAAATCTTTGTTTTCAGGCGACAGAATCCTGAACATCCCATCAGGTCGCGGCCAGGCGCTCGGCACGGAGCCCACGCAGCACTTCACAATCATCTTCAACACGTTTGTCATGATGACCCTCTTCAACGAAATCAACGCGCGCAAGATCCACGGACAGAGGAACGTCTTCGAAGGACTCTTCACCAACCCTATTTTCTATTCTATATGGATCGGAACTGCACTTTCTCAGGTATGGGTTTTAATAGATCAGCTGAGAAAAGGAATAGTTTGGTTCTGTGCACAGTCCTCCCTTCAATCAACCAGAGGAAGTACGTTGTTGTACGTACATTGAGGTATTTAGCGTAGTAACTAAACCAAAGTTTTTCAAGCCGCTTGAAGTCATTTGACAACATTTGACAAGAACTCATCATCACTTATGTAAGAGCCACGCTCTTCTCGGTGTAGCATTCTCCATGCTACTTTTTAGGGAAAAATAGGGAAGTGGTTTCCCTATTGCCTTCCGCCCTGCAATACTCTGTCTGACGCGAGTGGGATAGCGCCCAGAGTAGTCTATTTCAAAGCTGTACTAGTACTCCTACCTTCCGCCTCTGAATAATACTGACAGTTACTGCTGCCCTCTGTCAGGTTCCAGGTTACAGTCCCAAGACAAGAACTGCATAAACAAAATAATAAATAAGAGATTAGATCGACGATTTTACGTGCCCTCTGAAGCACTAACGAGCTACTGGTCACCCATCTTGTCACTGATCGCTCTCAACACTGCTTAACTTGGTCGATCGGCAGTCAAAGAGTCGGGATGTTTATGAGCAGATAAATGAACCTACCGCCCCCTAACCCCTTGGCCGCCACATTCCAGGTGATAATCATCCAGTTCGGCGGCATGGCGTTCAGCACGGCGGGGCTGTCGATAGACCAGTGGCTGTGGTGCCTGTTCTTCGGCGCTGGCACCCTCGTCTGGGGGCAACTCGTCACCACCGTGCCCACACGCAAGATTCCTAAGAATCTCTCGTAAGTCAATCATTGATTTTTAAACCATACAACAACACAAACTCACAAATTATTTCCCAATTGGGGTAGTCAGAGGTACATCCAGCACAAGATGAACTAAGTACCCACGCCTGACCAAGCTTTCCGTTAGACCAACGTGACAGGTGGCGAGCTGTATCGCCAAATGTGTTAGTGAACATAATGCGTTCAGCGTGCTCCCTAGCATGCCGATAAAACTGACAAAAGTCCACTTGAGCGAAATTCCCTTGCTGGACAGCAACTCCTAGAACTATTCATCCTAGGATAATCAACGTTTGACATATCTACTAGCTCAAAGTATTTAGTCTTGTCAGCATCTGCTTATTACCATCCCAGGTGTATCACGAATGTCTTCAACATGTACTATCTATATGGACAAGAGACTTGTAACTTGTCTAGTCCAACATATTCATCTTAGGGCTGTAGCAAGCCTAGCTTTATCTAACCCAAAACCCATTGCAGCTGGGGTCGAGGCCAGCCGGATCAGGAGACGATCCAACCCGCCTCCGACTACGACACGGATCTGGACAAGAAGCCGCGAGCTGGACAGATCCTCTGGATCAGAGGCCTCACGCGTCTGCAGACACAGGTATGATCGCACCACAGTACTCTCGTGGGGAGAAATGGGGTTGCTGGTACTGGTATGGCGAGTGCTGGAAACTTTTCGGTTGCCGTGAAAGGGTCTTAACCCTAGATATTTTCAGGGTTTCCACAAAAATTGGGATGAAATCTCAATTTGGGGGGTTATAAAGGCGACATTGGACCGATTCGTCTAAAAAGCAATATTGACATTTGTGGACATTAGATTTATGTGTCAAATTGCAATATTGCGTTTTGCTTCGATGAAGCCGTTTTAACTCCCTGGTCAGAATTCAACTCTTGTGGCGTGTTTTTCTGGCAAAAACCATGGGTAGATGTAAAATGTAAAGGTTTTCGTATCAGATATTGGGATGCCCGTTCATTAGCCGGACAAATGTGAGCGCTGAGAGTTCTCACTCGAAGATCGATGAGTTAAATTCAATATAATACGTTAAAAGTCAATAAAGAAAACTTGTTTGTCTTTCCCAAAATCCTAAAGAATATCGAAAATTTTGTTCAGACGTAATACCGAAAAGTTTCCACAAACTTGTCATACCAAAGTTTATCCATTGCTAGAATTTTGTGTCTTTTGGGGAAATAAATTGGGTCCAACTTTGACATTCGTATTTTAAATGTAGGGTTTAGGGAAGGGGGGTATTTTTGTGTGGGTAACGGTTTAAATTGTCTTTTCTGTATTCAAAGGGAACACTCAGTTGGGGTCCAATATTAAAATCATTTTTTTTCTATTTTACAATAATTTAAAAATGGAAGGGTATGTTTTAGGCGAGTTTTATTTGAATTATGTAAAAATATTCAGATAGCAGCTAAACTTCTTCATTTGAAAATATCTAATGATCAAATTACATCAATTTACGTATTTACAGATAAATCAAATGATAATAAAATGGCAATACAGCTGGAAACGTTAATAAATTCGAAGAATTTTATACTAAACCTTGGTCTAAAGCTAAAACTTTGATATCCGTCTGAGATACGATGGTTCGTAAAAATTCGCACAATTTGAAGTCATTGCATTGTAGGAGTACTTGTTTCATGCATTACATTTAGTAGATTTTGAGCCATTTTGAATTACTTAGAAATTATTTTACGGGTATAAATAACTATTTATAATTATTTATATATAATTTAAAGGACCTCAGCTTAGTGTTATAGTTACTTGTATGGGATGAAAACTTAATTCGACATAAAAATGTTGATTTCTATACTTGATAAGAATATTAGGTACACTATCCAGGGATTATATGTTTAGGGAGTGTAGGCATTTCTGTCTTTAACCAAACGATATAATGTCTAATTATGTCGATGGTTAAAGAATTTGGGTACACACACATACAAATATAATGAAAACTCCAATCTGATAATTTATTTTAGTATAAAAAAATTACCGCGATAAAGTTTGGCTCTCATTTTCTAGTTGAAAGGATATCAGATTTGAATTTTTAATGTGAATATTTTGTGAATAAGAGTCTTGTAATAAGCAGGCAGTATTTAAAAAAAATAAATGATCTCATAAACTTCATAACTAGTAATAAATAATGACTATTATTCACAAACGCAAACGGCCTTATGTAAACGATAATTTAAAAACGTTTTAAAAAGTAATTGCTTCTGCTTTAAAAAAAAAGTAAAGCTTAAAATTAATAAAAATATTTTTTATTTATATTTAAGATTATTTTGCATACGGCCGTCGGCTATTCGTTTCTTTTTCATCATTAAATGGCGTCTAAGAATTTCATTTAAAGACTGATATTTATACGAATATTTAGATACAAGATGTCATTTTATGATAGACCTTGCTATTAAGGGATTTGAGTTCAGTTTGTTACTGCACTGGTATTGACGATGAGAGAAAATTCCGTTCCGAAATTGGTAGTCTGTTGCTATTTTTATGTGTATAAATATAAAAATAAAATAACCACTTTATGGATAAAAATCAATATGAAAAATAATATCTTCGAACATTCTTATTACATTTCACTGCAATCATAATTAAATCTAGAATCTTATAAATCCCCCTTGCCGAGTTTCGATATTGATTACAGTCTAAGGAACGAATTATAACATTAATCTACTTAAAAGTCAGTACAGTAACAAAATGCAACTATGGTATATATATACAAGTGATATATGGTATAAATATATATTACTATAATATATAGATAGGAGTGGCAGAAATCTATATGTTCGTGTATTTATACGAAGAGGGATAAGTTTTTAGTTTACAGCTATAATATATAAATATATACAGCAAAATCAACAGGTCAACACTACGGATACTTTGGGCATCCTAACGCTAAGTTATCGATATTGTCCATTTATATATACTTTTACTATTTTTGCATACAAACCGAATAATACCACCATTTTCAATTTACTATGCATCCATATAGAATATTTCGCCATAGATAAAATAGAAGATACGCTATTTCATTGTATACACACTTTAATACAGTAAGCCGGAAACATTACGAATTATTAAAAAAAATCAAAAGAAAAACCGACACAAATAGTTTTTCGTAAATTAATTCAAACTTTCCAAGTTTATAATTTTATTTTCCGTTTATTCGTTTATTTTTATATTGGTTTTTCTTGTATTTTCATTTCATTCTCCTATACTTCGGTTCTCGTTCGACATTTTTTATTTTAACCTACACAGAGAAACACTTTACAACGTACTAATAGTAGAAATGCTATATTATTTTTGGCCCATGATTAACGTAGATTAAACACCTTGTTCGGTAACTAATTTTGTCGGGATCCCAAATATTTCTACACATATATATTATTTTATATATTATATATTCCAATGACTATCGAAATTGGCAACCGAACAAAGCTTAGTTTTATTTTCCAAAAACAATATACTTATATTAATTTACCTTCCCCTGGTTTCATGACAATATAATTATGTATTTTAGATATATTACTTCTAGACTTTACGGTTATTTTGAATCTTGACTTTCTCTTCGTATATATTTTCGTACTTCAGAGATATTTTTTCCTATATATATCTTTGTATTCCTGTCATGAAACCCGGTGTGACATAGCTAGAATGGACATCGCGAAGGCCTGCATGCTCCGCAGTACCAAAATACAGTCTGACGCTTTCGGAAATATAAAGTTATGTTTATTTTGATACTTCATTGAGTTAACTGTTAACTTGTACCCCACCACAACCCTATTGGCATGCTCTTTTATGTAGGCTGTGACATGTTACTTATCCCTCGTACCCTCAAACAGTTACTATGACTTCCCCGTAGATATAAAGTATATAAGATCACTAAACATCAACCACATCGCGGTATGAATATGACTATCTCTTTCTATCTGTCTTTTATTTACTCTGAGTCATACTGACTGTTTGATTATTTTTTACTATTTTTTTTTTGTTTTTATTTTTGTCTGTTTTTATTTTTATTTTTGGAGATAGTGTTTTTTTGCTTGTGAAACGCCACCCCGTCCTCGCTACTGACCCACACCCGGTGCGCCACACGATCCTGGCAAGGCCGCACGAACGACTAACACGCGTTACCGATATACAGATTAGCAGTAACTTGTTCGTTTCTTTAATATATTTTCCCCACTTTTTTATAATTTTGTTTTTAATATAGTTTTATGTTCAGTTACTGCTGTTAAGGAACGTTGATTTATTTGAGTGTGGAGTGGATTTTTCTAAAAAGAAATGGTATTTAGACCTTAGCGAGTGCATGGCGAGCGCTCGCGTACTAACACACGACCGTGTAACGATCGAACCTATTTTCCTTTGCTGTTGTGTTGTTGTCAGTGTATATTATGTTTTGTTTTTGTTTTATTTTTGTTTTGTGAATGTTGACCTTAGACTGTGTCGGGTTGTGTCCAGGTGGGTTGTGTGGGTAAGCGTCAAACTGGGCCTAGATTGTGGTCATCCGTAGTTTGTGCCTTTGCCTTGCAGTTGGAAGCCTCTCTGTGTTTATTTGCCTTTTGTTAGGCTTGATGTAGTGTCCATATTATGTAATGTATATAGTGGTACTCTAGGAGATGCGACCAACCGGTAAGTAGCAAGTAGACAAATAACGAATTTACGTACTATCGAAAGTATTAACAAGATGTGATATTGTACAGCTTCCTATTAACTGTTTTTTCCCCGAAAAGACAATTGTGCAAGTATCAAACTATAATTTGTGTTTTTTTTTTTCGTATAAGACTGATTATTTTTTTGTTTGGTTCATTTTGAGATTTTTCATTCCTAAACTAAATTTAAGTTTGCTATGACTTAAAATATTTTTCAGTTTTTGAATCTTATCTTTGGATACTTACAACATTCCAAAAAATATCCTATTATTCTTCGTATTCTATGTACTATATAAAATGATATTTACACAATTGTTAGAATCAGAAAGTACTAATACGTTGGTCGTCCTTGGCTCCTTAGATGTGTAACAGAATAACATGGCATGGTAGAAATAGATCTAAGTACAGCTGTTGAATGTCACATGTAACTCCAAGTTATGGTAAACGCGAGCCACCACCATAGAGGCATATGGAATTTGAGTTCTAAATACAAAAAATTAAATAAAATGTACATAAAGTATAAAATGTCAATGCCATATGATACTGTGGCAATAAATAAGGTTATCTGGAGGTCGGTAGTGCCCTGGTCCCTTCCTTAGGTCTCCCTGCGTTGTTTAGGAGTAGCGTAGTCGTGTCTTCAGGGTAGCGGCCTCGATCGTTCCCATTATCGTTTGATTTCCATTTATTTTTCTTTCCATTTGTTTTACTTTGAGTTGAGCACTCTTCCCGAGTCATATTCGTATCACGCGACACTGGCCGCTGGCCCGCATACACTCATCTAACGACACAACACACATTTTTATGTTGAGTTTTATGGATTTTGTGTTTTTCTTTTACAAACAACAAAGGGTCTCTTCCGTGTTGGCCTGCTTGTGGCTAGGACAGATATGGGACACGGAACTCCGAAATTCCAAATACCGAATTCCTAACTTTTTAAAATCCAGATTGTTAAATACCCGGATTTTGGTGTCATTATTAAAACTGCACAAAAATACTAGCTTAAAAAAATACAGAAATAAAAAATGTTTTGACAATCTAAAAGTGTACTAAATATATAAAAAGGTGTTATAATTATAAAAATATATTTTATAACACAAAACGTAACTGAATATTGAATTCGGTTTATAAATAAATGTTATAATTTTTATATTGATAACACCAACAAACTGGGATCCTAACCTAATTATATTCATTTCTAAATAGTGTTTGTAGTAACGTCCATTGCAGTAACGTTAATATGATTTTTTTTAATCCTTCACCGGGGCAGCTCGAATTATATATGAAATAAAAACCATAAAACATTAAATATCCTAATCGATGCATGTAAAAAATGAACAAAAAATAATTAAGTAAAACAAAATCTGGATATATGGTTTTTGTAACTAAATATGAGCATCGATTATCCGTTTCCACTTTAACAACCGTATCCTTCCCATGGTGTGAAGGCAAACTTTAAATCTCTTACGTTTTTGTTTTATTACGGAACTCGGTTCAGTCACGATTTTAATTAGTTATCACGTATTTTGATTATATTTTCTTGTAAGGGGTTTCCAAAGTAAAGTCAAAGTCATAAACTAAATTCAGTCTTTATTATCAAGTTTTATCAATACATAACATGGCCAAATGGTTTATATGTTAGAAAGATTCAGTCCGTTATTAACCCGTGCGTGTCCTATATCTGGCCAGAGTGCTAAGCTAGGCGTTAACGTAGGACGGTGTCGAATGGGCCGCGGAGCCGCGCTGTGTCGGCGCGGGCGCGGTAGAGCGATGTTGTTGGCAGCGGCCGGTGTTGGAGACGGAGGTGTAGTGGCGGGCGACGCGCGTCGCGACGCGCGCAGAGCAGCGGACGCTCACGGTACAGCACGAGACTAGCGGCGTAGATAGCAAGGGTCGCGACACTCCAGCTTTCACATGCCCCTTAACCGGTTAAGCGCGTACATTTATTTTTTAATTTGCGAGTTTCTTTTTCTTTTCGCTTTTTTGGGTTGTCGTGTTTAGCAATTATGATAAATTGATCAAAAAAGTGTGTTTTGCACTCGGGAAGGATTACTATGTAAAAATACAGAGTTCCTTTTAAAATATTTGTTAAAGTCATGATTTTCAGTATTTAGAGAGAATAACTTAAAACGTTGTTGAAATACATTTGGGCCAAATGTGGAGTGTCAGCGACTCGCATTCCAACTAGTTCTGTTTTCTGGTCTGTATGCATCTCCCCACTATGGTCCGGCTAGCCCCAGTCACGTGTCCGCCCTGTCGCACCTGTCTCCACGGACTTCGCCCCCGACATTCGATGTTCGACACCCATTGACCCTACTTCCATCGTCCCGCTTTGTGATGTCATAGAGGACCCTACTTTGAGGCCCGTCATAGAACTCGCTAGCACATTTTTTAGACCATTATGTTTCCGTTTAGCTGCGAGCATGGCTCACCCCGCAGCACAGTCGTCCTACGTCGGTAGTCACTCGCACAGGTCTCTCGATAGTGCATGATACTCGATAGACACACGTAGATCTCTCCACAGGTAGCGTAGCGTAACTCTGAATACAGCCAAATCGTCCAACTTAACAGAGAACATCCACACCACACTCTTTTAATATATCGGTGGCGAGGTAGTGCGGTCGTGTGCGGTGTAGCGGTAGCGGCGGGGGTGGGGCGGGGGGGCGCGGGCCTGCAGCTTGTGTTGTTGCAGCTGCGCGTGGTGCGCGCCTTCAAGTCCACGCTCGAGGACCTGGAGGAGCGGCTGTCGTCGCACTCGGCGGTGGGGCTGCGCTCGGGGCTGCGCTCGCGGCTGCGGGCGCCCGACATCGCCTACATAGACGCGGACGACGTGCCGGCGGCGCGCACGGAGACCACCATATTCTAGGCCGGCCGCACCCGACGGGCCCGCCACCCGCACACACACCCTCACTAAACGCACCTTACCGTTTCTTTTGTTCAGTTTGTTTGCGACGCGCCCGAACTCGTCCGAACGAACGTACTTAACGCGCGTCGCGACCGTACCGCAGTGGTACGCTTTAACGATTTCGAGTCTTAATCTAGTACTAAGGATTTTTATTAAGTGTTGAAACTTTAGAGCTAGGTAGTCGATAGCAATAAACTAATAGAGAAGTTAGCGACCCGATAGGCTCCTATACCGAATTGTGCCTGTTACGCGCCCGGCGCGATGTATTCCGATTCATATTGTATCTGTTGAAGTTTCATGTTAACGTTCCCATAGAGTTTGATATTTTACTAGCCGGTTGCGCATATCGTAGTCTGGGGACCTTTCATACGTAGGTTATTTATATACGTCTCTACTCGCCAGTCGGTAAAGAACACTGCTTAGACGAAAGTATTTGTACATAAGTTAGAAATTCTTGTACGTCTTTATGTATATCGGAGGCAGTGATATTTTGTGTAGCTATTATAAAAGCGAAACTTATTGAAAAATTTCTCCTTTTAAAATTGTAACTTTTTAATCCTTAGACTTTGAGATTTTATGAATGAGATACTTTTGAAAGTTATCCTCTGTCAGTAGCTTCGTGTATGTCGTCGGTGCGACATGGAATAACGCGCCGCGACACGCGGCGGTGATGTGTTTTGTTTCATAGTAAATTTTGGGACCACTTTTACCGTTTCTAACTTTACAAACTGGGACACAGATCTGCGATTTAATCGAATATATATTCTAATCAAATATTCTTCCTATATAGATCTTGATATTTACTCTTGTAATGTACACGGCGACCTAAAGTTTAGTATGAATGAGACACTAGGAGAGCTCTAACATAAAATGTATAACTCTAAAAACTTGGTTTTTCGAATGTTACGAAAACTATTTACATTTGAATAAATTTTCGAGCAAATTCCATAGCATTTTTTTTCGCCACTCGTATTTTTATGGTGGGGGCCGCCCAGTTTTAGCAAAATCGCTCTTTTCAGATGTTGACGGTAAGTTTAGGTCTGACTCGCATAGGGAGTGTTTGTAAGTATATAGGAGACATCGGCCTGTATACACCAATACTAATAGTAGGTACACAGAGTATACATTATGGTTAGAGCATGGGTTACGTGTACTGCACGTTGGCTGCCCTCCGCCGTCGGTATTACACACTCTGGCTTATCGAACACGTTCCATTTTTATTGTATAACAAACTTTTCAAGAATAATATTGTAACAAGTCGCTTAATTGGGTAAATGAACGGTTCTATAAGTCAACAGTAGATTTCACGACCACCCCACGAGGTGAGAACACCGCGAGGCGGCCATTTTGTGGAACGCCGCGTAACAAAATGGCGGCCCCAACGTTTAGATTGTAAGTACTAAGTAGAGAGAAATGTATATTTTTTTGGTACAAATGTTGTTTCTTATTTTGTAATTTGTTTTTGCTTCGCATTTAAAAGTGTGATCATGCTTATTTTACAGTGTATGCATGTAAACAGGTGTCTGTGAGTATGCACAATTTGTATTTTTTTTTTTCTTTTTATTTTATAATAGATGTTTAGTACAGAGTTACTGATAATATATCCCAATGCAAACTAATCCTATATTGTCATAACATAGAAAGGGTTCTATAATCGAATTTTGAAGATTAACAATGTGTATACAATATTTTATCACAACTCGCCAAACTTCTAATGTAGTAGATTATAAGCAGGAATTCAAAAAATATATAAAAAAATTATATAAATATATAAACTCCACTATTACACCAAAACTAGAAAACTAAGGAAAAGTAGTAATAATCATTTTTAAAATATTAAAAACGGCTTTTTTCACTTATTTTATTATTTTTTTGTTAGCATTAACTCGGTTGTGTATGTACTTATTTTAAGTTGGTTTCGTAAACTTTTAATTTATTTTTGAGTTGTAACGATTACCATAACGTTTATTGTTAAACATACATACTTAACCGGCATTATAAACGACCAGTTTAATATTAAAACTCATTTTAATAAAAAGTATTTATTTGAATTGACGGTAATTTCATTTGGATCCTGAATCGTCGCACTCACGGAGTAAGCAAGCCGCGGGTAGCTCACATACCGGATCGCAGTAGTATTAGCTTCCGACACGGTATTTTTATCCTATTTTTATTTTATTTTTATATAACTAGTACTTGCTATTGGATGCCCTCGATTGCCCCGATCCAGCTAGTGTGAATGCCCCCTAATCCTAGAAGTTAGGCACTAACAAGCTTTCGAAAATATCTTTAACATTTTCTACTAGTAACACTCCTTCACTTTCTTGTAGTGGTGTTCTAAATCCAAAACTCAAGTGCCTATTGAATATTATGTTTTGTTAACCATTTGGTTTTGGAACACCAACCCCCTATCCCACTTTTGATTTCCGGTTTGGCCACGATTAGTCGCGTTTTAGTCGGTTAGGACTTCGGTCCGACTAATGCGAGTTTGTCCAGAACTAAAACACGTAACTACTTGAGAAAGCGCTCAAAATACACTTGCATCCTTGCTTGTTTTTGTCACATTTACTATCCTAATGAATATATGTATATATTCAGTGAAATCCGGCTAAAAACTATATTATGACTAATCTCAACTAAAAACCGTGACTAACTCAATCTAGTAATTTGAATTTAGAAACCTTAGCTGTTTTGTTAAAAGAGACAGCTTGAAAACGAGTGCTATCTCCAGTACTTAGGTGCGGTTCTCGGTCGCCGCTGGGTCAAGGTCCGATAGTCCGACTGACGCGTCCGTTGTTTTCCAGCAAAAGGCGGACATTTTGGCGGGCCGCAGGATATTTGTCAATAATTATTTGGCCGAACACCGGAGGATCAGCGTGCAATCCGGCGGCAGCTCCATTCCTGCGCTCAGTCCCGTCTCGCATCAGAGCGATGACTAATGCCCCAATAAAAAATAAAAAAATATAAAAAACAAAAACACGACTAAAAACAAAACTCGGACTATTCACTGCAAATAAAAGAGTTAAAAAAAAAAACATAATCGCGACTAAAATTTAAATAAAACTTTTCGATAATAAGATCAAATTAAATAACGACACGGTAGTGATATTCGATATATATTGGTGATAATTGTCGCAGGCACACAAATATATGATTATGATTAACGAATAAAAACTACTGCCATTAAAACAATATTATATAAAGTTTCTAAAATATTATAATGAAATGATAATCGTGTAATGATGCTAGCCGTGGATTTTTGCTAAACTTTTCAAGTAAAAGAACAAGTTTTTTTAAAGTTTCTCTAAAATGTAAATGCAGTAGGTAGTTTAAGAATTGATTTTAATGTTTACCAAAGTTTTAGAGTAAGGGAAAATAGTGAACTCGCAAATATATTGATTAGATTAATGTAACTATGGTGCACCAGTATTTAGAGCATTTAGATTTACAAAATATGTTTTATATACCGCATACAAACGTGTTTTCTGATTTATTTATTTTTTTACCAAAATATATATTCTACAAAGTTGATTTTTGCTGTAAATAATCTCATGGTTACTCATCTTTTTTGTAATAAATTATACTAATGTTATGTGTTGTACTAAAATAAAATAAATACTTTAATAATATTGAGGAAAATCATGTGCCATTTTTATATAACAAAAAAATATATAAAAATTATAAAAAAATACACAAATCCACAATTTGTGCTACTCAAGTGCTTTTATGGACGTTTTGAAATTTGATGATATTTAAATTTGCTTGCTATTTTATTTTGTTTACGAATGCGTCTTAGATGTTTATTGAAGATGACCATGTTTTATCTAAATGTTAGTTTTTTTTATATGAATGTTTTTGATTCTAGAAGCCTGTTGTGTGACCCCGTAGATTGTGCAGAACCTTGTATGTGTCTATCTACCACGACTACACGGCAGTCCATCTGTCATTGTTTAATTTACAATTTTGACATTTTGTTTAAATTTTGTACTTATATAATTTTAGAAATTATAGTGCAGCTAAGCCATTGAATGCTATCGTGAGGTCTGACGGTTCATATGTTACAACGGATGCATGGAAATTACAAACTGAAGGGACACCAACTAGGATTTAAACTTATACCTACTTCTATTCTGTTTTTAAGTATCACAGTGATTGGGGAGGCCTTGTTTCCCTGCTGGAGGCAACTTCCCTACCACTATGATAAGCTATTGTCTCACATTCTTCACACACACTCACACACACACATACACATCTATCCACTTCTCTGGTCTTCCAAATTTTTCTTACATTTTATACCTTCTTCTTTTCAATTTTCAGTTTCCTCTTCAAACTATATATAATAGGACGTCAAGCAAATTTAACTATCTATCAAACATATTTGTGGTATAGTGATCTTAAATTTGTTTATATGTTAGTGTATAGCGTTTATATTTAAATATATTAAATAAAATATGTACTGAACTAAACTTTCCTCTTATGCACATCGTGTAGAACTCAATCATTGCCTGCTACATGAATGTTAAGATAGAACCTAATATACATAAACTATTATTACTTACTAAAAAGTATAATTTAATTCGTGTCTTGGTGTACACCAAAAGTTTAGATGTACTTTACTAAAAATAAAAAATATTAACTTTTTCAAAAACTTAAAAATAATTACGCTTATAGTGGTTTCGTACACGGCGAATATATAGTGAAATATCACTCTAAAACTTACCAATAGAAAAGCATGATTTCCTGCTCTACCTACTTGGTACAAACTGGTATCTATCTATTAATTCGTTACTTCTAACGCTTCTTGTCTCTTATTAAACTTTAGTAATAAAGTATCTATACTCCAAAGTAACTTTCATTTCACCCAACTGCTACGTTGCGGAGCTGCAATGATAAGGTAACTGGCCGTGATGTGTGTCGATGTTGGCCCAATATTGGCCAGATGTGTGGCCCGAGGCCTAAATGTCGTACGGTCTAGTTCGATGTTAGATCGCTTCGCTTCACGCTACTGTAGGTAGCGCCACTAGCATGTACTGAACTACCCGTCACTGCATACATTCTGTATTATATCTTGCAAAACTATATATAAATATATCACCACTATGTATGCACTGACTATATATATAGTTGTATTATATTAGATATAATTATAAAGCTCGGCTTATATTAGTGCCACGCTATTTGTAAATAGAACACTAAGAAACGGGGACTAAATTATAAAAACACCAATAATAAAACTGAATTTAAACGTATCTTAGCCTTAGGTCATATTTATTTGCTAAATCACCATGTACTTAGAGCTTTTGTATTAAATGTTAGTTGTAGCTTTAGGTAGATAGATAATAGATATTATATATCTGGTATGTGAGCAACTCCGTCGGTCGAACATCATTCTATGTGCTTCACTAGATATAGTTCGCATGTATACACACACACATACACGACACGAGTGCGAACTCACACACACACAAAAACACACGCTCACAAACAAAGGTTTTTACAAAAATGTTTATTTGAATGTTATCACGGAACATGCCAGGATAAATGTTCGATGTTTATGATCAATGTGTTACTGTATTTGATTTTTTTATAGTTATGTTCTTCTATTCTTTTGACGTTTACGATACGATATACGGAGCCCTGGATGGAAAGTGTATTTTAAGAATATTCTAGTGTTAGTGCACACCCCATGAATGTGCTTTTTAAGGTACTAGGATGAACCCTGCGTTATATTTTATTTGTCTACTGTATTTTATTTGATATCTTCCTCTCTTCATCGCTTCGCGGAGCACAGCTTCGAACAGTCCCTCAGATACTTCTGTACTTTCTGATGTTACACTCTTGTTTGTGAAAATATTATTTTCACTTGCTAATGTATCCTGTGCCATTCTCTTATGTTATAATTTAAACATTAAAATATCTTCCTTTTATAATTATATTTTTACAAATAAAGAACGAGTTCACATGTGAGCAATACTGTCTAAGTAAATCTAAATTTCAGCCTTCCTTGAACAAAACCGACAGTAATGCCTAATGTAACTGGCCAAATGGGATGGCACAGGACAACCACTGCAGTATTCTTTATGTATAGAACCTGTCTATAAGCAAGCCAGAAGGCCCTTCGTGTCGTGACTCTTTACTTCATGTCCTCGTTTTTATTTTCTTTTCCATGAAACCCCCATTGCACACGGAAGGTCATAGGTGGCGAGTTGCAGGAGCGCTTGATACCAGTGCCCTACAGCAAGACTTCCACCGACCAAGCTGTAAGACTACACAGAGCCTGCTCACTCACGTCTTTGTTTCACTTTTTTATGTTTTTGTTTGTTTTTTTATACGTTCCAATACTGTACTGTCTTCTACCTTACAACTTTGCGGGGGTTGGACGCGGCGGGCGGGCCCGTAGCAGCGACATGCTATACAAATTATACTTTATATATTGTGATTTATATACCTATTAATATATATTTTTTCCCCGCTACAGCTCCGCTCGTCGCTCCTAAACCGCTCTTTCTTCCTCGCTCTCTGTCTTGTGTCCGTGCGCTGACCATTTAGTTTCACTACCTATATATACTGTAAATATTGTATGATATTCCGCGTATATATATATGATATCCTATTTATATTCCATATATATTTTTATATATATGTATAGATGTAAGGTTCCAGGATGATGGAAATAGATCGGTCAGTGTAACCTGCATGCGTCACGGCATGATTCCAAGCATGCGCTGTGTATATTCGTTGATAGTGTCACAGTTGCCTTGATTATCTTCGTCTCCTAACAAATAGTTCTCTTTAGAATCCAAGAGAACTGAAATGGAATCGATTTCAATTTTCTTTTTATTATTTTCAACAAGAAAATCTCAATTTTATTATATTGTTATATATTTAGAACAGTGTTTAGTCCACTCAATATAAATACAATTTATAAAATATATATTATAAATATTGTATTTGAAATCGGTTCGCAATTGAAAAATCATTTTCCTACATATTTTTACAGTGGTCTTCGTGTTTTAATACAGTGTTGCAGTGTTCTATATTTTTTCTGAAATATATTCGTTTACGAATCCCATCTGAAATGGGGAATGAAATAGTACCACTAATATAAATATATAAGTACTTAACTGCTCTGTGACAAAAAGTATATTAAGTAGAACATATAATATATCGTAAAAGTATACAGCGGGCTTCTTGCGTCCTGTCTTGTGCAAGTCGAAATTGTTATCGGAAAAATATACTCATTCAATATTATGATAAGAAGTTGTCAGAAATTATAAATTTGTACCAAAATCAAATCAATATTTGGTACAATCTGTACCAGCATATTTGGTACTAAATACTTTTTATTGTTATTTAAGTACCTATATCATATTGAGTAAATTTTGGTCCCGCATGAACTTTTCGATGTTATGAAAATATAATCTTGGAAATCCAAGCATTATTTTTCAGTGCATCCAAAGGTTACATACGAAGAAGATTAAAGAAAATAATTAAAGATATTTTTTCACGATTTCAATTTCTCTATGTAGAATCATTTCTGGTGAAAGTTGAAAGATTATTTCCATAGAAATAGAGTAGCTTTTAAATTATGTTTGCATCATACCATGGCATTGTAGTGTCGTTTATATTTTGCCTCACATTTGCACAACTATTCGTGGGGTCAAAGAAATATAACCATGAAACGCCAGGGATTCGTCAAGCTTCAAAAATCATAAAATAGAAGTCATTTTTTAATATACAGCTTTTAGTGAATTTTTATATAAATACTAGGCTCTAGTGTGCTTAATTTGGTCCTCTGATTTAGGCATAATTGGTTAAAAAAATGGTCCAAAATTCGTTATCGTTTGGTCAATTTTGTTTGTTAACGGTTGGATTGAATGCTCTCACACAGTCGTACTTTGTATGTATAGAATACTCGTTCTGTTATACCTATAAAATGTCTGAATGCCTATCTGCGAGTAAGTGTCTTGTAAAATATCGGACAGTTACCAGCAATCGGTCACAGACTATGCATTTTATTTGTTTTTAATTTTTTGACGACAGGCATCTCGTTTGATTCAACCGCTTCCAAGTTCAAAAATTGACAGCAAAGAGATCCGATTACCGACTAGCGCTTGCGTCGAGGTTCGGATACGTGTCCGCTTCAACATGTGTTATTCGGATACACCGAAGTGATGTCGCTTCCTGTGCATAGTGAATGTGTAGGGTCGGGGCTTCGCGTAGACAGTGTTGTCGACAGTCACAGACAGCATGTAAGAGTACACTGGAGGAGGATTGGCCTTGGAGTGACGCTGTTTACGTGGTGAGAGGCGGCTTTTGATATCGGCCTTTTTAATCGAGTTCGAAATTCAAATTATATTAGAGCGTTTGCAGATGCCGACAACGGTGAATGTGAAAACGCCTTAATATCTAATATTTAAAATTATCAAGTACCCGCAGTGTTATTTAATTACAACAGGTAATTATGATGTTATTTCGTTCGTTATCAAAAGCTGTGTCAGTCTGTTTCATTAAGTATTTATAAAGTATGTCCTAGAAAAAATCCTAGGACATATGATTATAGTACTTAATAAGGCCTATTTTCCAATTCATGTTTGAAATTACAATAACAGCACGAATATATCCAGTTAGATACATACAGGTATTTTCATTTGGATATTAATAATAAATGTTACTGATTTGACATTTAAAAATATCATCTCTAGTAATTAGTGAAAAATGCCAAATGAGTTTCATTTGTAGATATTTTCAAATGAAAATTATTAGTGTGTATAAAAATGTTACGGGAACAAATGCGAATGTGAAAAATATTGCTTTTTACAAAATTGAGAACTTACTAGTATTTGAATATCACTTTTTGCTTAATAAAGTGCATTTGATTTCGATTTTGCCAGGAAATATTTATGTATAAAGAGTCGATTTTATGAAAAGCGTATTTTTTGTCTTCGTAAATGGTTTCCGGTCCTCGTGAGCCGAATCCTAAGTCCCTCACACTACACGATTGGCACTAACTACAAAACGACTGTATTCAGAGGTACAGGCTTACCACTGAAAAATGAACAAGCGTTGAATACGTGTTTATGAATTTGACAGCTAAGCAAAGTTCACACCTAAGCGAAGAAAAGAGGAGACTTACGAAATCGAACAATCGCAACGTGCGAAAGAGAGAGAAGACGCGCTGTCGCTTTTTTCCTTCGCGGTGATTGGTCGATTCCTAAAGAATAATACTACGTATAGAACGGCAACTCTTCGCTCTCCAGCATCGGTTTTACTTTAGTCCAATACGTGGGCTTCAGACGTCACATACACAGATGCGCGTGAACGATAATATCAATGTAGTGTCTGTGTAAAACGAGGTGTTTTGTATGAAGTGTCCGGGGTGTCACGGAGTCTCCTCTCTTCGACGTTTTAGTGTAACCCAATACAGATTTTGCTTGGCTTTTAGATTCTTAACCACGTGTCTAAGGCTGCGTTTCCATTGACGCGGAGCTGTGCGGAGAAGAGCGGAAATGTGCAGTAATCGACCAATCACCGTGAGGGAGAGAGTGACAGAGCGTCTTCGTTTTTCGCTCTCGAACGCTGTGATTGGTCAAATCCGCACATCTCCGCTCCTCTCCGCCCAGCTCCGCGTCAATGGAAACGCAGCCACATACTGCTTTATTTTTCGTGGTAAGACCGCCAGTGTGTTACTCACAACACTGCATGGCCTGTCGCGATTCGCGCGCCCTCACTTGTCCAGGATTATGTGTACTCCTCTACAATCGAATTCAAAAGTCATCTCTGCCTTTGTAACTATTCGTGTAGATTATGTTCCAAAAAGTTGTCGAATGTTCACCGTACGAATGATTTATGATTATTTGATATACCCACTTCGTGATTGGCAGATTAGGGGGGTTTAAAATGCCACATCGAAGCACATTCAGAAAAGCAATATTGCAATTTGACATTTGCGCGTACAGAATTAAGTGCGCAATGCAAACAAATCTCAAATGGCAATATTGCTTTTTTAGATGAGCGGCTTCGATGTGGCCTATTTAACCCCCCTGATGGTCGGGTATATCAAATCGCCATTTTGATTTGTGTAGTTCCTTCGACTTACTTATCGGAATATAGTGTACATAATTCGGTTATGAAGTAATGTACCAATTATCGTCATAACCGAATTCGAATGTTCGAAGGATTATTGTATAAAGTTCGATTGTAGCGGGAGGTAAAAATCGATTTCTAATAATTTTATGAATCAGTAATTTCACCTTATTAAAAAATACTTTTTATTCGAATAATTTCACATAAAAAGTTCTGTAAAATCTTATCAACCTGACGTAAAATTATCAGGAATCGATTTTTTTATGTGTTTAGAATACTATACAAAGTATTCCTAACACATTGTATTCCCCTGGCCGAAACCAACAGAGAGATCTGTGACTGAACTTTTGAATTTACGCTTTCGCCTCTTTTTTATGGCTCGGTGTGCTTATATTTATGTTCATTTTGAAGTTGTACATTATGAATATTACGGACACACCCTCTGGTCACATTAAACCGTGCACTCGTCACTACCAGAGGGTGTCGTCTTCTTAATGTTGTATTTGTGGCGCTCTGACTAAAAATGTACTTTATATCTCAAGCCTATCTATTATATATATTTATTTCAATGAAATTAATATCCCATTAGTAACTGTCTGTTTAACTGAGCTTTTAAATTTCAATTTTAAATGATAATGTTCAAAATAGCTTCCCAGTTTAAGAGAGACTCCTGGTATCTTAAAATTTCTCGTAAAGTTTCCTTATTCTTATACTGATTCTCATGGTAGTAAATTATGATCCCACTACGGGACATCGTCTTGCAATAGTCATCTTCCAAGTTAGGTGTCGCCAGTCAGAGCGCCACGAATGCGTCGCCTCGCGGCGTGGAGCGTGTGTAACGTGTGGTGGCGGGTTGGCAGATCCGCGTGGTGAACGCGTTCCGGCAGGGGCTGGACTCGCGCGGCTCGCTGGCGGACGCGGCGCTGGCCGAGGCGCTGCGCAAGCAGACGGCGCTCTCCAAGCGGTTCTCGCACTCGTCCAGCATCGACTACGCCGACGCGGGCCGCGACGCGCTGCAGCCGCACGACATCGACGTCGAGCGACTCTCCTCGCACTCGCACACCGAGACGGCCGTCTAACGCCGCCTCGAGTCCGCCTCGCATGCAATAATTTAGCGTAATATCAGTATTACCGCCGCGAAGTGACGCGAGCCCGGACCACCTCCAACCGTTTCGCTGCCATCGCTCTAATTATATTATAATCTAGCTAAAACGATTGTGTATAAAATCATATTTTTAAACCGAATAACGAGGATGATCAAGTTTCGTATTTGATTTCGAGTATGGTCGAGGAGAGACTAACCTGTTGTATAGAGACGATCGGTGCTAGCGCACTAGTCACGCCGTCACCAGTGTATTGAGCATAAGTTATATTGTTAACTAGTGTGTTTAATTATTCGATTGTTTTGAAAATATTTTATTATTATACGCGCGCGTGTCACGACGGACCGCGCGCGTCTGTTGAACAAATAAAAATATTGTCTAATTATTAATTTTAGATTTAAGCGCAAGGACGAGCGAATGGACGTGTGTTTTTTGAAAATAAAACAAAATTTTCGCATACCATCGTGTCATCTCTTACACGGAATGAAATGTTTTATATTGCTTTTGTCAAAGACATCGTGGGGCGGGGGCTCGCGCGCGCCGCTCTCATCCTTTTGTATAAAGTTGTTTCATTTGTAGCGCGCCGTGTCGCACGCCGGCCGCCGCGGCGGCGCCTGGACGTGTCGCGTGCCGCGTGACGTGTGTCGCGTGCCGCGTGACGTGTGTCGCGTGCCGCGCGACACGTGCCGCGTGCCGCCGCGGCCGCCGTCGCCGCGTGCGACTGTGATATTATCCGGCGCGCGCGGGCCCGCCCCCACTCTACTTGGACTAAATTATTCAACTATTAGTTAAGGTGTTTGTTATAAATTTCAATAACTTTTCTTTTTTGTTTTTACGACCTTTTTCCCCTAAATCTAAGTATACATTTAAGTCATATCTCGAAGCGTAGACGCATCAACTTAAAGTTTCTATACAAGAACCGTAAACTGTATTCTTGTGTAAAAACCGACGTAGTCCACTTTAAACATCTTCAAAATGTTTAAAATAGAAAATAAACATTAAAATTGTATAGCTGAAGGTATTTATTTGTAATGCTAGTCTCTTATGAAAACAAAATACTAATTATTCAATTATTATAATGTACTTATTGATTATTGATAAATACTTCAAGTTTATTAAACAAAATATAGTCTACGGTGTAACGAATTGATTTTGGAATTTTTTCTCTATGAGCAATAGGAGGCGCGCGCGACGCGGCCCGCTGCGGTCGACCGCGGCCCGCTGCGGTTCACCGCAGCCCGCTGCGGTTTACGTGCATGACTGCGGTCGCGCGCGTACAGAGCTAGGCGACGTAGATTCGCAGCAGTGGCATTTTCAAGTTATAACGTAAGACATGTACTTAGTGAGGAGTTGATATCGCGAGTCGCACTGAGCGGCCGCCCGCTCGCCGCCCACTTGTTTTAGTAATAAATAAATGAGATCCAAACGACTTAGTGAATCGGCAATGTTCAATTTTGTATAGAACGTTTCATAGTAGCGGTATTTGAGAGTTGTTATTATTTGTGAGATTCGTTCGTAGCGCGTTCCGTTCCACGCAGGCCGCCGCCGGCCGACGCCGCGTCGACGAGTCGCTGCCGACTGGCGACAGACAAACAGACCGGACCGGACGGGTGGCGCGACAACTATTAAACTATTAAACAATCTTGTAAGTAATTAAGTATTAGCTTCGAATCAATAAAGCCTTTTTAAAAAACTTAGTTAAAAAATGAAAACTATTGAAACTTCACATGTTTAAATAAAAATTAGTTATGATTTCAGTGAATAGAGAGGTCATGGTATCGTTTTGTGTATTATATTGCTATTTTCGTTGATATTCGTTATACCACGAGTTTCCCAATGAAAGACATAAATTAGGAGTGTGGGTGCGGGTGGGGGTGACGCGCCCGGCGTCGGTCGGACGGAGCCGAATGTGTTCAAACTAAACAGAAAGTGGTCCAAACTTATGCCGAAAGTGGTTGAACTAGGCCGAAAGTGGCGTCAAAAGTGGCCGAATTAAGTCGAATGTGGTATAAAGTGGCCGAAGCCTGCGCCGGCCGCGGCGCGCCGACCCACCCCTACAACATTGTTTTGACACGACAGTCTGCCACTAACCATTTTAGGTAATAAGTCCCATTGTTGTATTTTTCGTCTCACAATAAATGAAAATCTATTTTATTGTTTTTAAAACTGTAGTTTCATTTTAATTTACCTACTTACACCCGATGAGGGGCTTTCCAATCGGCGTTCCCCAAAAACACGATAGATGGCGATGTATTTTCTTCGTTTAAACTTCTAATTGGATAAAAATGAAGCTACAATTACAGCTACCTCCCATTATTATTCTGATCAAAATAAAGAGAAGCAATATGTATAGGCAACTATATAATTATGTACCTAATAATTAGGTAACTATCACGTTAAAAGTGACTAACGCCATCTATCGTGTGTTTGGGGAACGTCGATTGGAACGTCCCTCATTGAGCTAACCTGATAAGTACGTCCCACTAGAGGGTCCGTTGTCCGTTGTTTCGATTCCAGTAGAAAGTTTCTGAAATTCCTGAAAAAACATATTCAATCTGTGGTAGTAAAAAAACGCTTAGGGGAATCTTAAAAGGCGGGGGAAACCCCTAGCTAATGTCGAAGTGATACCCAGCGTTGTTCCTGAAATTCCTGAAAGTTTCATGTTTTATCTGTTGCAGTAAAATAATTATTCTTAAAAAATATTCAACCTGTTGTAGTAAAAAACGCATAGAAGTGTCTAAAAAGTGGGGGGGGGGAATTAGGGGGGAACCCTCTAGCTAATGTGAAAATGATACCCAGCGTTGTCCCTGAAATTCCTGAAACTTTCATATTTAATCTGTTGTAGTGAAATAGGGATGGGGTTCCAATTTAAAATACTTAGATTGTGCACACATTCATTTCATTTGTCAAGCGAGCCCACGGAATTTTGGATTCCAGTACAAAGTTCCTGAAATTCCTGAAAAAACATATTCGATCTGTTGTAATAAAAAAACGCAGGGGGTTATCTAAAAAGGGGGGCAAAATTTCATTATTTTTGCCGTAAAACGTCCCGTTTTCGAGATATTTTGAATTTAAGTGTTTTTTTTTATTTAAACTGCTTTCTAGTAATTCTGTAAACCCATCCAATTATTCTTGAAAATATTCAACCTTTTGTACTAAAAAAACGCTCAGGGGTATGTAAAAGGCGGGATGGAACCCTCTACCTGATGTGAAAATAATACCCAGCGTTGTCCCCGAAATTCCTGAAACTTTCATATTTAATCTGTTGTAGTGAAACAGAGATGGAGTTCCAATTTAAAATACTTAGATTGTGCACACATTCATTTCATTTGTCAAACGAGCCCACGGAATTTTGGATTCCAGTACAAAGTTCCTGAAATTCCTGAAAAAACATATTCAATCTGTTGTAATAAAAAAACGCAGGGGGTTATCTAAAAAGGGGGGCAAAATTTCAATATTTTTGCCGTAAAACGTCCCGTTTTCGAGATATTTTGAATTTAAGTTTTTTTTTAATTGTTTTAAACTGCTTGCAAATAATTTTGTAAACTCGTACAATTATTCTTGAAAAATATTCAACCTTTTGTACTAAAAAAACGCTCAGGGGTATGTAAAAGGCGGGATGGAACCCTCTACCTGATGTGAAAATAATACCCAGCCTTGTCCCCGAAATTCCTGAAAGTTTCATATTTAATCTGTTGTAGTGAAACAGGGATGGGTTTCCAATTTAAAATACGATCGTGCACACATACATTTCATTTGTCAAGCGAGCCCACGGAATTTTGGATTCCAGTACAAAGTTCCTGAAATTCCTGAAAAAACATATTCAATCTGTTGTAGTAAAAAAAGCATGGGGTTATATAAAAAGGGGGGCAAAATTTCATTATTTTTGCCGTAAAACGTCCCGTTTTCGAGATATTTTGAATTTACGTTTTTTTTATTGATTTAAACTGCTTGCTAATAATTTTGTAAACCCGTACAAATTATTCTTGAAAACATTCAGCCTTTTGTAGTAAAAAACGCATAGAGGTATCTAAAAGGCAGGCGGGGAGGGAACGGCCTAGCTAATGTAAAAGTAATACCCAGCATTGTTCCTGAAATTCCTGAAAGTTTCACGTTTAATCTGTTGTAGTGTAATAGGGATGGGCTTCCAATTTAAAATACTTAGATTGTTCACACGTACATTTCATTCGTCAAGCGAGCCCACAGAATTTTGGATTCTAGTACAAAGTTCCTGAAATTCCTGAAAAAACATATTCAATCTGTGATAGAAAAAAAAAGCATGGGGTTATCTAAAAAGGGGGGCAAAATTTTATTATTTTTGCCGTAAAACGTCCCGTTTTCGAGATATTTTGATTTTTGTTTTTTTTTTATTGATTTAAACTGATTGCTAATAATTTTGTAAACCCGTCCAATTATTCTTGAAAACATTCAACCCCTACTAATGATTTTGTAAATACGTACAATTATTCTTAAAAAATATTCAACCTGTTGTTTAAAAAGGGGGGCAAAATTTCATTATTTTTCCCGAAAAACGTTCCGTTTTCGAGATATTTTGAATTTTGTTTTTTTTAAAAACTGCTTAGTACGAAATGGGTCGTAAATCCTAAACTTTGAATAAACGCAGGACATACATAGGGGAGTTTCTGGTGGCTAATGAGCCCCTCTTTCATAGATTAAAAAGTAAGAACACGATAACAATGAGGTTTTTATATGGAGTGTAACATGTGCGTGTAATAGTGTTTTGTATAAGGCTGCCCGCCCACGTCAGACAATCGGCGACCGACTTTTTGTAGGAGGAAAATAGAACGCACTGCTCGCAATATTGCAACTCCCACGTCCTACAAAAAGTTGGTCAGATTTAAAATCGGTGCATCCCGACCGATCCGATTGTCGGTGAAAAAATGAAACGTTCGGAAATGAGTCGGTCACAAAATCGGGCATAATAATCGGAGGAAACCGCACTTCTTGTGACGAGTAGGCGCCGCTACTTCAAAAGCGCACCCCTGATGCCGGGCAGCAGCGGTATCAGTACTGGTTGGAGGCCGAGGAAATGGATTCTGGTAGGGATCTAAAATATCACCGATTGAGAAACTGGTCGGTGTGCTGCTAAACGGAAGGCGATTGGGGCAACCACCGTTCTACACGCCCTATCTATGGAGTAATGAAGGCGATTACTCCACCGACAAGAGCGCAGCTCTTAAATAATAAATAGAGAGAATCGGAGGAAAAATCGTGCTGATTATCTGTCCTACAAAAAGTCTGACGTGGGCGGGCGCCCTAAAGCGTGCGGGGTATGGCTTCTGAATCACCGTATATAAATCAAACAATAGAATATTCAGTTACAATATATTCAATGTCAATATATAAAAGTATTGCTAAGTTGCAACATAACGTGATCACTTGGTCACCTCGCTGTTTGGTGACAGAGGCGATGACATGATAAGTTGATGATGATGACGAACTAGCGATGATCACTAGGCGAAGTTGAGTATTCCAGGCGGTGGCTCCGGCGGCCTGAAGTTTGGTATCGCCATGCTTAGATCTGGAACAAAATGGTGGGTAAATGTACATTACACACTGTACGGTCACGAGCATTAATATGTATACACTTTGGTACCATGTCACATTAACTTTTTTGACAAATTGAACTGTAAGTCTTAACTAAATGTCAAATATGTTAGTGCGACAGAGTCCTAAAGTGGGTACATTATATTGCTCATGACTGTACACCTGTATATGATCGAAGCTTGTACTGTTACAACGTAACACAACGTATCAGTAATTGTTTGTAGCGGTACTGCTACTAGCTTCGATCATAAACAGGGCGTTAGTGACTAAACTGTATTACTATTTACGTTTGTGTTGCGGTCATACTCATCAAGCTATATTTAATAAGGTATAAAAAACAACAACATACATACATGAATTCACGCCCGTAATCCCTAATGGGGTGGGCAGAGCCACAAATAATTAGAAGATAACCTTCTTATATACAAACATCGATATAATAAGTACAGTAGATTGAACATGAGCGCTCAAAACTAGGACAAGTTAGAGCAGAGATATCGACACTTCGTAGTACGAGTTTCCGTCGTATTTTTGTATGACGCGCTTTATCTACGGTACTTATATACTATACACTATATACACACACACTATATATGTACACTATACACTATGGATAGTCTAGTGATTTAAGCGTTAGGCTCACGATCTGGAGGTCCAGGTTCAATTCTCGATACAGGGAGATTGTCGACATCACTTTGTGAGACTGTCCTTTGGTAAGGAAATTGTAGATTAATAATAAATCACCTGATTGTCCGAAAAGGTAAGATGACACCGTGTTTCGGAGGGCACGTTAATCCTTGACCCCGACTATTAGCCGTAAAACACTCGCAGTGGAGCAGCGTGGTGAAGTATACTCCATACCTCCGGTTGATTGATCGGAGGCCTGTGCCCAGCAGTGGGACGTATATAGGCTGTAAACAAAACCAAGCTAACCTCGTACAGCGCGCCTCTGCGGCGGGCGCGGCGGCGAGCCGGGCGGCGGCGGCGGCGGCGGCAGCGCGTCCCACAGCGGCACGTGGTCGGGGTGCCCCGCCGCGCACGGCCACGCGCACCCCACGCGCCGCGGCGCCCGCGCCTGTTTAATGTACACAAATAGTACATTATTTACACACAGAGGAAGATTTTAATACACAAAATCTTTTCCCATAAATAAAACCGTAAATAATTGTAAAAAAAATACTTTTTAGTCTGTCATATAATGAGTGGTTTCTCTTTTCCACGCTGCGTTCGTCTTCTCTGAGTAAGCGCGAAAAAATGTGTCTACAATTTTCAAATTGAAAATTCGAATAATACAATAATGGCGGGTGGCGCGCAATAGTAATTTTTTTAAATTGTTCTATTCTTGTTTTTTTTTTTTTTTTTTTTTAATACATACAGCCACGTTACGGGCTCCTACAACTAATAACATTTTTCCGCGAACACAATCGCGATCTTTTTACAATTCCGTCACTAGATAGCAGCACTTTCTTTACAAAGTGGGGCAGAACCACATGCAACGCCATCTATTTATATTTTAAAGTATTAATAAACCAAAGTAGTAAATTATAATAATACGACAGTTCTGTCACTAGATGGCACCTATTTCCATACAAAGTGGAACAGGGGGGTTAGTGGCCACATTGAAGCAATTCATCTAAGCAATATTTTTGTTTGCACTGCGCACTTACTTTTATATGCGCAAATGTCAAATTGCAATATGGCTTTCTTAGATGAATTGCTTTGCTATGGCCATTTTAACCCCCCTGAACGTGATAATCGCATTGCGCATGCCACGTCATCTATTTACAGTTGAAGATTTAGAACCAATGCTCACCCGCGGCGCTCTTTTTTTGTAGTTTGTCTAGGTATGGTCACGAGCATCAATATGTTTGGTACCATATCACATTAACTGTTTTGACAAATTGAACTGTAAGTCTCACTAAATGTCAAATATGTTAGTGCGACAGAGTCCTAAAGTGGGTAAAAATAAAGAAATTTATTTATTTTATTCTTCTTCTTTAAACGTACCTTCTTAACGGGCGGTTCCTCGACGTCGGAGTCCTGCCCGGGCTTGTATCCGTCAGCGAAACTGACGCGTTTGGCTGCACGCGTGTCGCTCAACGATTTCCTGTAATATAACGAAAAGGTAAAATAAGAATTATATGTAAGTTTAAGTAGTATGTATCTATGTACCTATATCCCTACTTATAGATGCGATGTCCGTGGCCTCACTCGGCAGGGCCCGCAGAATACCACCGTCGTGGCTCACGCTGCGACTTATGCTGAGCGAGGTCCTTTTATTCCGGACTCCACTGCAGATGATAGGGCCGTCAGTGCGTTGCATTTAGGATACTTACTTTTAATATTATTATTTTTATGATTTTGGTTTGTTTTGGATTTTTTTTCTGTATATTGATTTCCGTGTGGTTTCTATCCTGTGTTGAATGTAATGTACCTGTCTGTCTGTGTCTGTGGTGTCCGGAAGTAATTAATGTTTCTTTCTAGTAAGAGTAAGGGAAAAAAGACAAAGTGTTATGGAATATAGCCAAGGGTCGGTTTAAGGACGATTTGAAGCAAACCAACTACTTACATGACTAAAATTCCTTTTTCAGGCGTATCCTTTTCAGTGTCATCCTTAGCCACATCTCCAAGGACTGTAACATATAAACAACAATTTATTTATTTGTACACAATTAAACAGAGACAAGGAGCTTATCTCTAAACAAAGAGACAGTATTAGGTAATGGGCCTGATTCCTGCAGACACCTAATTTTATTTTAAGTTATACCTGTAATTTTATTATCCATCGAAAATGACGTGTAATCGACAGGCATAAAACTTATGGAGCACGTGTCAATTTTAGACAATAAACTAACCTCTCAAAATTTTACATTGGCCTTCCTTTTCAGCAGATATGAAATTGACAGGTATAACTTAAAATAAAATTAGGAGGTGTTTGCACGAATCAGAGCCATCTTCTTATCGTGTGGGTTGTGAGGTGGATTACCAACCTCATCAACCCTGGTGTCAGGGTTACTATTAAACCGCCAAAAGCCCCTAAAAAGACTCATGTAACGATTACTTACTTACATCAGTAAGTAGTAACCGGGAACAACGGCTTAACGTGCCTTCCGAAGCACGGATCGTCTTACTTTCGGACAATCAGGCGATCAGCCTGTAGCGATTTTTGTGATATGTCCCCACCGGGATTCGAAGCCGGGCCCTCCGGATCGTGAGCCCAACGCTCAACCACTGGACCACGGAGGCCGTTGATATAGATAAGATAATAACATACCGGTATCCCTCAAGGCCTGGTTGATGCGATCGTCGAGGGATCGCCCGCGGGTCTCCTGTTGTTGCGACTCCTGTTGTTGTTGGGACTGTTGTTGCGGTGGCTGCGGGTGGGGCGCGGCGAAGCAGTCCCCGTACTGTAACCTGTCTGACGCCCCGTACATGTCCATGTACGCTTCGTCGTATCTGTAGATGCATACATATAAGTGAATAAGCTTGTTTCCACACGCGGCTTACGATCCGGGTTTGATTCCCGATGGCGACAATGTCAAAATCACCTTGCAAGACTGCCCTTTGTTTGGTAAGGACTTTGCAGGCTTGACTCACAGGATTGTCTGAAAAAGTAACATGATTCTGTGCTTCGGAGGGCACGTTAAGCCGTTGGTAATATAATAGCCGGGGCTATTAGCCGTAACATAACCTCGACCAACCCGCAGTGGAGCAGCGTGGTGAAGTACGCTCCATACCCTCTCCGGTTGATTGAGAGGCCTGTGGCCAGCAGTGGGACCAATATAGTCTGTTTATGTTATGTATGTTAAGCTGGCGTCACAGTGTTTTTTCGTACAAATTCCATGGTAATTTCGTGTTTTGACGTTTAGTAAAAAGTAACGGATTTGACTAGTTGGAAACTACCTTAAAAATAAGTAGATATACTCGACATACAATGTGGCACAACAGTGTAAAGGTCACGAACTCAGCATTGTGTCTATTTCCAGAGAAATAGACGCTGTTTTTCAGTCGCTCCTTAATTTTCCTCGTCCGTTGGACCCCGCGAATCTGACACGACTCATAGTACCATAGTTTTTACAGAGATAGGTTGTCTATTGTAATATTATATGTTATACGAGATCTATAGTATATAAGTTCTTATTGTTCTGAAATGTTAAGTAGTTGTTACTTGAAGTCTTTCTAAGAACTTATTCCATTTTATATAAAGATAACTATGTCTTGTTACTTTCCTATTTCCAAAGTCGAAATTGTATGAGTCTTTCTCTCTTTGATATGTATTTGCGATCACCTTTAATTGGCAATATATTTATTAGTTTTAGTAACTTGATATACTATATAAGCTGTTGGTGTTCCAAAAAATAATAAAATCTAATGTAATCTAGCCTACAAGACCCCACTGCTGGGCTAAGCCTCCCCTTCCTCTGTCCATTCTTCGCGGTCCTGTGCGTACTCCGGCCAGTCCCTCCGGCAAGCGTCCATGTCGTCACGCCATCTCTAGTAGTGTGTTAAGTGTCAAACGAATTGATCGAGTCCGAAACACAACACTGCGTTCAAAAACGAGAATCGCTGATTGTTGGAAACACCAACATTACCAACGTATTTTTGGCTGTCAATTTGAGAACCAACTTCCTTTTTTTGTAGCTGTCATAATTTTTTGATAATAATTCGCCATATTGATTTACTTATAGGTTTTCTTTCATTGTGCTTCCATCACGCACCAGCCCTTCAGCCCAACAGAAGTTGTACATGATCCTTCGAGCCAGATTTGAACCAGCGACCTATGAAGAAAAGCCGCCAGACCCAAATGGGATGGACATGTTTGTCGCATGCAACCTGAGCGGTGGGCACGGATCGTCACGCATTGGATGCCTCATGACGGGTACAGGCGTCGTGGTAGACCTCGAAAGAGAAAAATAATAACATAAATAAAATATTCGGAGTGTACTCACTCGATGGATGAGTCAGTCCTGTTGGCGAGGCTCTGTATCTGGTAGACGGGCGGGGGCGCTGTCTCGGGCTCCCCGCACTCGGTGTCGGCGCCCGTGAGCACGATATTCACCTCGCCGGGCTTCAGGCCTGGGGAACATAACAACAACAATCAAATTCAAACATATTTGTATCTTTTTGATCAGTAGGTAACATTACACTTTGAATCATCATTTTTTTACATAACGAACGTCTCATCCGGCTAAAACTACTGCAGCTTCTCACAACCTGTATAGCCGGGGAAACGAAGCTACAAGAAAAACCTCGGCAAAGGGGCCCGCCCAGACGTTCTTTAAAAAAATATATTGTTATACAATTTAGCAATTTGGCTGCCGAATATCAGTTCCCAGACAGTTAATCTCATTCTTTAACATAAGCTCACGATTATCCGAATTGCGGTAGTCAGAATTTCATCCATCGCAAGATGATATAAGTACCCACGCTTCACCGAGCTTTCTTTTAGACCAACGTGACACTGAACTTAGCCTCGAAAAGTGATACCCAGCGTTGTTCCTGAAATTCCTGAAAGTTTCATGTTTTATCTGTTGCAGTAAAATAATTATTCTTAAAAAATATTCAACCTGTTGTAGTAAAAAACGCATAGAAGTATCTAAAAGGTGGGGGGAATTAGGGGGGAACCCTCTAGCTCAGCAATTTCTGAAAGTTCAAGAAGTTAAAGTGAAGTTCTCGTAAAACCGAGATTTCCAGACTCAATAAGGTTTGGATTATTTCTGTCTTCCGACCGGGTTCGACCCGGAGCTTTCCGTTTGAGAATCAAGATAAAGATATAAGACATAGGTATCATTATCGTCATTGGCGATCTCTTTAAGTAACAGGGTGCGAGCGTATTGCCACTATTGGCTAGTATTACGAACAAGCGCCATCTAGCGCTTATTCTATGAACCAATTAGTTCGCTTCGTTCGTTTTATGTCGCCGAAAAATCACCGGACAAATTGCTATTGTGAACAGGCCCTCACTTTTTACTAATCTTCAAAACACGAACTTACTATGGAATTTGTATGATAAAGCACACTGTGACGTCATAGAAAAACGTGATAAAATGTCTGACTTATTATGACGTTTTCCATGACGAAAATTTATAAATAAGTTAAATAAAAAAAGGAAAATGTTTTTCGTTACTTTTAGATTTGACTTTATTTAATAATCAGAATTTCATAGTTTATCTTGAACCTAGTACGGTCACGAGCATTAATATGTATACACTTTGGTACCATGTCACATTAACTTTTTTGACAAATTGAACTGTAAGTGTCACTAAATGACAAATATGTTAGTGCGACAGAGTCCTAAAGTGGGTACATTATATTGCTCGTGACTGTACAACCTTATTGTTCAAATAGTAAAATAAGATACGTACCCCACCGCGAGGGTCTGGTGTTGCTGGTGACGGCGGGCGGGTCGCTGGCGCGCCAGTCACACTTGATCTCGCCGCGGCCGCGCGCCCGGACCACTGTTTCTATGCGTTGCGACACCTCAGTCGAAGGGGGTGACACTAGCTGAAAAATACAGATAAAGCATTCAATATTATACAGGGTGTCAGTGATATCGTAACGAAAACTTTGAGGGATGATTCAGACCATCATTCTGAGGTGATATCAAGTGGAATTCTCCGTCGCAAGTGTGCAACAGAAAATAATTTAAAAAAACACCAAAATTTTCATGAATTTTCCGACAGGAAATTCCACTTATTTACTCAGAATCATGGTCTGAACCATCCCGCACAGTATCAGCAGCTCAGCATTACAGTGTCACTAACACCCATACCTACTGGTATGGCTACCTATGTGTACTTGTATGGGGTGTAAGTGACATGGTAACAAATACTGAGAGGGATGATTCAGCTGATTATTCTGATTTTACATCAAGTGGAATTTTACATCGCAAAAGTATAGAATTGAAAATAATTTAAAAAAAAAACATTAATTTTGCGACGGAAAATATGTGTGAAGCACTCGCGAAGAAAGTACCAGGGGGTTAAAATGGCCACATCGGAGCAATTCATCTAAGAAAGCAATTATTATTATTGCGTATGGCAGACAAATATCCTGCTTGGATCAAATATCCAGCTTAAGCTCCCTTAACCAAGTCTCTGCTGCATCCGTCACACAATGCAGCTCGGCTATACCACCTGGTGCAGAGGGCACTCGTTCACTATGTGAGATATGCTTTGGTCCGGGTGACCACATTCACAGCATGGTGACTCCTAAGAAAGCAATATTGCAATTTGACATTTGCGCATATAAAAGTAAGTGCGCAATGAAAACAAATGTCAAATAGCAATATTGCTTTCTTAGATGAATTGCTTCGATGTGGCCATTTTAACCCCCCAGGAGTTTAGAATTGACAGGAGCTTACCTGACTAGCGACGTCGCTCTGATACGCCATGGCCATCTGTTCATACATATCGTAATTCTCATATCCTTCCAAATTATCCTCCATAGGTTTGTACCCGACTTGGCTAGCCATGACGTCATTGAAGCTGTAGTTGCTGTTCTGCGATGAAGGTCGGAGGTGACTCTCGTCTTTCTCATACGTTTGGTCTTTGATGCTGCAGATGGATTCCTGTGACGAACATTGTGAGGATTCGTCAGGGCGTGGGGGCGGCGTAGGGATTTCTGGTTCCTGAGAAATTGAAGGATTATTCGTTAACAAATAACCTACACCATCATCTCCCTAGATCTTCTGACCAAAAACTATTACAAACACAGAACTGTGGAGATTGACCGGGCGACACACGGAAATGGCGGTGGATTGGTCATAACATAACAAATACTTTATTGCACAAACAGGAAAAAACAAAATTCAAAACAAAAGAGAAATAAAATGAGCACAATAGGCGGCCTTATTTCTAAGTAGCAATCTCTTCCAGGTAACCTTTAAGTATAGGAGGAGTGGTCATGTCCTTAGAAGACCTACGAAACGCCCGTCCCGTCGAGCTCTTGACCTGGTGTGCGCGTGGAAATGCGCAAAAAACGGTGGTCCAAAAAGACCTGGCGACACTCAGTTGATTTTTATATTTATTTGTGGTCACGTAAACCAATTTTAGTCTGTGCCTGCTTATAATGACAATAGTTTATAATATATAGGTTTAAGTTTATAAACAATCTTTTTGTAACATTTCCAGAATTTTTTTTATAATGTGTTTTTTTTTTAATAATATATATATTTTTATATACTTTAAGCCTAGCATTGGTGCTAATTCCTGTAAATACCATCTAATTTTATTTTAAGTTATATCTGTCATTTTCTTATCCGCCGAAAAGGAAAGGGACGGGTAATCGACAAGCATAAAATTTATGGAACACACGTCAATTTTAAGCACAAATCTAAACCAACCGTCTAAAAATTTTACATCAGTCAATAACCCGACACGTTCATTTACTCATTCTTCCTAAAATTAAGAGCTGTGAATCATCCGTCCCTTTCCTTTTCGACGGATATGAAAATGACAGATATAACTTAAAATAAAATTAGACGGTGTCTCCAGGAATCGGGGCCATTGTATCGTTAGTTTTATTACTGTTCTCATCAAGTTCTACAATTTGTTTTATTTGTGGTATCCTGTGATTGGCGAACAAACATTGTACTTACTGTAATTATTCTTAGTTAATTAATAAGCTGTTGGATATCCTCAATAAATAAATAAATGTCATGGGACCAAGCTACAGAGGCTGCAAAAGATCGCGAGGAGTGGAAATCTGATATTTGAGCGCTACATCCAGGAGATAAAAGATTTAGGAGAGATAGATAGATTCTATCTAGTGTTATCCCGTTTTCATGGGGTCAAATACGTAAATCAGAATTCAGAATCATTTATTCAACGGAATTATAATGGATAAACTTGTTGAAGGTGAACTTAACATTTTTGAATCTACGTCATTTCGCAAGGTGTTATGGTCGAGGATACGAAATGACACAAATCTTTAAAATCAATGTAAGAAATACATTACAAGTTATTTAATAACTAGAGGAATACATGTATTACCAGGAATTTTTACAATTTAGGTAAACATTAATCTTATATAAGCTTTTTTACATAAAGTTCACATGAGCTTTAAATTTATTTTCTGACAAATACAAAATATTATTTGGTATTTTATTGTAACAACGTATAAGTAACCCAAAAAAAAAGATGAATTAAATTCATCATTACTTATTTATTTGTTTTTTATTTTTAAAATTTTTCTCTATATTTTGTGTCCATTGTGCTCAATAAAGTATTCTATCTATCTATCTATCTACTTAATATAGATTTTTTTCGGATTCGGAGTTAGTATATCAATGTTCCTCTGTCATAATCATAATTCATGTACTATACCTTAAACTCCACAGTCTCTATCTTCTCCTCGGCCGGAAATTGTTCTTCCTCTACGTTCCCTTCAAGGTCGAACTTGTGCATTAGTTCCGCTTCCGTTTCCTGTACCGTCTGGGGCATTTCCGGCTCCGGTTCCTTTGGCAACTCGATCGCTTCTAAACTCTTCTCTTCCTGTCTCTCTTCTACCAAGTCCTCTACTTCTACATTTTTAGCTTCTTCTATTACTTCCTGAAATACACACATAAGTCTGCTATTATATCTCCAATAGGACTTCAATCATACAGGGTGTTAGTGACGGGACCCTTTTTTTTCGCATAATGTTGTTTGTCCTACTTTAATTAGGCATAACCGGTTAGGCATATTTTTTTATTCATAATCGTCTTTTGGCATAATGTTTACTTGTCATACTGTGGCTTTTAAATTGATTGATTAGCTGATCACCTGCTTGTCCGAAAGTAAGATGATCCGCGCTTCGGAAGGCACGTTAAGCAGTTGGTCCCGGTTATTACTTACTGATGTAAGTATGCAGTCGTTACAAGGGGCCTTTGGCGTCTCAGTAATGACCCTAACACCAGGATTGATGAGGTTGGTTGCCTCACAACCCACACGATAGAAGAATTGATTGTCACTCACCTGTTTGACCTGCACTTGAGCGACCTTCCCCTTAGAGCTGAACTCTTCGTGTAGCTCCTTGACGCTGATGATCTCTCTATGTTTGACGGGAGACTTCTCCCTCTTCTCATCATCCGTGACTCTCTCCGTCTTGATGTTGTTCAGTATGTTCACGTCGAACAACTCCTCGCTCTGAGTGGAGTCCGAAGCGGACTGCTGCTTCGATTTCTTCTTCTTCTCCTGTGGTATTTAAAAATTCAAATTCAAAAATATCTATATTCAGTAGGAAACATAGTTACACTTTGAATCGTCAATTTTTACATAACGAACGTCTCATCCGCCTTAAACTACTGCAGATTCTCACAACCTGTATAGTCGGGGAAAAGAAGCTGCAAGAAAAACATCGGCACAGGGCCCTAGACGTTCTTTAAAAAAAATAAACATAAAATATTGTTATAAAATTGAGTAATTTAGCTGCCTAATATCAGTTCTCAGACAGTTAATCCCATGCATTCGTATCTTCTAAATAATCACTAACTTTATAATAACCTTTTTTGCAAAGTTTCTGTTTAGCTACTGTCTTAAAACAGTTGAAAGGCAAATTCTGAATGTCAATGGGAATCTTATTGTAAAAACGTGTACTTTGCCCCTTAAAAGATTTAGTGAACACTAGATCTATACAGCTATACATCGGAGATTTGGCAACTTATTGGTGCTAATTCCTGTAAACGCCATCTAATTTTATTTTAAGTTATATCTTTCATTTTTTTGTCCGCCGAAAAGGAAAGGGGCGGGTAATCGACAAGCATAAAATTTATGGAACACACGTCAATTTTAAGCACAAATCTAAAACAACCGTCTAAAAATTTTACATTGGCCAATAACCCGATAGAATTATGTTGACAGCACACGTCAAACGGTTTGCATACCAGCGAGATACCTTTTTGATTCGCCCGGGTTATTCATTCATTTACTCATTCTTCCTAAAATTAAGAGCTTCAATCATCCGTTCCTTTCCTTTTCGGCGGATAAGAAAATGACAGGTATAACTTAAAGTAAAATTAAGAGGTGTCTGCAGGAATCGGGGCCATTATCGGTGTAGGGACCTTAGTCTAGTTCCTATCCGTTACCTAGATGGCGTACGTGCAGATGATTCAGTGTAAAACATGGCGGCCTTCGTGGTCCAGTGGTAAAGCGTTGGACTCGCCTTCCGGAAGCCCCGGGCTCGAATCCGGCGGGGACATGTCACAAAAATCCCTTTGTCATTTGGTTAGGACATTACAGACTGATCACCTGATTGTTAGAAACTAAGATGATCCGTGCTTCGGAAGGCACGTTAAGCCGTTAGTCCCGGATATTAGCCGTAAAAACACCTCCACCAACCCGCAGTGGAGCAGCGTGGTGGAGTATGCTCTATACCCCCTCCGGTTGATTGAGGGGAGGCCTGTGTAGTATGTATTACCCTACATCGAGTTCATGTGGCAGAGATCTTAATGTTAATTACCATCTTGTAACCAGAATGGCGCCATCCCAATCGCGTCAGACAGAGTACTGCGGGGCGGAAGGCAAGATGGAAACCACTGCCCTATTTTTCCCTAAAAAAGTTTAGTCAAAAGTGCCTAACTGATTTGACTAGATGGAAACCAGCCTATTCATTTATTGTTAATTTGTTTAGCAAACGAAGTATATTCATTAATTTGTCATACCTTTTTCTTCTTTCTAGCCTCTGCTTCTTTCTTCTTCTTTTTCTTCGCCTTCTTATCAAGTTCAGACTCCGTCTCGGAACTGCTATCGCTGCTGGAAGACGACGAACTACTGCTAGAAGAACGAACGCGTTTCTTCTTCTTTTCAGTTTTTTTCTTGAGTTTCTGTTGCTTCTTTTTCTTCAACTTTTTATCTTTCTTCTTTATTTCTGTCGAGAGTGAAATATACTGTTTAAATACATATATTATGGTTTTTTAGCACCTGTGCTAAGGGACGATTCACATTGACGCCAGAGCGCTCAGTCTGTCGTCAAGTCAGTCCTCACCAGGTAGTACGGTCACGAGCATTAATATGTATACACTTTGGTACCATGTCACATTAACCTTTTTGACAAATTGAACTGTAAGTCTCACTAAACGTCAAATATGTTAGTGCGACAGAGTCCTAAAGTGGAAACATTATATTGCTCATGACTGTACAATAGGGTCGTTAACTGTGTCAAAGATAAATTATAAAATGCTCATCTAGAAATAGAAGCCAGTCTAAGATGATCAAAAATCAATCTCATTTTACTTATCCACTTATTTTCGAATTATATTTATGAATTAAGTAACAATGAGTACGGCGTTTGACCGCTTTCATTGATGACGTCACAGGACAGTATTTCCATGCAAACTCCAAAGAAAACATTCGTGTTATCCCAGGTCCACAGGGTCTGTATGGGACATACCTAATAGTCTACCATTTATGGTCAGTCACATCTCTAGTGCGAGCAAACCAACGCGTCTCAATGTGTGGATCTTGTAACATAAACTGCCTATATACGTCCCACTGCTGGGCACAGGCCTCCCCTCAATCAACCGCAGGGGGTATGGAGCCGTGGATCTTGTAATTTAATATAATATCCTAAGTAATATAGTTCATTCAATTATTTGTGTGGGGTTTTATTACAATTACCAGTGAAGATTTGACAGGTCCAGTTTATTACATAAGCGACTGCCTGTCTGACCTTCCAACCCGCGAAGTCTCCACAAAAGCTACGTTCGAATCCCGTTAAATATGACTCGATAAAAAAAATATTATCTAAAAGCGAACATTACCTGCATAATTCGTTGGTAGAATTCCAAATTGCATGTTTACTGATAGCGTGCAAAAAAAAATAGACGTTTATATACATAAACAGCTTTTCCATCGTGTGGGTTGTGAGGTGAATTAACTAACCTCATCAACCCTGGTGTCAGGGTTATTATTGAGCCGCCAAAGGCCCCTGACATGGCTCATGTAACGACTACTTAATCAGGTAAGTAGTCCGAAGCACGGATCATCTTACTTTCGGACAATCAGGTGATCACCCTGTAATGTCCTAACCAAACCAATATTTCTGACACTCCATACAATCTCTCCAGCATTTCACGCAGTTTTTCTTCTTTTTTAGCAATGGAAAGACAGTAACGTCGTAGACATGCAATGGTGTCTTTTATGTCTAAAAATAGCCAATCTCTAACATTTTCGCATTAAACTAAGAAACTATAATGCATCTGCAAATACCTTCCTCTTCTTCCTCCAAGTCTGAATCCACTTCTATCTTCTCCACTTTTTTCTTCTTCTTCTTCTCTTTCAATTTCTTCGCCATTTTCTTCTCCAACTTTTTACGTTTTGCTTTTGTTTTCACCTTCTTTTCATCCTGTTAATAAATACAAATCTATTAATTACTAAATAGACACACACAAACAAAACATTCTCCGTGGTCTAGTGGTTCGAGCGTTGGGCTCACGATCTGGAGGTCCAGGTTCGATTCCCGTTGGGAGCAGTGTCGAAACCAGTTTGTGAGACTTTCCTTTGTTTGGTTTGAATCTTCTGATTGTCCGAAAAAGTAAGATGATTTCGTGCTTTGGAAAGGAAAAGGCAAATTAAGCCATTGGTCCTAGCTGTTAGCCGTAAATGAACACTTCCACCAACCCGCAGCGTGTATTATCCGTACCCCCTCCGGTTGACTGTGCCCAGAAGTGGAACGTATATAGGCTGTTTATGTTACCAAATCATGATGGAAAATTCCACTTAACAGTATTCGTTACGACATGATGTGGTATGGGTTTTAGATGTCACCGCGATGAAAACTTTGGGCGATCATTCAGACCATGATCCCGAGTTAATATCAAGTGGAATAAGCTGTCAGAAAATTCATGAACATGTTTTTTTTTACTTATTTTTCGTTCTATACTTACGCGACGAAAAATTCCACTTGATATCAACTCAGAATCACAGTCTGAATCATCCCTTAAAGTTTTTGTTACGGTATCACTAACACCCTGTGTCTTTGACTTTGTTACCTTTTTCTTAGCGACCTTCTTCCGTTTCTTAGCGCCATCGTCGCTGAGGGATTCCGATGATATTGTTGACGCCGAGTGCTTGCGTTTGCGTTTAGCTTTCACCTTCTCGGGTTTGACAGGTTTTCTGGAAAATCAAATAATTGACTCGTGTACTAGGTTCAAGATAAATTCTGATTATTTATTTATTGTAATCAAGAAAAACGTAATAAAAAGTCCGACATTTTATCACGTTTATCTATGACGTCACAGATAAACGTGAACGTGCTTACATGGAACAGATTAAAGATAAGGTCAACGTCGTGTCTTATAGGGAAGTCAAGGAATTGGCCTTTGATAGGCTGGAATGGAAAATGCTACACCGACAAGAGCGTTAAATTGATGATGATGATCTATGAGTGTGCTTTTTCATACGAATTCCATAGTAATTTCGTGTTTTGACGTTTAGTAAAAAGTATACGTATGACGTTTAGTATTCGACTAGTTGGAAACTAACCTATTATTTGATAGTTTTTGTAATATAAATGAAAAATTACATAGGTACATAAGTTGACGACTGGTAATAAAAATAATTTTTCAGTGCTATCAGAAAATGCTCAACTTTCATGACGACAAGCACCTCAATGCGTTGTTGTTTTTTTTTTGTTCACTCACAGTCCAGCAGAGTAGTGTGAGTGTGTGTGGACGGGTGAGTGGTACTACTACTAAATATGCATATAGACCGACTCCTTCTTCTCCTCAACTTGGACCCCTTGCTCCACCTGTCATCTATCGACAGTTGCGATAGACAGTAGAGATAGCGCTGTCTTCGTGTTTGAATACTCTCAAAGCACACTAACAAGAGACAGAGAGAAAGAGACTTATACATTTTCCTCTTCAACATCGGACTCCTGGCTCCATCCGCCACCTCCACCCACCACCGCGTGGAACTAACATGAGTTTGGAACTAACAAGAGACAGATATACTTACGCTTTCTCCTCCTCAACATCGGACTCCTGACTCCAGCCTCCGCTGCTCAGCTTCATCTTCTTGGCCTTCTTCTTCTCTTCTCTGCCGCTATCTTCCGCCTTCTTCTTCCTGCTCTCGTGTCGGACGGGCGTCGTGCTGCGCGAGTCGTCCTTGCCAGGTCCTTCCACCTCTGGCCACCCTTCTACTGCTTCCATGAATCTGTTGAACGTCCATTTGGATTATTACTAAGCAGCAGAGCAACAATTAGATGGCAACTTGCAGTCACTTATATGAAGAATCAGCCTATCACTCTTATAATGATCCATACGAACCCAACTGGTCAGTTAGTTCCCGCCCATATCCAACAGATAGCGCAAATCAAACAATGCAGGCCTAGAACGCGCTAACGAAGTTCACATGGCGCGACGCACATATGCAACTTCCAACGTAACACTGTTGGATCGTCGATCCCTAGTCACACTACCAACCTGTGGCTAGCTTTTATTTTTTTTGACGTGACTTATTGTAGATTTGCCGCAGATGGCATTAACTACTTGGCCGGAGAAATGGGGAGCGCTGAAGGCTCTCACCCGGTAAACTTGTGGCTAGCGGAGTACTATGGTCTGTTCAGTACCCCGAAAACATCCTTTGGCGGCAGCCTACTCTCGCCGCAATCCAGAATCCCTCTTTCCACGTCAAGGGTGATGTTCAGATGGTTGCTTCGAGGTACTGAACAGTGCATAATACCTCACTAAGCAAAGTTGGAGAGTGATTAGGTATCGACGATCCAACGGTGTTACATTGGAAGTAGTATATGGGGCGTCGCGATGTGACAACTCCGTTAGCGCGTTTCAGCGATATATGGCTTCGATAAGCGCCATCTATGGGATATGTGCGGAACTAGTTGATCCAACTTTACTGGTTTTCACGACATGCAAGGTAAGATAAGCAGCTCAACGCGTTCTATATTTTTATTCGTTCCCAGTTCAGTTTAGAAACGAACTTTTCTTTCTTTTGTAAAGAATCGCGTCTGGATATTTCTACAATCAACATGAAGTGAAGCATAGGGATTCTTTACTCCATCCTTTCAATAACGAAGAAAAGAGAGAGGCTTGTACCTAGCAATGAGACATAGAATGTACAAATATGCCTTACCTCTGATATTCTCTATCCAGAGACTCCTCTTCCACCTTCTCAGGGGTCTGAGACCGTCTCAGCTTGCTCTTCTCAGGGCGACGCTCCTCAATATCCCACTCAGTGGTCATATCCACAGTCTTAGGGTTCTCTACGAGGCATTGTTCTATGCGGGGGTACCAGGAACGGGCTACTTGATACGGCGCGTCGGGAATCCTGTAAGAGTAACAGATAGTATGAGACGAATAGAGTTGGTGATAGAGAAGAAGTTTCTACCAGAGTGAAGACGATGAGAACGTTGGAGGGTCCTGTGAGACCCGTTGCACACGGCGGACACTTCATACAAAACACCTCGTTTTATACAGACACCACACATTGATGTTATCGTACACGCACATCTGTTTGTGTGACGTCTAAAGACTAAAGTAAGACCGGGGGGGTGAGTAAGCTTAGCTCAGCCGCTGGTGGGGAGCGGAGAGATGCCGTTCTATACGTACTATTATTCGTTATTCTATGGCTGTGGTCTAGTGGTTCAAACAACCTCCGTGGTCTAGTGGTTAGAGCATTAGGCTCACGATCTGGAGGTCCGGGTTCGATTCCCGATGTGGACATTGTCGGAATCACTTTGTGAGACTGTCCTTTTTTTGGACTTTTCAGGCTTGAATCACCTGATTGTCCGAAAAAGTAAGATGATTCCGTGCTTCGGAGGGCACGTTAAGCCGTTGGTCCCGGCTATTAGCCGTAAAAACACCTCCACCAACCCGCATTGGAGCAGCGTGGTGGAGTATGCTCCATACCCACTCCGGTTGATTGAGGGGAGGCCTGTGCCCAGCAGTGGGACGTATATAGGCAGTTTATGTCTATGGCCGTGGTACAACCGCTTGGTACGAGTGGCTGTATAATGGATCACACAGGACCTTCCCGCTATAACTGGTTGTACCCAAGGGATTTTTTCCCCCGATTAGCCAACTGTCCGATGGTACAACATTTGGTTTGTCGTGATATTCGTTCAACGTTCAACTGCAATTTGCCCCTGATATGGGCCATGTCAGGAGCATTAATAATCCTTATGCCAAGGTTGGTGAAGTTGATCTTTGAGCTCACAACCTACACGCCACTATATCTTTTCAACTCATCTTCGCTCTAGTGGAAATGCGGGTAAAGCTCGGTTTTCACTATACGAAAACTTGGCTCGCTACGGTCGGATAATTACACTACCTACATTGACTGGATGCCGATGTTTAGTACGCTCGGATGCAGATTTTACATTTTTACATAGTAAGACTACACCATTCATTCGAAGACTACACCATTCATTCGTCCATCTGAACGCACTCAGTCCGAAAGTACTCGTATAATGAAAACCCAACTTAAGAACCAGCGCACTTGATTAAAATATTAAAAAAGAAAAGACGCAACAGACATGCAAATATATAGAGTGGAAGAACTAACTACAATCTACAACTAAAAAAAAGAAAAGTACAGGGGATCTGAAAAGACCGCAATATTACAGTTTACGCATATAAAAGTAAGTGCGCAATATCAACAGATATCAAATAGCAATATTGCTTTTCAGACCCCCAGAGGATAGATTAAAAAAAAAAAGAATAAACATGGACAACCCTTTATAGTACTTTTTTTTGTGCCGGGATTTTTTGGTGCGGGATGATTTTTTTCTCCTTTTGTGCTTACGTGAGGACCTAGTGGGTGAGAATGAGAACGTACTGGGTTAGTAACTTAGCAATGAGAGAGGTTTAACTTTGCCAAAATAATATCCAATTGAAAAATAACAAAGGCGAACATAATAAACTAAATATTGCCCCCGATTCGTGCAGACACCTCCTAATTTTAAGTTACACCTGCCATTTTCTTATCCGACAAAAAGGAAAGGAACGGGTAATCGATAGGCTAAATTAACATACGTCAATTTTAGGCACAAGTCTTAAACCTTTTAAATATTATGTTCGAAAATTTAAGAAACCCTTCCAAATTTTTATATTCGCCAATAAAAATATTACGGGTATAATTTAAAATAAAATTAGGATATGTCTGCAGGATCGGGCCCATTGTCCTTTTAAAATTAATCACCATTGTTTAACTATTGTGTCAAGAAATCTCAGCCTTAGGAGATTAAACCTCGTTACATGAGTCATGTCAGGGGCTGACACCAGGGTCGATGAGGTTGGTAATCCACCTCACAACCCACACGATAGAAGAAGAATCTAGTTTATCTTTTTTGCCTTCGTTTTGTAATAACACTTTAATTGTTTATCCCATGATGCTACTATGACATTTCACTGGGTCAAAGATAAATTATAAAAAGCTAATCTAGAAACAGAAGCCAGTCTAGGATGATCAAAAATCAATCTCCTTCTGCTTTTCGACTTATTTTCGAATTTTATTTATGAATTAAGAAACAATAAGTACGACGTTTGACAGCTTTCATTGATGACGTCGCAGGACAGTATTTCTATACACAGTCCAAAGAAAACTTTCGTTTTGACTAATTTGTCAAGTAGCCTATGAAAGATCAATGATTAGTGATTAGTATAAGATCGACTTACTGGTCGCATCCGTACACTCGGTCGACAAGGTTCATCTTGCACATCTCCAATTCCTCATACACCACTGATCGATCCTTGACGCAGCTACACAACTTGGGGTTCTGGGTGTACCATACTTTGGGAGCGGTGCGGGTTTCTCTGAGGAAAAATGACAAAAAGAGAAAATTAGTCATAAAAACCGGCACTCTCTTTAAAATATTTGAAAGTTTCTTCAAAATCAGAAGATAATGCCACAGATAAACACACTAAGATAACCAGTAAGAATTGGAATTGAATAATTTCAAAAATTTGACACAACATAAATATTGTTGATTTTTAACAATTAATATTTAAAATACTTACTTATAACATTTATTCTTATCATGTCGAAACAGCAAAGGCTGACAAATTTTCAACACAAAACTCCAAGTTTCTAGCGAATCCACCACATCTTTGGACATTCTGTTGTCATACGCTTCATCCAATTCTTTTTCTATCGATAGACTAAATTCTTTAGAGGTTTTGGATTTTACACTTTCAATCTCTTTAAAAGCGCTTTCAACAGGCTTAAAACTACTTTCGGATCTAAAGCCACTTTCGGTTGACTTATAGCCGCTTTCGGTCGACTTTCGGCTATCAACAGATCTGTACCCATCAGAGTAATCGCTTCTTTGACTTTGCAATCTTATAGAGTCATCAAGCTCTGGAGTCACTGACCCTACACTAGGTTCCTGCGGACTTTTAATTGGAGACTCGTCGTATTCAACTAACCCTTTATCATGATGCTCATCATCAGACATATTTTCTTGTTTCAACTCATTGATTACTGATTCGAGAAACATGTCGTCATTCATACCATCATTTGAGATATCCTTCGCTTCACGGTCGAAACTGAATTTCATTTGAACCGGGGAGTCATAAAGGTCTTTCTTACTAGATTTAGTTTGCGAATACCTCTCCAAATCGGAATCTTCGTCGAAGATATCCAACATAGTATCATCATCATTTTCGTCATTCGGATCTAACTCAAATTTGAACGAGTCTATTACTGGTTTAAGTTTTTCTTTGATCTTAGGACCATCTGCAGGCTTGCTAGAATCTTTCTTAGCTAAACTTTGTCTCAGATGCTCTAGTGGATCTAAGAAAGTCTTTGCAGATGCCGTCTTAGTTTTATCCTCCACTTGAGGACTAGATGTGTTTTTGTCCTCAGTATCCAAAGACCAACTATCACAGACTAAATAATCATTCAAGTTTACATCCGTTTCCTTTCCATCTCTCTCATGGTCTAAACTCTCTGCATCTTTCCTTGATTTGTCTTTCCGTGTAGAATCTTCTCTATCCTTTCTGTCTTTATATTCTTTATCTTTTATCTTCGAGTCTCTATCTTTGCCTTTATCTTCACGTTCTTTGTTTTTGACATCTTTAATTTTATGTTTGTCACGATCTTTGCTCCTATCGTCTCTATCTCTACTCTTCATATCCCGATCTCTGCTTCTACCGTCCCTTTCTCTTTGCATTTCCTTATTTTTATCTTCTCTATCCTTACTTCTATGTTCTCCCCTCTTTTCCCTTTCTCTAAATTTGTCTTTATCTCTAAATTTATCCTTGCCATCTTTCCAGTATCTCCTATCAAATCTATCACCTTTCCTCCGCTCCTTATCTTTATCACTCTTGCCTCTCCTGTTGGGTTGTTCTTCATCTTTTTTCTCCGCAGCTTTATCAGCTTCTGTCTCTTTCTTTCTTTGGAACGGATTATCGTAATCCGGTACAAACTTCTGATAATCGAATTTGAATTCTTTCCCTTCGGCTTTAGCTTTCTTCGCCTCTCGTATGATTGCATCAATTTTTGCTGTATCTGAAATTATATTTACTTTATTAAATACTTTATTTCAAAAAGTTTAGTGTACTAATTACTTCTACCTACACGATTGATTACTTGTCATACTTAGTATAGTTGTCTATGCACTATCCTAATAATAAAATAGACCTTATTATACTACAAATAATATCATAAGTTTCTATAGATACTGATGTACAATAATCAATCATTGACATCCTCTCAGATTACGCATTTATTACTAACGTTATTTAAATATTCTAGGTATTTCGTCGACTGTTTTTATCTAAACCACTTGCTTCCTATAATATATATTCTTAACTAAACCTACCTATACATAATACTACTCATGCACAATGAACTATGGTAGTCTCCTAATGCGATGCAAAAATAAATTGAGATTATTATTTATTTATTTATTATAATTCAAATTGAATTGCATCACTACATTTTTGCACTGAATTGGGAGACAGTAATAAAATAAGCGCTACATATTACATAAACATAAAATAACAGCTAATATACTTCCTAAAATTAGCTTGTAAAGTAAATAACTACTAAAAATAGTGTATCTCAAACTGTAGACGCGTAGACCACTTACGCGGTGAAATCGACCCGCGTTTAGAACGCGCGCCGCGTCGCTTACGTCGGTGGGTCCGATGCGTGACGCTTACGACGGGCAAGCTGTTATCTACATGCAAGGGAAGGGATCTATTGCTAAAATGTGTATGTGGCTGTCTTCTGAAATGTCACTATGGTGCATAGAGGGCTTGGGGTCGTTGGACAATACAGTTTGAGAATAGCTGATTTCTGATATTGAATCTGAATCCATTAACGTGAAAATGTACAAACATACTTTATTGCACCAAAATAAAAGTAAATATTTACAAAACAAACTATTAACTAGGTACAAGGCAAATGGTGACTTTAACCCTTAAAGCACCTTAATAAATGAATAATGAAGTAAAAATAAATGATTGTACCTTGTCTTAGAAGATTGTTTCATTAACTGTGTGTACGAACTATGTCTATGTATGTGTCTATATTGTCCAACTTAACCCAAACAGAAATATAAGGAACATTTAAAATTAAAAAGGCAAAAACAAAGTAACGGTGCAATTAAAAACACAAATCTTAGGCCAATTAGCCACTAACATACTTTTTGAGTATAAATCTAAAGAAAGCTTTGCAAATCTTATTGTATAATGAGAGACAAGGATCAAACACAAACGGTTCTTAGGGTTTCCACCAAAAATGAGCGGGGACGAGGGATGAGTCTGTTAAGAACCAGTAGAATCCATTCATAAGAGCTGCGCGAGAGAGGTTACTATACATAAACTGCCTATATACGTCCCACTGCTGGGTACAGGCCTCCCCTCAATCAACCGGAGGGGGTATGGAGCATACTCCACCACGCTGCTCCAATGCGGGTTGGTGGAGGTGTTTTTACGGCTAATAGCCGGGACCAACGGCTTAACGTGCCCTCCGAAGCACGGAATCATCTTACTTTTTCGGACAATCAGGTGATTCAAGCCTGAAAAGTCCTTACCAAACAAGGGACAGTCTCACAAAGTGATTTCGACAATGTCCCCATCGGGAATCGAACCCGGACCTCCAGATCGTGGGTCTAACGCTCTAACCACTAGACCACGGAGGCTGTTAGTTTAAAGAGGTTACTATGAGGAGATTCTATTGATACTATGCCTTTTGTACCTAATTGTTCTGTGAAAATTATTAAGTGATGTTATTGTCATGTGTTTGCGTGTGGCTTCCTTTTATAATAAATATATTATATTAAAGACACGCTCAGGGTGGTTAAAAAAGCCACAACGAAGCAATAGGCTAGTTTCAAACTAGTCAAATTAGTTACTTTTTACTATACGTCAGAACACAAAATTAGTATGGAATTTGTTTGAAAAAGCACACCGTGACGTCATAGAAAAACATGATAAAATGTTGGACTTATTATTACGATTTTCTTGTTTAAAATACATCGTCATCACCAGCCCGTTAACGTCCCCACTACTGGGGCACGGGCCTTCTCTATGGATGGATGGATAGGGAGTATAAAATACATGAACAAGTTTATTAGAAAAAAGAAAATGTTTTTCGTTAGTTTTGGATGTGTCTTTATTTAGTAATTTATTTTGTACCTAGTACACGTCATCTAAAAAAGCAATATTGGCACATATGTATAAAAGTGCGGTATGCAAATAAATTTCAAATAGAAATTTTGTTTTTTTAGGTGAATTGATGTGGCCTTTTTAACACTCCAACTAACGAGTCTCGGCTGAAATGCTATTGCCGCTCCCTTATTGGACTTTTCAGCCATACAAGACGTTGCTACAGAAACGCTGTATAAATCATCTGATCAAGATGTAAAGGCCTATGATGGTGATTTTGAACCCCCAGTGTGAATACTTAGTTCATCTAGCGTTGAAGGAGGTTAGGATAAGGAAGCGATTCTATTTGTTGTATGCAAACACATCCCTCACTACGTAGCCTCTATGCCCCCTGCCTGCCTGAGTGCCCTGTACTCCGATTCCCAGGTGGCATAGCCGAGCTGCATTATGACGGATGCGGCAGAGACCTGGCTAGGGGACCTTAAGGACCTGTCTGCCATACGCAATACACACAGAGAGAAGAACAGGAGTCCTAGTATGGCTTTGTAATAGACTACTCTGGGCGCCAACCCACTTGCGTCAGACAGAGTACTGCAGGGCGGAAGGCAAGAGGGAAACCACTGCCCTATTTTTCCCTAAAAAAGTAGCATGGAAAATGATGCACCGACAAGAGCGTGGCTCTTAAATTGATGATACAAGACATAATAGCCAAAATTGCGATAACCAAACAAGCATTTAACAGGAAAAAATACATTTTGAAAACTAAAAACATATCATTAAAAATATGGAAACGGTTTATTAAATCATAAATTTGGAGTATTGCACTCTATGGAAGTGAAACGTGGACTATGACACAGAGAGACAGAGAGGTTGGAAGCGTTTGGGATGTGGTGTTGGCGAAGGATGGAGGGTATAAGCTGGACTGAAATGATGTCAAATGAAAAAGTCCTGCAAAGAGATGAAGAAAAGAGAACCATATTGAAGACTATAGAGAACCGGAGAGGAAATATGACTGGCCACCTGATACGACACGATTCAGTTATAACAAACATTATAGAAGGAAAAATTGAAGGGAAGAGAGGAAGGGGTAGACCTAGGAGAACATTTATGAAACAAATAAAAGAGAAGGTGCAGGTCGTGTCGTATCAGGAGGTGCAGGATTTGGCAGGAAGAAGAGAGGAGTGCCGATTACTCTACCGACAAGAGCGCAGCTTTAAGAGAGAGAGAGAGAGACGCAATAATAATAACCGACGTAGCCTCGCACATCTTTGGTTGAAACGCACCCTTAAGGTAAAGCCACACTGTCGTCGTAACGCGGCTATTCATCATCTTATGGTAATAGGTTAGGTTATGTGTAATAAATCTGGTAACACACTCACCGAGAAATGTCTTGATCGGAGGCATAGCTTTCGTCGGCATGGCCTTAGCAGGTATGGCATTGGTGCTAGGACACACCAGACCCAATGGAATCCCCAGGTCCACCAACTCCATCTTACGCTTCATATCCTCTATTTCTGCCAATGTCTTCTTCTGCACTTCAGTATATGATTCTGAAAGAATTTTATGTTCCTTTAGAAGATTTTCTCAAGGATATTATAACGACAATCATGCAGAATGCATGCGGCCTCCGTGGTCCAGTGGTTGAGCGTTGTACTCACGATCCGGAGGTCCCGGGTTCGAATCCCGGTGGGGACAAATCACAAAAATCTCTTTGTGATCCTTAGTTTGGTTAGGACGTTACAGGCTGATCACCTGATTGTCCAAAAGTAAGATGATCCGTGCTTCAGAAGGCACGTTAAGACGTTGGTCCCGGTTATTACTTACTGATGTATGTAGTCGTTGCAAGAGTCTTGTCAGGGGCCGAAGGCGGCTCAATAATAACCCTGACACCAAGGTTGATGGGGTTGGTAATCCACCTCACAACCCACACGATAGAAGAAGAGAAGATTCGGAATCATACCCACAAATCACCGAGCTTTCTGTCAGACCAACGTGAAAGGTGGTGGGCCGTATCGCCGTCTATGAGTGAATATCAAAATGTGTCAAGTTTGGTGGCGACTGTCATATAATTTTTTGGTGAAAAATTGGGGAAATTGGGAAAATTGGGAATTGAAAAATTCCTTTTTCATGTCGGAACCGAGGATCCTTTTGGATCTTTTTCATGTCGGAACCCAATTTTTCACGAAAAATAATATGAAATTTCGCCACCAAATTTGAAATTTTGAGATTCACCCCTATAATGGTCGAGCCAACTGTTAGTGAAAACTGCACTGAGTAGAACGCTCGGTGACGCGTGGGTACTTAGTTCATCTTGCGATGGATATACCTGACTACAAAAATTGGAATATCATCATCATCATCAGCCCATTAACGTCCCCACTGCTGGGGCACGGCCCTCCCTATGGATGGATAGGGAGATCGGGCCTTAAACCATCACGCGAGCCCAGTGCGGACTGATGGTTATTAACGACTGCTAATGCAGCCGGGACCAACGGCTTAACGTGCCTTCCGAAGCACGGAGGAGCTCGAGATGAAAACTTTTTTTGTGGTCACCCATCCTATGACCGGCCTTTGCGAAAGTTGCTTAACTTCAACAATCGCAGACCGAGCGCGTTTACCGCTGCGCCACAGAGCTCCTCAAAAAAAATGGAATATAATCTGAGCTTATGTTATGTTAAGAATCATGCCTTTTTTTTTAATTTAAGAATTGACCCCGATTCCTGCAGACACTTCCTAATTTTATTTTAAGATATACCCGTCATTTTCTTATCCGCCGAAAAGGAAAGGGACGGATGACAACAAGTTAATTTTAAAAGGAACGAATAACCCGTGCGAATAAAATAGGCATCTCCCTGGTATTCAATCCGTTTGACGCGCTCTCTACTTAATTCTGTCGGATTATTGGCCGATGTGAAATTTTTAGACGGTTGTTTTAGATTTCTGCTTTAAAATTGACGTGTATTCCATAAATTTTATGCCTGTCGATTACCCGTCCCTTTTTTTTCAACGGATGAGAAAATGACAGGTATAACTTAAAATAAAATTAGATGGCGTCTGCAGGAATTAGCAAATCAAATCAAATATACTTTATTGCACAGAACTAAAAATAAATTAAATTAATAAATAAATTAGCACCATTGAACGTACATTATAGTTGTGTTTTATACATTCCATGCACAGTTCAGGGATGGAAAAAATGTTTAGAATGTCCGATGCTATTTAGAATCCGAGTTGCTCGTAAAGATCAACTTACGGGATCACTTCCTTGTCATTTCATTTGTACTAACAAATAAATGGATCTGTGTCGTCTTTAATAACATAACATAAATAGCCTATATACGTCCCACTGCTGGGCACAGGCCTCCTCTCAATCAACCGGAGAGGGTATGGAGCATACTCCACCACGCTGCTCCACTGCAGGTTGGTGGAGGTGTTTTTACGGCTAATAGCCGGGACCAACGGCTTAACGTGCCCTCCGAAGCACGGAATCAACTTACTTTTTCGGACAATCAGGTGATTCAAGCCTGAAAAGTCCTTACCAAACAAAGGACAGTCTCACAAAGTGATTTCGACAATGTCCCCATCGGGAATCGAACCCGGACCTCCAGATCGTGAGCCTAACGCTCTTACCACTAGACCACGGAGGCTGTTGTTGTGTGGGTGTCTTTATAAATAAATTAAATTTCACATGATAGATGCATAGTTGATGGGGTGCTCTTATATCGCGGCCTTATTGTGAAAACGACGTAAGCGTCTTCAAGTAACAGGATTAAAATGGCCACATCGAAGCAATTCATCTAAAAAAGCAATATTGCCATTTGACATTTGTTTGCATTGCGCACTTACTTTTATATGCGCAAACGTCAAATTGCAATATTACTTTTTTATTTAAATTGCTTCGATTTGGCCTTTTTAACCGCTCTTAATGTGATTTTCTTCAACAAAACCTCGATGTCAATGTGGGGAAACAACAAAATTTTACCTGGATTAAAACTAGCTTGACTATTACGATGTGAATTTCATTAACAAAACAAAAATCGATTCCGAATATGATTTTATTAAATTACGCTTACGTAGTTTTCACCGTATTTTTTTTTATGAAAATATATTTTGGAATAGGTAATATGGATATGGATTTTTATAATAACAAAACATTCAGAAAAGTTACAGTACTTAGTAAAAACTTTTTTTTTAACTTTCATTATCCAAACATTAGATCAAAGTAATTGTCATGTTGGTATTATACCCAAAAACAAAGATAAAATTGTACAGCGCCATTTATAATTATATTTTTTGGGGAAAGACCCTCGTTCTATTTTCGTAGCTTGTAACATTTTGTTACATGCTAGAAATGCAAACCAAAAAAGAGTTAACATGAAGAATTTAGGGTTACCAGATCCAAGACTTTGACGAATGGTGATGATTTTAAACTAAACAAATATGTTCCAATTTAAGTTTGTAAAGTTGTGAACGTGCAAGAAGAATTACAGGCAAGAAACACGATGCAAGAATAATATTAAAGTCTATAATAAATACCGATTTCAATTTGGTTCCAATCGAAATCACTTTGGCCCACTATTGAATCTGGCAACCCTAAAATCAATAGGATATTTCACTTATGCTTTCAAGCTTTTAAACGTTATTAATCTATCGTTGTATCTATCTTCATCTGTGTGAATTTGTTTTGTATGTTGTGTGCAATAAAGTATATTTGATTTGATTTGATTAATGTGTTATAGATGACCCAGTAAACTCCGTATAACCCTTCATATTTTATCACAGTTTAAACCTTCCCGGGACTTCACGAATATTTCAAGACTAAATTTAGCCAAACTCAGCCGTTCTCGAGTTTTAGCGCGACTGACAAACAGAAATTCATTTATGTATAGATTTCAATAAAATACTATGTACAATTTACATAGATAAGCGACCATTCCATGTTATAGCTTGTATTTGCTTATAAATAAGGACCAAGAAAGTTTTTCTATATAATATTTTATGATAAAGCGTAAAAAAATATCGTGTGTAATTATTTCTCACAACCTATAATACAGAGTTATTCTCAACCAGCCTTTCTCACGCGAGTTCGTCCGCGTGTTTTCGTTTTCTCATCCCCTTTTCAGCCCCTTGGGGGACGATTTGAGGGTTAAAAACTATCCTAGGTCAGAAACTATCTCCGTACCAAATTTCATTTGAATCAGATCAGAGGTTAAATATAATATAAAATGGAAAAGCAACAGACAGAATTACTTGCGCATTGATTGTGTGGTTTGAAAGTCACCGTAGTGTGCGTGAGGTCACAATACAACACATGTCCTCGTACTCAATGCTCATCGAGACAAAATAAACAAGCCCAAACTCCGGGATCTTCAATTCAAAAAGTATATTCACTAGTTATCCATAAATAACAGCATTTAATACGACGACGATCCGTGCTTCGGAAGGCACGTTAAGCCCTTGGTCCCGGTTACTACTGACTGCTGTATGTACGTAGTCGTTACACGAGTCATGTCAGGGGCATTTGGCTGCTCAATAGTAACCCTGACACCAGGGTTCATGAGGTTGGTAATCCACCTCACAACCCACACTATAGAAGAGAAGAAGAAGCATTTAATATAGTTTGATTGATTTAAATTTACCCTCATTATAGGGTTCAAACAGATTCAAAATTAATGAGAAATATTTCTCGCCATTCGATTAAATTCCATACTTTGGTTTAATATTTTAATATTTTTGGTTTTATAATTTACTATTATTAGTAGGAGAGGGCGCTGTAGTTACGTTTTCGACGCTACGTATAGATTATTATAAACTTAGCATCTCAACTTACCGTTAAATAGTTTCTGTCTGGCACCCGGTTTGGGCGGTTTCGGCAGCTTTTTCTGCTCATCTTCAAGCTTCTCCACCTTCGGTGTCACCTTCACACTGCTCAGCTTTCCTATTAGCACTGTAGTATCTGAAGCAAAATAATCGGATCAGAATAGACCGAGGGTTGGTATAGCCAGTATAATTTAGCTCTGTTCGACATCGTATGTCATCTAGTACGGGCTTTAGACAATAAGATGTCATATTTATTCTTATAGTCACTTTAAATACGTCCAGATAGATATAATGTCACACTTTCACAGTTTATCAGAGTATTCACATTCGTAATACGCCTGAGGCAACGTCCGTCCGCCTCCGAGTTTCGATCGTAACTGAGTAACTGACAAGCGGTGTCTAGCCTCCACCGCTTCATCCCCACTCCCGCCTCACGTCACCTGACCTAACGTCACATCGATCCAGAGCGCTGCAACTTCATTGCAATCCTCGATGATTCATATTTGAATTTTCTTCTTCTATCGTGTGGGTTGTGAGGTGGATTACCAACCCCATCAACCCGGCCTCCTTAGTTCAGTACGTTGTACTCATGATCCGGAAGTCCTGGGATCGAATCCCGGTGGGGACAAATCATAAAAATCACTTTGTGATCCCTAGTTTGTTTAGGACATTACAGGCTGATCACTTGATTGTCCAAAAATAAGATGACCCTGTGCAACGAAAGGCACGTTAAGCCATTGGTCCCAGTTATTACTTACTGATGTAAGAATGTAGTCGTTACATGAGTCACGTCAGGGGCCTATGGCGGCTCAATAACAACCCTGACACCAGGATTGATTTGACTTGTCAAAAATCATAATGTGTTATCATGTACATACATACATATACAAAACATAATAATAAGGCCAATTTTTACGAATTAACGCACAATATTTTACACTTACCTTAACTAATACAGATTCCCTAGATTTTTGGAAGTTCATCCCCTAAAGGGATCAAAGTTAGTATGAAACTTGAAGTTGGATTGAAGTTAGAAGGGTGAAATATCGCACAAAGGTGCTTTAAGTAACGTAAGAGATCAGATGGGCTCATGGTTAGAAACAAAAAAGCCGTTCAAGTCTGCCGTAAATTACCAAAAGTAATCTAAGGGATAAATGCTTACGGCAAATATTAAAGTTCTTCTGGCCTAAAACTATTACAAACACAAAACTGTGGAGATTGACTGGGCAAATATTGTGGAGGCTGATATCCACACACGGAAATAACGGTGGATTGGTCATCTCCTTAGAAGACCTATGGAACACCCGTCCTGACGAGCTCGGACCAAAGAGACCTGGCGACGCTCGATCAACCGAGTTTTTAACTCTCGTCTCGTCGTGCAAAAGTACGAGAGGAGTGGAAATCTGCTATTCAAGCCCTACATGCCAACAGGGGATAAAAGGATTAGGAGAAGAATCTAAGGGGGGCTTCGATTTTGCCATTGAAAAACTATTGTCTCCATACATTGACATTTGTCACAATTATTTTACCAACTGCTAATTCTCATAAAAATATACTTACTTCCTGTGCTAACAGGCTTAACAACAGACACTGGAGGAAGTGGGGCTTTCTTCTGGATGGAGAATGCTCGGAGACGCTTCTTTGCATTCTCAATTCCTTTGAAAGACGATGGTAGAGGAGATGATGTTGATGGTGCATTGTGCTGTAAATGAAAAAGTCAAATTAACAAAATACATACATACATGTACATATACGTAATATTTTTGATACAATGGTTTTAACAAAGTTTTTTTATGAATGTCCGAGGTGTGGCTATGAAGCCAGCCATCCCCAATCATCCAGTGACCATCTTTAATTGTGTTCAGTTCATCTTTATGTATTCCCTTGGCTAATGAGAAGTCAATTGCTAGTTAGAAGAGCCACTATCATATAAAGCTTTTCGATATGCGAAGGCACCTATGAGCCTGGCATGATCACCCAGAGTGTTCAAAGCCTCATTAAAAATTAGAAAAAAAAACCTATGTATACATGTGGTTCCTACAGTGCTTGTGGTGTGTGTGACTCAGATTGACCATCTCAGCTCTGTACTTCTACTTTAACAACTTTACAAATTAAACAATTATTCTCATCTATAAACGACAAGTACCGGACTAGTATAAAATACTACACTAGTATTATGTGCTACTGTGCTACCGTGCTGTGTACTAGTGGCTAAACTATACAGTTTACTGAACTTATTTGCTATATCTAAAAGTTGTGGGGAAGAAAGTGCTACCTTTTGTACCACTTACTTCCACCTGTCTGTAATTGTTTATGTAATATGTTTTGTTTTGCATGCAATAAAGAGTTTTTGTATGATGTAAGGGAACGCGCACGGACTGTGTGTCTCCCTCGCACTGACAAAATAAAGCGGCATACGGTAAGAACGAGATTTTTGTATTCAGTGTCTGCGCTGTGAACCTATGTGTGTATACTTTAGTATTCTATGTTTGTATACATTTGGCGTAACATTAACCTATGACCAAAAGTAACTTGGAAACACAGAGTTTACTTGAGTTACTTACCCTGATATCTTCAAATCCTCCTGTCCCTGGGGGCGCCGGCTCATCAGAATCCTGCGACTCCGAGCCTTGAATGGAGCTCCCAAACTCCATCTTAATTATCTACCTACACTATGACTAAAAAACACATAACGATACTTATTTTACTATCGAAAATCACAAAATTATATAGCAACAATAAGACTATTCAATATTTTGTATGAAAAACAAATACGCAAATATCGCAGTGAAATCAAGCCATGTTTTTATTTTTTTTTTTCCTTTCCAAAAACATTGCATGAATTTGCATGCAATGGAAATGAACAACCATTATCTTTGAGCCAGTCTTTATACAACACAAGCACAACGTTGGCTAAACTATATAACTAACTTTTAGAAAATCACTAATTTATATTAATTTCATCCTTCATGCACAAAATTATTGGGCAGTCGGTGATTATTATTTATCTATTAAGTATTTATTTTAATAAACATCTCGTGGCGTGTCGGGCTAATACCTGACCGTACTTGATGTTTTTTTTTCTCGTCTCGGCACGGCAACACTACGTGACCTGTCAAGTGAATCCTGTCATAGTTTTTCGCGCTAAAACTGCTGAGTTCGCTGCCGAATAAATAATTTTATAGTTAAAACTACCGTTAATTGAAAACAATTCAAGCTGAATTCCCGTTGTATTTCATCTTTTGTTAGACAATTATCGAAAATGCCTTCCGAAGTGCGTTCTACCTTAAAATTCACGCGCCTTACCGAGCACGCGTTTCCACCCATGAAAGGTTCTGAAAAAGCTGCCGGTTTTGACTTGAAAAGGTAACAATCCATTCTATTTCTGTATTTTATTCAAGATTTAGGTTCAATGATTATATTAATGTATGTTATGATGTGAAAACAGTGCATACGACTACGTAGTACCGGCCCGCGGAAAGGAGTTGGTGAAGACTGATCTACAGATTGAACTGCCTTCAGGCTGCTACGGTCGCGTAGCACCGCGCTCCGGCCTCGCTGTCAAAAACTTCATAGATGTAGGAGGTGAGTTCGATATTTTAAATAGATGTTATTATATTATATGTCAAAGGGATTGAAGAGTAGGTACATGTTTTTGTACCTTCTGCCTTTTTTGGTATTTCTTACGCAGCCACGGATTTGAAGGATAAGGATTCCATAATCACTGCACACAACAGTTTAAAAAAATCTGTCCCATTGGATTGCCTACCAGCACAGGCCTTCCCTTATGAAAGAAAACAGCTCTTAAGGAATGAGCTAATGAGTCTATACAACAATGACTGGAAACATTTTCAAATCATTATTTATTGTTTTACAGCCGGAGTAATAGATGAAGATTACCGTGGCAATGTCGGTGTAGTTCTCTTCAACCACTCCGACCAGGACTTTGTGGTGAAGAAGGGTGACCGGATCGCTCAGCTCATCTGTGAGAAGATAGAATACCCTGAGCTGCTCGAAGTAGCCAACTTGTCTGAGACCAAGAGAGCTGAAGGAGGGTTTGGTTCTACTGGTACCCAGTAATTGCTTTTCCTTTTTATTTAGGCTGTGTTTGGCTTGTTGTCATGCCAGATACAAAGTGATCCACCTCCTTTCTTTAATAAATCTTAATTTGTTAAAAATTAAAATAATCTCTTCAAATATCCATTAAAATAATACAGCTTGAGAAGCTCATATTATTGATTTATGAGAATTGATATAAAATAACCTGTTTTTGAAATTATTTTAACACCAAATTATTGTAATTTTATTATGTGTTTTAGTTTCCATTCTGGCTCCATTTTGGTGACTATTCGGGCATATACAAACTGAACCTAATTTTAGTATGACAGGCTTAAACTAGTGCTGTCCTTCACTTACAATAAGTGCAAGAAAGAGATAAAGCTAGGTTTGGTCCTGTTTAAATTGGTGGTTGCCTGAGCCTCATTAATTCCGCCATGTATGTTCTTGTCGCTCTAGCAAATGAGGGTTTCCTGAGTGACAGAAAAGGATAGATGCATAGGAAAGTGCGATGCAGCCATATGTAGTTCAGCCCATGTTTAAGCTTTTAAGTAATAAGTGTCTCAATTGTGATAACTTTTGATAAGTGTAATGTTATTAAGGTAATATAAGGTTCCTGTAAGATTTTCACATTTGGAAATAAATCTGTCATTCCATACATAATATTTTATTTGTTTGTCAAACCTTAGAAGCTAGAAGAATAAATGTTTTCAAGTTTTATCACAACTATAATGTGGTAAGAACCACCAGTGAGATTTACATCCCCATTATGATTTAAATCTACACATACTTTGCATATGAGAATACAGACAACTGGATTTTGAATTACTACAAAAATATTAGGCTCAACTTTCCGCCATCGGAAAAAAATACAAAATGGCGGTCAAATACAAGCACAAAACGAGATCATAGTTATTTAAAATCTATTCCAATAATAATTCCCCTAAGTAATAGGTTAACGGTGGGTGAATTTGTTTACATTTTGAGGAAAGGAAGTTTTTACAGGTACATTGAAAAAGCCTAAAAGTAACTTATAAATGTAAGCTCACTGCACTATATTGCCAACTGAAGTAGTCAAAGGTACAGACCATCGCATGATGACCTAAGCACCCACGTACGTGATAGGTGGTGAACCTTATCGCCTTGTTTAAAGGTCGATAGTTGTTGTGTGCAACTGTGTTATACAAAATTGCACTTGGCCAGCAGCTTGGGTTGCCAGCCAGCAGTGTCCAGCTTTTGTTAGGTCATGTGATTGAGTTGTGCGGCTTAGCGTTGCGTCAGTCGCAAGGCAAACTTGCTGGTTTCTGGATATTAACTTTAACGAACTGGCAGCCCTGAGGCGCAAGTCCGGTAACGCAGACCAACCAGTACTCCTCACCCACCCCAGTATGGTCCTGTGCTTTAAGAGGCAAGCCGGTTTACAGGACCATAGAGGCTGACAACTTATACATAAAACGAATGTAAAAATAGTCGTATAACACAACTTTTTTTCATATTTCTAATTAAAAACTATAAATAACCACCTCAGGCTAAAGTCTACGGCTAAGCCTGGGTACTTTTGTTATTTGATATTACGTAATACTCTCAGGGATAAAGAAACTAAGTCAGTCTTAAGTTAAATACTTGACCTGGAATCTAAAAATACATATTATGTAGATCAATGCTGCGCATTCTGGCAGACGAACTAAATTTTGTTTTAGTTGGCTGTTCTAAAACCATCTCTAACATGCACTTAGAAGGATGGCCCTATTTTTTTTTATAAACTAAAATAAAATGAAGATTGATAAAATGAAGATTGTGTCTGCCGGAATAAGCACAAGTATAAAGTTAAATACTTAGTATTATTCTATTATGAAGTATAGTTTGTATTTTACCTGTATCTAACATCAAAACAGCCTAAATCTCTCTTTGAAGATTACAACAATTCTAGTCATAAATATGCCCATATTTAAGGAATGAATAATATACTTCCCAGCCCACTCAAGGGCGGTGCGAACGGTGCGATGGCACCGGGCGCCGTATTTGAAGGGGGCGCCAAAATCAACCAGACGGGACCACCCTGACTGGCAGCTCCGAATCTACAGGGGAGTAACTGGATTGGGCACACCTGCCCTGTGAATTAGACCTCTTAGCGGCCACATAAAACTCATACATTTAATGGGTGGCCGTAAACGTCATTTTTAAAAGATCTAATTAGTTATATTTCAGCCATAAACTAATCGAAAAATACTGTATTTTACGAGGGGCGCCACTCTCGAGGTCTCATACCACCTAGATATTTTGCTAGGGCCGCTACTGAGTCCACTCTGAGGTGCACAAACCTCTTCCCCACAATGGAGTAAGATAGAATATATCTTGGACACAACTCAATGAAGCTCCATTAGCATGTAAAGTTCGAATTAATCATCCATAATTAACATTTCGACATTTTCATTTTTTTTTTTATGTGTGTATATTTTAATGTTTTAATTGTATATGTGTGTCGTAGATTTTACCTAAATAATTTTTTTTATTATTATTATTTTTTTTTAACTCGTAAATGCATTATGGTTAAATACTTTCACCACCAAACCAAAGGCGGCTTTAATTCTCGAACGAGTAAATTTTAGAAATAAACTTATAAATTGAGTCGAATCTGGCTACATTAAACGTTCGATCACTAATCCTAGGCGCTATAACATAGATAATGTATATATCTACCAGAATATAAAAATAACACTCTTAAGAGTCTTAATCTAACATATATTTTACCAGAATATAATATTAAGTATAGATTGAAACTAATATTCTCCAGGTATGCTTTCAGCTAAGCTCAAATAACTTAAGCAATAAATATATTTTACTAATTTTTACTTGGCTCATGATAATAACTGCCCAGCAGTATATAATTACACAAGAGATTCAAAAACTTAACTTAAAGTATTGACAACAATATAAAAAATATAACTTGTTTAGGTTTCGACTTCCGACATCATCAAAGAGCGAGTTCACGTCGATTCCAATATAGACCTAGAAGACCAATCTTAGGATTCATAGCAAAAGTTGTTTATTCCTACACACTTCATTAGAACACTAATGGAACTGCAGTTTTCCAAAATAGATTATTATTATGCATACAATCATGAGCAACACCCTGTACCCTCTTTAGAACCCTGTCGCAGTAACATATTTGACAATTAGTGAGACTTACACTTCAATTTGTCACAAAAGTTAATGTGACATGGTACCAAAGTGTGTACAAATTAATACTCGTGACATACATAAGTACGTAATGTACTTATCTTCACTCACTATGTATCTTCGGAGTGAATCTGCGCGTTTCGCTGTTCTATGATGTGGAAACTATGTTTTAAACATTAAATTCGTAGGTGCAGTCTTAACTTGACCAGAATTACAGCGAAAATCGGATGCTATATCACATCATGTAGAATTCGCATGCGAAAAATAGTTTAAATATTAAATATCACAAAAAGATGTTCTCTTGCAGTTGCAAATTCTTGAAACCTATATCAAATTACATAGATAGGATATAATTATGATAATATGTGTTTTTCGCATCCAATAATCTCTGCATGCACTATGAAAGAATAGACGACAATATAAATAGATTGCCTTAAATGTTAATGAGAATAGAGTACAAAATCAATAGCGATTGTAACCGCGTCCGCCGCCGCGGCCCCGTCCCCTCCCACCGCCTCCCTCCTTCTCCTTCCTCAGCTTCATAGCTTCAAACCTCTCTGCCATCTGTTCCAACTCACCAGGCACCTCCTGGTTTGCCTCTTCAAGAATCTTGATCAAATCCTTGGCATGGGCCCAGTCCTTCCTCGTGACAAATGACAACGCAATACCAGTCTTGCCAGCTCGACCGGTCCTTCCAACTCGGTGCACATACTCCTCTATATGGCGTGGGAAATCAAAGTTCACCACATGTGTCAGGTCTTTGATATCAATTCCACGTGAAGCCACATCGGTAGCTACCAGAATGTTGACTGTTCCATCAACCATATCTGCTAAAGCAGCCTCACGGTCACTCTGTTCCCTGTCCCCATGCAATGACTGGCATTCTATGCCTTTGCATGCCAAGTCTGTGGTGATGTGTGTAGCAGTTGCCTTCTTACCACAAAATATTATTATCTTGTCTGTAGGCTCCATGTTCTGGATGAATTCCAAGAGAACAGCTTCCTTGTCATCTTCCTCAACAAACTGAATCTTCTGAGTGACAGTATGCACTGCGGCAAGATCCAAAGATCCTACATTCACTTGAATTGGATCCTTCATGTAAGATTCTGCAAGACGTCGAACTCCATTGGGCCATGTGGCTGACGTCATGACTGTTTGTTTATCAGGCCTCACATCAAATAAGGACTTCCTGATTTGCGGCTCAAAACCCATGTCCAACATCCTATCTGCTTCATCGAGAACAATGTAGGAAAAGTTGATTATGTTAAGATGCCGTGCCATAATTAAATCATTGAGTCTTCCTGGTGTTGCAATGACTATGTCCACACCTTTGGAAACAACTTTAATCTGCTCCTTCCTGTCTCCTCCTCCATACAAGCAAACAGAAGTGATTCCTCTGTAACTGTATTTGGATACTTCTTTATCAATCTGCAAAGCCAGTTCTCTTGTTGGAGCCAAGATGAGCACTGTGGGACCTTCTCTTTGATCTCGAGGGACAGTCTGCCCTTCAATGTGAATCAATGCAGGAAGAAGAAAAGCTAATGTCTTACCTGTGCCAGTTTGGGCAATGCCAATCATGTCTTCACCCCTCAATAGGATAGGCCATGCTTGACTCTGAATGGGTGAAGGCTGAGTAAAACCTTGCTTGTATATCTCATCCAAAATCTCTGGGTAGTGCTGGAATGCCTGCTCAAATGTTATCACAGGATTTGGTATTGGTCGCAAACCAGGTTTATCATCAAAAGTCCGTTTAACTTGTATGTCATTATTTGCTTTGCGCCAGCGACTAACGTCACCAGGACTCATTGCAGCCACCTGTGGGTCTTCCTTGTAGAAGTCCTTAACAATCGGCGGTAGGCTGTCGTAACGCATTTTCTGTTGTTCATCGTATTGTTTATTGAGCTTTTCCCAGTCTATAACTTGAACACCAAATTCATTTGTCTTGTAAAATGAAGTAGTTACACTGTTGCCAGAGGCTTTATTGCTGTTTGACGAACTCTCTTGCTGTGGAGGCTTGTAATCCTCAATAAGGCTATTTATCAGCTCCTCAACCTTAGCAATCGCAGACTCAGAACCTACTAAAGTAAGCTCGGTTTCGTAGCCGCTGGAATCGCCGATCTGGATTTTTGCTTCGGATTCATACTCCAAATCGCGTATTTTACTCCCGCCCTTCCCGATCACGCGGCCTACTTTTGTAGACGGAATGGTCATCACTTTTCTGTTACCTTCTTCCACCGGTCTCCAGTTGCGATTGCCCGTGTTTCTGTTGTCCCGGCTGTCGCGTTCGCGCCAGCCAAAGTCAGTGCCGCTGCCGCGGCCCCGGGAACCTCTGGCGGATGGTCCTGTGTTGGGGCGGAACACCCTTGCATGGTGAGTTCTCGGCGGCGGCGCCGCTACAGCCAGCGGCTCGCTCTCCTGCCATTCGTCTTCAAAGTCCGCCATTTCTGTAATATTTGCAAGTAAATTGATATTTTATAACCTTAATTACCGACGAAATGAGTTCCATCTAAACTTTTTAGTCTGCACAGCAACTAAATGCAGTAACTTACAAGAATATACAGTAAAAACTGGATAAAACTTTAATTTTCGGCTTCAGCACGTTCAGGTACAGAGAGAAAACCACAAACGAGAAAAGAAAACTAAAACAAGTACTTAGTCAATGTTGCCAGAAAAAGTTACGTCCGTTCGTCCGATGTCCGTGTTGTCGTCGTCATATGAACTTTAAAAACAAGTGTGAAGTGCGAATGTGTGAATATTACGGTTAGATCCCTACTTTACACACATTATTCCATTTTTCCGATTCAGTTTATGTAGCTTACCTATTATTATATTATTTTTCTGCACAGGCTCCACAACCATAAAATGAACATATTCTGCACAATTTGTCCAAACCAGCGCACGCTGGCAGCACTATTTTGTTGATATTTTTCCTGCGGCGATGCGTCCAGGCAAGCAAAGAATTTGTCAAACATACAGCCTCTTATATTTTACCTGACTTGCAAAGAGAAAATATTTTTCTTAGTTTGTTTAGTACCTATCGAATACTGTGAGTGATCATCAGATCTTGGACTCCCAAGAAAACAGAAGAGTATGACAATATACTTTACTAATAAAAAGTAGGAAGAAATCGACACAAAGTTTACATATTTTAATCAAGGAGAGAAACTAAAGAGCATTGTCACATTCTTTATATATCCTTTCTCTAAGTTATAACAACATTACACATAATAGTTGTGTTGTACATTTTTCATACTTACAAGATTTTATTCATCTCATCACACCTAATGTTTTATTTTCCTCAATAATGGATTTTATCGTTTTTGGGTAATCTTCAAACACCGTGGCATAGAATAAGGTATAATACAGGGGGGGCTACCGGCTAAGACGAAGCCGATTCAAGCTGGTCAATGTCATTACCGTTATCGCAAAAAAATATCCTACAATCTTGTCTTTTTTCAAATATCCAGTTAGAACAAGGACAAAGTATTTTTCTTTCGTATTTAAATACGCTCCGTCTATTCTAATACTTGGTCTTTGAGTTAGAAAATAAGTACCTTACCAGGATATTTTTTTGCGCTAACGGTAATAATAATATTAACTCGTATGAAAATCGTTGCGGTCTTGGGGTCGTCCTCGAACACCGGAAGTCAATATCATTAATTCTTTCTTCCAATGTAAACGCAAAAATATCTTGAGTCTTTTTTGCAAATATTTAAGTAGTTAGAATTTATGACGCAATCTTGTGTAAGTTATGTCTGCTTATTTGCAAAAAGATAGATTGTAAGATACTTTTGCGACCACGTTAATAAACCGTTGTGTATCGTGTGGTTTAAAATGAAACAAAGAAATTATAATTTAAACTTAAAATAGGTATTTATTTATAAAACCAAACAGATGATCACAAATTGTTTTACGATTTACATAACTATCTTTTGGTATTACAATCAGTCTTAAAAAGGGAGAGATCTCAAATTAGAAGATGGAACTAACTAAAATGTTGGCACAATAATTTAGTCAACTTCTTCAACCGTTGGGCCTTGGTAGCCGCCGTCTTGTTGTTGGTATCCTCCGTAGCCTCCGGGCATACCTCCCATTCCTCCGGGCATACCTCCCATTCCTCCGGGCATACCACCCATTCCTCCGGGCATACCTCCCATGCCCCCCGGCATTCCTCCAGGCATACCACCCTGGCCGCCGCCATGCATCTTCGTCATAATCGGCGAGCAGACGCGTTGTGCTTCCTTCAATCGATGTTCATATTCATCTTTCTCAGCTAGCGAGTTGTTGTCCAACCATCGGAGCACTTCCTCGCACTCGCGTCGCGCCGTGCCTTTGTCGTCCTCGCTAAGTTTGTCTCCAGCTTCATCCACAGCTTGTTTCACACTGAAGACGTACGCTTCTAGCTGGTTGCGGGCAGCCACACGTTCCCTCTGCCTCTCATCCTCTTCTTTGTATTTCTCGGCTTCAGCCAACATTCTCTCAATCTCGGCTTGAGAGAGGCGGCCGCGGTCGTTCTTGATGACGATGTTCTTCTCCCTTCCAGTGCTGTTTTCCTTCGCAGACACATTGAGGATACCGTTCGCGTCCAAATCGAATGTGACGTCGATCTTTGGTACTCCGCGCGGCGCTGGCGGTATTCCCGTCAAGTCGAACGTGCCAAGTAGGTTGTTATCCTTGGTCATCGCTCGCTCGCCCTCGTACACTTGGATGGTGACCGCCGGTTGGTTATCGGAGTATGTAGTAAACGTCTGGCTTTGTTTGCATGGAATCTTGCAGTTGCGCTCGATGATCTTCGTCATTACGCCGCCAGCGGTTTCGATGCCCAGCGAGAGAGGTGTCACGTCGACCAAGAGGACATCTTGAATCTTCGAGTCGGTGGATCCAGAAAGGATAGCCGCTTGTACTGCAGCGCCATAGGCGACGGCTTCATCAGGATTGATGGAGAGGTTTAGTTTCTTTCCGCAGAAGAAGTTCTGTAGAAGATTCTGAACCTTCGGGATGCGGGTCGAGCCGCCGACAAGTACTACGTCATGGATTTGGCTCTTATCCATCTTGGCGTCTTTGAGAGCTTTCTCGACGGGTTCCAATGTGCCTCTGAAAAGGTCTGCACATAGTTCTTCAAAGCGTGCGCGGGACACTCGTGTGTAGAAGTCTAAGCCTTCATGCAGGGCGTCGATCTCGATGGTAGCTTCGGTACTGGATGAAAGTGTGCGTTTAGCGCGCTCAGCCGCCGTACGCAGTCGCCTCAACGCCCGAGCATTCGACTTGATGTCCTTCTTGTATTTCCTCTTGAATTCCTCCGCTAGGTGGTTAACTAATCTGTTGTCAAAGTCCTCGCCTCCCAGATGTGTGTCGCCGGCCGTCGCCCTTACTTCGAACAGGGAGCCTTCATCGATGGTTAGGATGGACACGTCGAAGGTACCGCCTCCCAGATCGAAGATTAGGACGTTTCTCTCACCTTTCAGGTTCTTGTCCAGGCCGTAAGCCAGGGCAGCGGCGGTGGGTTCGTTGATGATTCGTAGCACGTTCAATCCAGCGATTGCTCCCGCGTCTTTCGTGGCTTGGCGCTGAGCGTCGTTGAAATAAGCTGGTACTGTGATCACCGCGTCTCGCACTGTACTACCGAGGTAAGCCTCGGCAGTCTCCTTCATCTTCGTCAACACCATGCTGCTGACCTCCTCCGGCGCGAACGTCTTAACCTCACCCTTGAATTCGACTTGAATCTTCGGCTTTCCGCAGTCGTTGATGACTTTGAAAGGCCAATGCTTCATGTCCGCTTGGATCTTCGGGTCGTCGAATTTTCGCCCAATGAGACGTTTCGCGTCGAACACTGTGTTGTTCGGGTTGAGAGCGACCTGGTTCTTCGCGGCATCGCCGATCAGTCGCTCTGTGTCCGTGAATGCGACGTATGATGGTGTTGTTCTGTTTCCCTGGTCGTTTGCGATGATTTCCACGTTCCCATGCTGCCAAACACCGACGCAGGAGTAGGTGGTTCCAAGATCAATTCCAATAGCTGGCATTTCGATTTATTCGTTTCTCTTCACTCGTATATAATAACAATGCACTCGTTTGTTAACTTCGAGAGGTTTCTCACCACTCAACTTCACTTTCTACCACTTGTTATCGCTTCGTATATCTGAATTAGACTGGCTTCCCGCGCTCCCACCGCTCCTTTTATACCCCACGATTTGGACCAATCACAAAGCAGAGTTTACCACACTTTTCTCGAAGGCCAATCACGAATAATCTAGGGCAGAATAATCTCGACCATTCCAGAGAACATCGGCTAAAAGACAAAGATACCGCTATGCGTAAGAAAGAGAAAAAACATACAGTGTGCACATTGTAAAAAATAATGCACGATTTTATATTTCGATTTTACATTAAATATTGTGCAATTTTTCATGAAATGGAAACACATTTTCTTCTATCTCTTTCTTACTTGTGAAATAAGATTTGTTGTCTCTTTCTTACATTTTGCACAAAACATGAAATAGCTATACTAAGACAGAGATACCCTGATAGTTTCGTGAAATTTCTACTCGTTACTAGATGGCGCTAATTGACCCACTAATAAAATTATCAATGTGTGCGTGTCTAGTACATTCGAGAATTATCTACTGCTCGATAGATGACGCTGCAGACAAGTATAAATACGGTACGTAAGCGCGGTTTGACATGGAATTTTAAATCAGCAACCGAAGCGCGAACAATTGAAGAGTGAATCTTCTGATTCGAGCGATTTCTGCGACATTTCAACTGCGATTTCACGAGTGAATCTTCATCGAATAATTGATTTCAAGAATCTAAACACAATGAGTCTTCTACCATACGTATTCGACCGCGAGTGGCCGCGCTACCCCCGTCGCCTCTTCGACCAGGATTTCGGCTTGGCTTTGACTCCAGACGACCTTCTCACCGCCGTCAACCCTCTGGTCTCTCGCGACTACTTCCGTCCGTGGAGGCAGATGGTTTCCCGCGATATAGGATCCAACATCAAATGCGATAAAGACAAGTTTCAAGTTAACCTCGACGTCCAACATTTCGCGCCGGAAGAAATCTCCGTGAAGACCGCGGATGGTTACGTTATCGTCGAGGGCAAACACGAGGAGAAGAAAGACGAACATGGGTTCATTTCCCGCCATTTCGTGAGGAAATACGCTTTGCCAGAAGGTTGTCAGGTTGAAAATGTGGAGTCGCGTTTGTCGTCTGATGGAGTTTTGACCGTGACCGCGCCGAGACAGAAGCCGGCTATCAAGGGGGAGAAGGCTGTGCCTATTCAACAAACGGGCCCCGTCAGGAAGGAGATTAAGGATGGTACAGTTGAAAATAAAGATAAGAAGAAGTAATTTGGTCTGACAAAAAATTTACCGCTTTTAACATCACTTACTGTCATTGATAAGACTGTTTTTTATAAATTCCTAACATACTTTAAGTGTAATTTAGTTTTAAATAAATGAATCTAAAACTTAATTTCACTGTTTTTTTTATTGTATTCCCTGCGTAAGTAGTTACCTACATTAACAGTATTTACAGTAAAGTACACACACAAAACAAATTAAATAATTTACAATACAGTAGGTAGGTACGTAAAGAATAATATATACATACCTACACTCACTTAACAATCTTCTATCGTGTGGGTTGTATTACTAACCTCATCATCAACCCTGGTGTCAGGGGTACTATTGAGCCGCCAACGGCCCCTGACATCGCTCATATGACGACTACTTACTTACATCAGTAAGTAGTCCCAGACTAGTGTTGCCAAAAAATCTATAGTTTTACTATCGATAGTAAACAGCCAAAATCATCTACCCAACCGATAGGCCTATCGATAGTATCGATAGCTCTTTTTTGGCGATACTATTGATAAGCAACGATAGTATCGATAGTTAAAAGATGAAAAACTATCGATAAGTATCGATACTATCGATAGTTGAAAAACAAAAAACTATCAATACTATCGATAGTATCGCTCTTCGATATTGCGCAAGCTATCGATACTATCGATAGTGTCGATACTATCGATAGTTTTGTACGATCGATAGTGACCTTATTTTCGATAGTATTGAATGTAGCATTGTGTGGAACAATTCACACCATTTAAAGCTCGTATTTAATATATTTTATATTACGTGGGTGTTTTTGCAGTGGATATTTGGTTTTGACGTAGGCAATTCTCTAAACTTAAAAAAAACACTGTTAAGTGGAGTGGATAGGATTCTTTTTACAATACTATCGAAATTAAGGTCACTATCGATCATACAAAACTATCGATAGTATCGATACTATCGATAGCTTGCGCAATATCGAAGAGCGATACTATCGATAGTTTTTTGTTTTTCAACTATCGATAGTTTTTCATCTTTTAACTATCGATACTATCGATAGTTTTGCTTATCAATAGTATCGCCAAAAAAGAGCTATCGATACTATCGATTAATTATCGATACTATCGTTTTTTGGTAAACTATCGATAGTTCGATCGAAAACTATCGATAGGGCACTATCGAGCGGCAACACTATCCCAGACCAACGGCTTAACGTGCCTTACGAAGCACGGATCATCTTACTTTAGCCAGTAAATTCCTAACCAAACTAGGGACCACAAAGTAATTAGTAATTACTTACCACTACTACACACTTAATAATAAAACAACATAATATTATTTCAATTAATGAATTTATTTTCTTATAAAATTAACAGTATACATAATTATAATGTTTAAGTTGTATAATAGAGATATTGTACCTACCACAGATCATAAATGTACCTACTTACATAACTTACAAGTTAAAAATAAATATGTTGCAACTAGTTGCAAGTTCATATTACTTCTAATTAGTAAATATTTAAGACAAGTAGGTGATTGGTTTAAACATTTAAGTAACTTTCAAGGGCTTAACTTCTCCATAATTTTTTTCTAAATGTTTCCCTTCTATAACTTACTGTAAGATTAAAGTATATTTTAATGGAATACCAACACACCTACTTAATTGGTTCCCCAAAGCGCAGTTTGCCCAGTTTGGGGACCCCTGTTTAATTAACCATTATTACTATCTGTATTTTTATAATGAGGATCTTTTTCTTAGGGCGCTGTACATCTTCTACGTGATAATTACCTATTTTCTCATTACTCGGGTACAATACAAAAATAAATGTTGCTTGATGTTTGGATCACATTATGTATAGAATTATATTGCTGCCTATATTGCTTTAGTTTGATCAGAATAATAATGGGCGCAAGATGTAATTGTGGCTTGGTGTAATAAAAATAGTCATCATTTATACCCAAAAACAAAGATAAATGCATATGTCTGTTATCCATGAAATTAGAACGTTAAAGAAAAAACAGTACAGCGCCATCTAGTTTTTGAAGAACGTAGCATAGAAACTCCCTCATTACGACGTAACTTTACCACAGATAGTATAAATAAGATGGCGGACAAATGAAACAAAACAAATATAGTTCTTTTTTCTTTTTTTTTGACGTGACTTGCCGCAGATGGCATTAACTATTCGGCCGGAGCAAATACAGTCCTCACTCACTCAGTGTACTTATAATACGTCTTTTTATTGTTTGAGGTCACTTCAATCATGAGCTCAGTAAAGTCATCGCTCAATTTTACATGCATCACTGGTTGGTCGCCCGACCCTGGGGTAACCTGGCCCACTGTTGGGACGGTAACATTGCCCACAGTTTCCTCTGTTGACATACCGGGCATATTGTTCACTAAAGCCATGTTATACAAGTTGTTTTCAGTCGGTATAGACACGTGGGACATTGTGGAGATAGTTCCCACTATTGGGACTTCGGGTATGTCGGCTTGGGTCACCCTTGGGAGAGCTGAAAAAGAAGGAGTATTAAAAAAGAAAAACAACTTCATTGCATATAAACCCAACAAAAGACGGCAATACGGCACACCTATCTGTGCTGTGTTTATCAAAACTTACAAGTCTACACGTTCACAAGTTACAAGTTATTCACAAGTACATGTAAATTACGTATATCAAAAAAAAATAGACACACACATACATAATCTCACGGGGTAAGCAGATACTATAGAATTCCATTTGCTTCGATCCTACCGGGGTAAGCAGATACTATAGAATTCCATTTGCTTCGATCCTGACACACTTCTCTTGCTTTCTCCACATTCATCAATCCAGTGGCGGATTTACCAGTAGGCTGAGTAGGCTGAAGCCTAGGGCGGCAGATTTTAGGGGGCGGCAAATTTGGCCCAATTTTTTTTTTGTCTTACAGAAGTAAAATAATAGATATTATATCTATACACAAAGAAACAAGTGACAAGAGTTATAACATTTTAGTAATGCACAGTATACTGAACATTCTTACGTCTGTACGGGCTTCAACCGAACATATTTTGCTAACTTTGCGCCGTGTTTTTGGTAGCGCTGTGCACTCGACTATAATTAGTATCGAATTTTAGAGGTCAGTAGGGGCGGCAAAATTTGAATAGCCTACTAGCGGCAAATTTGTAAATCCGCCACTGCATCAATCGCTTCATACACGCACGCCGGTTCAGAGTAGATCGTATTAAACCTTTTCTAAGGACATCTCCAATTTAAAAAAAAAGAAAAAAATCCAATCCAATTTCAAAAAAGTAGAGGGATTCTAAAATATACTTGTGAAATAAATATTGACGCTTGTAACATGTAATTTGCATGTGTAGTTTTGATAAACATATTCTTGTAATAATGAACATTTTTACAAGAAAATTTCTTGTAATACAGGGCTTGTAAGTTTTGATAAACAGGGCAGTGGTATAACAGAAAGCTCGGCGAGACGTTGGTACTTAGTCCATCTTGCGATGGATGTACCTCTGACTACCCCAATTGGGATATAATAGTCTATAGACTAACATTATCATGGTATAAGAAGACCAGGTATGCTCAAAACTGCCAGATAGCATTTCAAGGTTAGCCCAGCTGAAGTCATACGACCCTGTGTTGCCATTTCGTGAAAAAGAAATTACCCACGTCCAATGTTTTTAATTTACTTTGCAAGGAAATTGTGTACTTTTAGTAAAAGATTTACGTATAATTGTAATGATTTTTATATATGTGATAATTAAATAAATAAATCAATTAATTTTCAATAATAATTAATAGTCCTTGAAATGTTGGAGATACCAATTGAATGGTAACACTTACGTCATCAATGGGCTAGCAATGGCGGCTTGTCATAGGATTGAGCATACCGTCTTCTTATACCATGAACATTATAATGGCAGACTATGTTAGTGAAAACTGCACTTTAGATGTATTATTAACTCAATGGTACAGTCAAGATCAATATAATGTACCCACTTTAGGACTCTGTCGCACTAACATATTTGACATTTAGTGAGACTTACAGTTAAATTTGTCAAAAAAGTTAATGTGACATGGTACCAAAATGTATACATATTATATTAAGGCTCGTGACCTTACAAGTCAGTGTACAACAGGACCGTATGTTTAATAGTAAAATCTCACCAGGACCAACACGGGACACTGAAGGCCCAGGGACGCTGCCTCGGAACTCTGGCTTCAATTCGACCATAATTTGACCATCTTTGATCTCGTTCACATCTGCAAACACCACCTCAGGGGCACTTGGCCCTGGGAATCCTGACAAAATCAAAACTATTTTGTTAACTTAAGTACATTTACTATTTGTGCTGTTTCCGGTACACACTATCTAAGTTTATTTTAAGTTATATCTGTCATTTTCTTATCCGCCGAAAAGGAACGGGACGGGTAATCGACAGGCATAAAATTTATGGAACACACGTCAATTCTAAACTTCCGAAGCATGGATCATCATCGGATCATCTTACTTTCGGACAATCAGGTGATCAGCCTGTAATGTCCTCATCAAAGTAGGGATTACAAAGTATTTTTTGTTATATTCCCCTCCGGGATTCGAACCCAGGACCTCCGGATCGTGAGCCCAACGCTCAACCACTGGACTTTTAGATGTTTTTTTCCAATCATGCCAATCGTAAGACCCCTATTAATAGTCAAAATTCTATTTAAATTCTAAACGGTCTTATCACTTACTGTTTACTTCTGTGATCTCTTCATATTTCAATTTCTTATTCGGCGTAACTTGTTCCGTCTCTTGTGACAGTCTCTTTGTCTGTTCTTTCTTCTTCTTGATAGTATTCTTAGGTGTCTTATCTTCTGGTTTCAATTGCATTACTCTTTTCACTTCCTGTGGGAATTAAACTCTTTGTTTGGAAAAGATTACCATCAAAATCCTATAAAATATCTTAATAACATAATATTACGTAATTCCTCTGGTTTTGGTTTCATAGAAGACCATTAACCCGGCCCCAGGAGGGTCAGAGTCATCTTCTCTGCCCTCCACTGGGGCAAATTCTTTTCGGCGCGTCCTTGCCGCGGGGGTGGGCGCCTCTTGCTTCAGAAGGCCGGAGTGAGATAGTGGCTAACGTAGAACCCTTGCTAAGGTCTTCACCCGTATCCCTATACGGGTGAAGACCTCAACGGTTGCTGAGGCGGAAATGGGAGCCATCGGTACTACATTTCAGGACGGAAGTGGCAAGTCACAGGGACTGTAACCTGGAACCTGACAGAGGGCAGCAGTAACTGTCAGTACTATTCAGATGCGGAGAACAAGAGACCTCGTACGGCTTTGAAATAGACTACTCTGGGCGCCATCCCACCCGCGTCAGAGTACTGCAGGGCGGAAGGCAAGAGGGAAACCACTGCCCTATTTTTCCCTAAAAAAGCAGCATGAGGGCTCTTAAATTATTGAAAAATCAGCCTTAAATCTAGTCTAGTGGTTAGAGCGTTAGGCTCAAGATCTGGAGGTCCGAGTTCGATTCCCGATGGGGACATTGTCGAAATCACTTTAAGAGACTGTCCTTTGTAAGGACTTTTCAGGCTTGAATCACCTAAGCGTCCGAAAAAGTAAGATGATTCCGTGCTTCGGAGGGCACGTTAAGCCGTTGGTCCCGGCTTTTAGCCGTAAAAACACCTCTACCAACCCGCATCGGAGCAGCGTGGTGGAGTATGCTCCGTACCCCCTCCGGTTCATTGAGAGGCCTGTGCCCAGCAGTCTTCATCTTCTATCGTGTGGGTTGTGAGGTGGATTACCAGCCTCATCAACTCTGGTGTCAGGGTTATTATTGAGCCGCCAACGGCCCCTGACATGGCTCATGTAACGATTACTCACTTACCAGTAACTAGTAAGTAGTAACCGGGACCAACGGCTTAACGTGCCTTCCGAAGCACGGAGCATCTTACTTTGGGACAATCAGGTGATCAGCCTGTAATGTCCTAACCAAACTAGGGATCACAAAGTGATTTTTGTGATATGTCCCCACCGGGATTCGAACCCGGGACCTCCGGATTGTGAGCCCAACGCTCAACCACTGGACCACATAGGCCGTTTGCCCAGCAGTGGGACGTATATAGGCTGTTTATGTATGTTATGTAAACAAAAACCTACCTTTCGTATTTTCTCCTTTACATCTTCTGACAAGTCAATCCCGCTGTCATAGTTCTTGGCGTATTTGGTGATGGGCTCGTCATCACTGTCACTGCCGCTCATCACCGCCTCATCAGCGTCCAACATGGCCGGTGTCACGTGCTCTGCACTGAACAGCCTCTTCCATTTCTTTGTCAATTTGTCCGCGAATTTCTGTTGAGTAAAATATTTGTTTTAAATACAAATACTTCATACATTGTTTTAAGTTTAAGCGGTTTTTATCATAATTAAAACATATAATAACGGGTTCTTACCGCGTTTAAAATAGGGATATGTAATATCGGGAGTCTCATATCCCTATTTTAAACGCGGTAAGAACCCGTTATTATGTGTTTTAATTATGACAAATGTTATTACAAACATTATACAAAACAAGTTTTACACACATGGACGAAAGATACAGATTAAACTGGAAGAAAGTTTGATAGTCTCAAGTTGAAACATCTCCCTAGCATTATCTTATCTTATATGTTAATGTGTGTATATTTTAATGTTGTAAATGTATATGTGTGTCGTAGATTTTACCTAAATAAACTTTTTTATTATTATTATTATCCCGTTTTCACAGAGTCCGCTTACCTAACCTGAAGATTTGTTTTTTTCCGGTTATTTTTACAGAAGCAACCGCCTGTCTGACCTTCCAACCCGCGAAGGGAACACCAGCCCAATACAGGTTAGGTGACATACCTCCGAAAATGCATTTCTCGGGAATGTGGGTTTCCTACCGCACGTGATAATCATTTATGATCCAAATATGAATTCGAAAACAAAATCGACATTCATTGATTCGAATCCCGGTGGGGACATACCACAAATATCACTTTGTGATCCCTAGTTTGGTTAGACCATTACAGGCTGATCACATGATTTTCCGAAAGTAAGATGATCCGTGCTTCGGAAGGCACGTTAAGCCGTTGGTCCCGGTTACTACTTACTGATACTGTAATTGAGTAGTCGTTACATGAGTCATGTCAGGGGCCTTTGGCGGCTCAATAGTAACCCTGACACCAGGGTTGATGGGGTTGGTAATCCACCTCGCAACCCACACAATAGAAGAAGAACAAGTTAGTACAGAAAATATAATCAGTTTCCTTCATAGCCTGTCCCACGTATATCTTTTTGTGGTACGTGGCCTGGATAGCCCCTCATTAGAACTTAAAACAGCCTCCGTGGTCTAGTGGTTAGAGCGTTGGGCTCACGATCTGGAGGTCCGGGTTCAATTCCCGATGGGGACATTGGCGAAATCACTTTGTGAGACTGCCCTTTGTTTGGTAAGGGCATTGCAGGCTTGAATCACCTGATTGTCCGAAAAAGTAAGATGATTCCGTGCTTCGGAAGGCACGCTAAGCCGTTGGTCCTTGGCTACTAGCCCAAACACCTCCACCAACCCGCACTGGAGCAGCGTGGTGGAGTATACTCCACACCCCCTCGGTTTGATTGAGGGGAAGCCTGTGCCCAGCAGTGGGACATGAATAGGCTGTTTATATATTAGTACTTAAAACTGAATGGTCTACGTACAAACTTGACCGGGCGTGGTATCCTGAGCATGTAGTGTTGCGGGTGAGCCTCCAGCATCTCGCACTTCTGACACAGATCGTAGTCGCGGCAGCTGACGCACTTGTACCTGAACCCGACCACTGCGCGGGCGCAACTGTTGCACACTATGTCTGTGTGCGTCGGCTGGTCGTCTTCCGATTCCTCTGTTGAGATTGAATTGTTTTTAATGACAGTTCTTTATAGCATTGGTTACTGAGATTTTTTTTTTCATCATGGCTTAGTATCCTCAGCAATATAATTATGACGAGATCGCATTCGAGATTGACAGAATTGAGCGAATCTCCTTCAGTTATACTTTTTGTTTTGATTATGCTGATTTCCAAAGAAAACTCAATTATTTAGTTAGTAATATTGAAGAATAAAAGTTTTTGTTTTCTTTCAAAAATATTTTGTTTTAATTATCTTCACTATCATCACAAACAAGCAGGTTTCATCGTTTTCAGCCATGCTAACTTTAAATTTTTTATGAACTAGTCGAGATCCCGAAAATTTCGGGATCTGGCGGGATTTCTATTTACAATCCCGTGGGATCTCGAATTTACGATCTCGAGACGATACGACATTAGTATGACGAGGAAAATTTAATAGCCTTGTATGTAACGGTCACGAGCATTAATATGTATACACTTTGGTACCATGTCACATTAACTTTTTTTTAAATTGAACTGTAAGTCTCACTAAATGTCAAATATGTTAGTGCGACAGAGTTCTAAAGTGGGTACATTATATTGCTCATGACTGTACAATACAATACAAAAACTCTTTATTGTACAAACATAAGAAAAATAACAATTACCGATAGTAGAAAAGATGTACAATAGACGGCGTTATTGCTAAACGGCAATTTCTTCCAAACAAGCTTAGGGTGAAAAAAAAACTGTTAATAGAAGGTAGGTAGGAGGTTTTATAGAGTGATGTGCAGGTCCTAGGAATGTTCCCGAAAATTGCTCTTTCTTGTACTCTGGGTCTCATCTGCCTAAAGGTTACGTAATAAAGCTCTTTTTACATAAGTTTTATTTAATTTATGTGCCTTTTTATTGCTGGGAACGTTCCCAAAGTAGCAACAACACATCTCTAGTTTTATAGCTAGCTAGGTTTTGTATGGATATTTTGTAGATGACATAGGTTCGATAGGTAAATAGGTGGTAGTTTAACACAATACCTTCTTTACACCAAGACCCTGGAAGACACAACGAAGGCACGGCATCAGGGCACAGGTGACGGTTCTTGACGCTGGCCGGTGTGAAGTGTCTCGAACAGAATCGATGTGATACGGACAGCTTGGCCTGATCCTTTTCCAGTAGTTCTTCCCTGCCTGCCGCTTTCAACCATTGCACTTGCCTGGGATTACATAACATAAACAGCCCACTGCTCACAGACCTACCCTCAATCAACCGGAGCGGGTATGAAGTATGGGGTATGGTTGATTGCGGGGAAACCTGCCGTGTAAGCAAATCAAATGCTTAATATTATTTTCGTTTAATGTGCTGAAGCAGCCTGGTTCGCCTGCAACCTTATTACGTCTATTATGATCATATTAATTTAGCTTACGTGGCGTTGGACAGAACTCATGATGAGGTCTAGAATAAAAAAGGGTACTAAAGACATCACAGAATGGTACCCCAGAGATGGTAAAAGGCGAAAAGGGAGACCAAACAAAAGGGAAGACGATCTACCACAAGGTCAGAGAAGATCAACAGGCGACAGACAGGTATGGCGCTATAAGGAGGAGGCCTATGTCCTAGGACAGCCCGACATATAAATAAACTTATAGATAATTAAGTAATAAAATAAAACTGTATAATTGTTGTAATTTCATAAGATTTGTATGCGTATGTAGGTATGTCTATCTGTAGTATTATACACTGGATGTCTCCTTATTACGTAGGTCAGCTGGAAGAAATCTGTTTCTTAGAGATAAGCTAACCTGTACTGTCTGTTTTCTTTGTGTGTTTCTTTCTGTGTTCTATTACGTACAAATAATTAAATAATAAATAAATAAATAATAAAAAAATAAATAAATGTCGAATAAAGGCTATTTTTATTTTATTTATAATTATTTAGCTTACATGCAGTTTTCATCAACACTTATGTTGTCCCAATAGTAATAGTAATAGACAGTGATACAGCTTACCACCTACATTGGTTTAACAGAAAGTTTGGTGAGGTGTGGGTCCTTAGTTCATCTTGCGATGACTACCCTATTTGGAGATATAGTTGTGAGCTTATGTTGTTATGTTCATATTAGATACATAAGTATTTAGATAAATGTTTGTTTAAGGTCATAATTATATTGAGTATGATTAGGCTGAAACTGTGTTAGACATAGGTACGTGAGTCTTCAAAACTTATGTCACGGTTTTGACAAGAACATTATCATTGTCAAGCTACTAAAAAATGAAATTATAACCTAAAATATATCTTATGATAATTACAACAAACTTCTGATAATATTCTTAACTAATAGCTAGAAAAGATGGAAGTACAGCAGCTTGGAATTGCGATAACTGCATTGGGTGTACTCGGATTCCTGTTATTATGTTTGCTTTTATATTTCTTAAGTAGAGTATATAGATAAATATCGGAATTAATATAGTTACAAAATTTTACCTATGTCTTTCTTTTGGTAGACTGTAGAAATTTAAATGCTTATTTAATCTACTGTTACGGCCACATCCTTGAACACAACAGTAATTAACCATTTTCAGTAATATTTCCAGACAATTTTACTGAAAAATCACTAAATGTAAACAAACATTGAAGACAATGTTCCAGTAGTCGTACAATATTCAATTGCATTATTTATCTTTGTCTAGCTTGCGGTGTTACATGTAAAGCTTTCTCATTTTACCATGATCATAAAATATCGTGCTAGTGGAACAAGAGGCAACATTTGACAGCAGGATGAATATACAAAGATCTAACAAAACAGAAAAAGAGAGCACTACATTGATTTGCACGAAATAGCGCCATCTTGTGTCAAGTAGCTATAACTAATGTAAATTTTCATGATTATTCTCCAGTGGAACGAAACATTTTATGATAAGTAAATAAATTTAAAACATACATACCTGTATTTTATAATTAACACAGGTTTTGCTTCTTAGGTTGATAGTAAAACGAACATCGATACATAAATCAAACGCAAATTTACAAAACATTTTTTAAATCGTATTTTATGACAAAATATAATAGAAATATGTGGCCTTTTTTTAATGTATTAAAGGAATCCGTTATCATTAAATAAAATTACATTCATGTTTAACATAAGTATCACTATAACATAATAAAAACAATTGTAAAAAAACCGTCACTTTTATAATTTCATTTCCATCGTATCACGAAAATGTTTTTAAACTCTGTCCGTGTTTGTACACAAGAACACACACATAGACATTTCAGGCGCATTGTCCTCGACCGAGACATTTCCAGAGAGTTCGAGTCGATTCGACCATGATCTATCACAATCTACCTATGTAGTAGATAGACGAGCGACGAACGAGTGAAATAAAAATTATATTCAAAATTGTGCAATTTACAGTTACAGTTATTTATAAAATACAGCTGTTGTAAACCGTTATTATTGTTGTTACGTTAATCAGGGTATCTGAAACTTCAAGGCCACGGTGGCCGTTCCATTTTAGCAGCAGCTGTTTTTTGCAAACCAGTAATATAGTAATATACTTACATCGAAACCACTCGAGTACGAATTATGCTGTCGTTAAAAAGGAGCTTGGTTTCTTCATGATATGTACCTAGAGACCTATGTTTTTAGATGATTTTGCAGGATTTTGTGATTTTTTTAGGTAGGCAATCTGTACACGTAGGTAACTATTGGGGTGTAGGGTCATCATCATCATCAGCCCATTAACGTCCCCACTGCTGGGGCACGGGCTTTCCCTATGAATGGATAGGGAGATCGGGCCTTAAACCATCACGCGAGCCCAGTGCGGATTGATGGTTATTAACGACTGCTAATGCAGCCGGGACCAACGGCTTAACGTGCCTTTCGAAGCACGGAGGAGCTCAAGATGAAAACTTTTTTTTGTGGTCGCCCATCCTATGACCGGTGCAGACCATGGATGTAGGGTAAACAAGGTAAAATTTCTAATTTATTTAGGTAAATAAGATAACTGAAGCCGTGTTTTAAATATTTTATTTCGACCTACGTCAAATAAGCGGTAGGTATCTATCTATTCGACATCAATACACAATGGAAAGTCCACATAACATGTGCATAAAAGTACCTATGTAGGTACAATAAGATTTGCCTACCTACCTGAAAAATTTAAAAACAGACTTACTACCTAAATTAATGACTTGTAAATACGCAAATGGCTAATTGGGTAGGTACTTACCTACTGATAGTTTTTATATTATTAATGATTTTTTTAATTACACGCTGATAACACTGACTTATAGTTACCATATTCTGACTCTATACCTACCTACTCTAAGCGAATAAATGATTTCTGATTTCTGATGTCCGTTTGATCTCTACTAGGTACTTTATTGTTCCTTCTGTGCAATAAAGTACTTATTACGTATTGTGGGTTACTCCCACCCCATCATTCCCATTATTCTCCTCTATCGTGTGTTGTGTGGTGGTTTACTTATACCTGTCCCCGACTCCAATATGTAGCAAGTTAACTCACCCTAGTTGCCTTGAAGAAATTGCTATTTAACAATAAGGCCGCTGATTGTACTTTTCTTGTCACATTTGTAATTATTTTAGTGATGTGTTTATAATATGTGCAATAAAGCGTTTTTGTATTGTATTGTATTGTGGATTACCAATCTCAGCCAGTCTTCTGTCAGGGTTATTATTGAGCCGCCAAAGGCCCCTGACATGCCTCGTGTAACGATTACTCACTTACATCAGTAAATAGTAACCGGGACCAATGGTTTAACGTGCCTTCCGAAGCACGGATCATCTTACTTTCGGACAATCAGGTGATCATCCTGTAATAACCTAACTAAACTAGGGATCACAAAGTGATTTTTGTGATATGTCGCCACCGGGGTTCGAACCCGTAACGACGAGTCGTGAGCATGGCCGGATCGTGAATTTGTGGGGCCCTGGGCTGAAACTACTTGGGGGCCTATCTTAATACTCAACTAATAGCAAAAAAATATTTTAACAGACTTTTTTTCAAATTATGGTCTACTTTTTAGCGGGATCTGGGGGCCCCTTGTAACCCCGGGGCCCTGGGCTGCAGCCCAATCAGCCCATAGGTAGATCCGGTCGTGGTCGTGAGTAATTTGATAATTTTTGTTATTTGTAACTTTATAGTTTTTCATGTAAGTAGTTACGTAAACAATTTAACATAACACAACGTAAGCTCAAGACTATTTCCAATGAGAGACTTTCCAACTACGTTCCCCAAAACAATATAGATGGCGTTGTTCAGAGTTGCCTTCGTATATGCCTCTGCTATAACATTATCCTTTTGATAAATTATGTACCCAAGCAATGAAAAAACAGGTAATTATGACGTTAAATCTGTACAACGCTATCTATAGGGTGAATCTCAAAATTTCAAGTTTGGTGGCGAAATTTCATATTATTTTTTCGTGAAAAATTGGGTTCCGACATGAAAAAGATCCAAAAGGATCCTCGGTTCCGACATGAAAAAGGAATTTTTCAATTCCCAATTTTCCCAATTTTTCACGAAAAAATTATATGACAGTTCGCCACCAAACTTGACACGTTTTTGGGAAACGTAGCATCGAAAGTCCCTCATTGGTTTAGTCAGAGGTACATCCGTCGCAAGATGAACTAAGTACCCACAAATCATCGAGCTTTCTATTAGACCTTAAGTTTTATGTGTTTATGTTACACCTAGATTCTTTACAATACATAGGTACCTACCTAAACTAGTAATTCGGATATGATTTTTGTTACCAAAACCTCGCAACACTTGTCAAGTGGTCCCTCTTTGTCGAAATTCTTCGGCTTGAAATTTATTTAAGTGGAAGAAAATCACATTAAAATATGATGTTGCGACTGAAATGAGCATTCTTAGAATACCTACTCCATAAACCGCGCATGAACATAAAATACAAGAAAAACCTAATTCTCTGTCTTTGTTTACACACAGATGATTTTGTAGACTGAACATTCGCTTGTTTGGTGTAAATTCCACATGACTTTCGGTAGAACATTCTAGACAGGACACATTCCAGACTGGCGGGAAAATCGATACCCACATGTTGTAGCATTTCAGGTCTCATTTCCTAACAATACAGTCTAATTTCCTGTAAAACTCCTGTGTTTCAGTTCGATATTTGTACAGATATAGGTAAAATGTAAGCACTAGGTTGACGCATGCGTGGCTAAAGGCGCGGCTGTTTTAATATTAACTTTTATGATACCTAATCTACATACCTATGTACCTAGGTAGGTACATTGATGTTATCTTAGTATGTGATACATAGGTATCACATAGGTGAAAGCAAAATCTGGTAAAATTAAGTAATAGTACTTAATTTTACCAGATTTTGCTTTCAATAGGTACAATACAATATTTACTTATTGCACGACTACCCAAAAAAAGAACAGCAGTCCATGTAATCATATACATCTTAATAATATAAGATGTATTAACACGTCCATGTCGTGCAGTGCTTACTACTAAACTAACCAAAAAAAATACTGCTATAGAAATCAAAATAAACAATTTGACTTTTAAGAATTAGATGATGGTGCCATACTACCATAGAAATGTATAAACTAGGCTGAGAACTCTCAAACTTATCTACCGTCTCATAATATTACGCGGCAGTCTAGACGGGTTATCTAGAACATTCCACCCGACGTAATACAACTTTTATGTTATAATAGGTATGTCCTTGACTGGTTTCACGTCCCCTTGGCCTTAATATATACTTATGTATAATATATTTATTATTAGCAAGTAATTCGTCAGAATTTGCTGGTGCGAATGCGCTTTGAATGGTTTGAAACAATTATGTTCAAGTTATTTTTTAACGTACCTATCTATTAGAAAATATGTATGGTACGATTTCTTATTGCATTTCTACCATTATGGACAGACATTGTTTTCGTATTACGATTTTGAGGTAAACGATGAAATCAGAGACTATGAATCAGAGTTATGGATTCATTGATATTAGATGCTTTTGTCAATGAATAGCAGGTTATTAGAAAAGAAGATGTCTATCCTGTAAACCGCTTCTCAAGTTAGACGAGTGGACCAAACAAGATAATTTTGGTTTTCAGGACTGCTCCTATTAGTTGTCTTTTGTAGTCTTAAAACTGTTGGATATCTTGACATATAGAATTTACTAAATCCAATGGTAGGTGACATAAAACACTGTAACAATAAGTAACTCTAAAATATCTGCTAGGTACACTTTTCGATCTATTTGCTTTGGCAACAGCAAAACCTGTTTGGAAGTCTAGACCACTAGACTGCAAACTGTGGCGTGCAATTCCGAGCTAAATATAGCTTGTATAATGCTGGTTCAATGATCGGACGACTGGTGTCAGGGCCATATCGAGTGACGAGTTTCGAGACCATTCATTGTATATTGTATAACCAACGTATTGTTTGGTTGTTGCATTTTTCCATCTGATATCGTGGAATGTTCAGTCACGCTTACGTCCTGTTTTGAAAAAAGTGCTTTTTATTGTACGTAGACTTTCTTTGCCTACCAACTTACCGTTTTTATCATTACGTTTAGGAATTGAGTCTTATAATGAAACGAAGGGCGTAATATACGATCCCGACGACCCAATTATTCTAGCCATAGAGGCGGCCAATCAGCTCGTGACAACAAACACTTCAAAACCCCGATACCGACCCCGCCGGCGTGGTGGACGATTTGGGCGCTTATCGCTATCGATCCACTAGGGTCGATTAACTATTTCAAATATTTTCCTCTCAAACGACGCCCTGAGCCGACGTTCGCGCCCAATTGAGCACACTCAGGCCTGTTGTCTTTAATTTTGTATCGGATGTGCCCATCACTGCTCCCTATTTGTCCGGCCAAGTAGTTAATGCCATTTGCGGCAAACCTACAATAAGTCACGTCAAAAAAAAAAGTATTACAATGAAGCAGTAAAACTTGTAATAAAAGTTTAAGGTAATGTTTATTTTTTTTATGACATGCTGAAAATATACGACTGATTTAATTAAGCTAATATTTTTGTGACTAGCCGTCTTAAACGATTGTTGCTATGCCACCTTATCGTACTTATCATAACAACAACAAAAACCTTGTTTATCAGACAAAAGTACATACGTAAAAACTTCTAGATTTTGTTATATTATCAACCTGAATATTCTAGACGGATAAATGCATGCCAAAACACTTGGCAACAAATGTTGTTTACAAAAAATGATAAAGTGAATGCCAGACGCTCGCTGTCAATCAAACAGTTTTATATTTCGATAGTAAATAAAAATATTTTAAAGCATATCAAAAGCCAAAAGGAAAAGGAATTTTCCAGGTTGTTTATTTAATGGATTTTGAGGGTACCTACCTACTAACCTATCTACTAAAATATGCTATCCTGTTGGTAGACTGTCTATAATAATCTTATGCGAATATTCAGAATAATCTTCGATTAGTCTGAAACAAATTTCTTTCGAACTGTCCTGAACTCCAAGATAGCATTTGTATTTGCCGCTCTGGGTACCCGGCATAAAAAAGCGTGATTCTTAAAAATGTCTTAAGTAAGCCCTACCTTACCTAAAACATTTTTAAGTATTTATGACACAAATAATGCCATAAAGCGAGTATTATTTATTACCAAAGTAGGTAGGTCAGGTACATCGAATATTCTAGACGAATAGCATACTTACCTACACTTGTTCGAGTATTTACACTTAGCAACGAAGCGTTTGGTTACTAAAAAAATTACCTATCAAATGAATGCCGTACCACACGCGAAATTCTCTTTATTTTTTAAAATAATTAGGTTTAATTGTTTTAATTAATTGGTGAAACCCAAAAGCAAGGAAATTATCAAAATATTTCATAAAAGTCTCATATTGTAAATTGGATCGTCCTATGTATGTATTTTTAATATTAAATTACCTTCAGTAAAATATTGAAACCTCCCTTTACAATTGCCGGGTGAGTTAAAAGACGAAATTAACTTTGCAAAAAATACCTATTGCCTTTGTCCTCACAAATGTCCTTCAAACGTCCTAGAAAACCCTCCGGAACACGAACGACCCATCAAAACATCCTATCTCGATCCTTCGCGAAAACGACGTCATCAAACAAAACACACACAAACAAATCGAGAATAATCCACACGCATCTTTGGCCTTCCAAAATCGATAAGCAAACAGCTGACGCACGCACACATACGAACGAATTCCGGCGGATTCGAGAAATTTCTACTCGCCGCCAGAGGCCGCCCCGCTTTACTATATAAACGCGCCGGCCGGCGAAACCGGCATTCAATTTTGAACAAGCGCTCGAAGCAACTAGTACGATTGCATTCCCAATCGCACAGCGATCTAAACCTAAACGTCTACTTTCGAGGAATTCGATTCAGACACGTCAAAAAATGTCTCTTGTACCATTCCTGCTTGGTTATGACACCCACCCTTGCCAGCGCCACCGGCTTCTGGACCAGGACTTCGGGTTGGCGTTGACTCCTGATGACCTTCTGACGGCGACGTTGTCTCCGATGTTGTCCCGGGACTACTACCGTCCGTGGCGTCAGCTGGCGGCGGCGGCGCGGGACGTCGGCTCCACCATCAAGTCTGACAAAGACAAGTTCCAGGTCAACTTGGACGTACAGCACTTCGCGCCGGAAGAGATCTCTGTCAAGACTGCTGACGGCTTTGTCATCGTCGAGGGGAAGCACGAAGAGAAGCAAGACGAACACGGCTACATCTCCCGTCAGTTCAGCAGACGGTACGCCCTGCCTGAAGGTTGCAACCCTGAAAACGTCGAGTCTCGATTGTCGTCTGACGGCGTGCTGAGCATCGTCGCGCCGAAAGTCGTTCCAGCCATCAAGAACGAGAGATCAGTCCCGATCGCCCAGACTGGCCCAGTCAGGAAGGAAATCAAGGACCAGTCTCCAGCCCAGACCGCAGAAAATGGCGCGAAGTAATCGGTTCAATCAGAAGTTCAAAACTCAGTGATGCATTTAGTCATCTTATAATTGTTTTTGTTTCGATGTTGTTTAGTCTCTATGTGATAAGACTGAAGTAATCTAAAAGTATTACTTAATTTTAATTTTAAGTTCAATAAACTCTTAAAAATTATTTTCTGACTTTTTCTTTGAATTACCTACTACCCTCATTGATTGATTTCACACAAAAGAAATTTGATTTTGTAATATCCAAACTTATAACACAGCAGAAAATAATAATTTAATAGATAGGTCGTACATGTATACACTTTACACGAAGACTCACTCAGTCAACATAACTCACGCCCGCAATCTAACGATGTAGGCAGAATTACAAAGTCGTAAAAGTACTTCCCTCCTCTACACTGGTATTGAAACTCATTGATTTATATTATGT